>NC_057394.1:64745016-65118872 GCF_019320065.1 Cervus canadensis
CTGGAGCCCATTATACAGAGTGAAGTAAGCCAGAAAGATAAAGACCATTACAGTATATTAACACATATATATGGAATTTAGAAAGCTGGTGACGATAACCCTATATGCAAAACAGAAAAAGAGACACAGATATACAGAACAGACTTTCAGACTCTGTGGGAGAAGGCGAGGGTGGGATGTTTCGAGAGAACAGCATTGAAACATGTATATTATCTATGGTGAAACAGATCACCAGCCCAGGTTGGGTGCATGAGACAAGTGCTCGGGCCTGGTGCACTGGAAAGACCCAGAAGGATCGGGTAGAGAGGGAGGTGGGAGGGGGGATCGGGATGGGGAATACATGTAAATCCATGGCTGATTCATGTCAATGTATGACAAAACCCACTACAATATTGTAAAGTAATTAGCCTCCAACTAATAAAAATAAATGGAAAAAAATGGAAAAAAAAATCTCCCGTTTTCTACTAGTTTACTTTTGTAATCTTTCTTTTTGGGGGAGCAAACAGTACAAATCCTAAGGAAATGAATTAAATGCTTCACTCTTTTACCCAGAGCCAGATTTAGTTGTTTTATTCTTTAAAAAAAAAATTAGAAAATGAGGAAGCTTAAAGTATTCCACATTTCCAAAGCTTGTTCCAGAGACAGAAGCAGCTTCTTTACACTGAAGAACCAGAAAAAGTTTGTTCCTCTTCTCAACAGCCAGTGGGTCCCCACCTGCATCAGTGTCACCGGAGACGCAGAGGGCGACAGACCCATGTGAATGGAAGCAAGTGAGTAAGTTATGTGTCAAAACTAGGTTGAGCCTCACTCTGCATTTTCTCCGTTTTTAATAAAAACTCATCACTGCCAATGGTCATGTTGTGGTGTCTCCACGTGCTAAGAATTTTATGCGACATAATGAATACCCGGTTATCAAATATGCAAATCCCAATACCTGTGCTTGAGAATAAGGAAGTGGGTCAAATAGAGGAGCTTGCTGCCTTTCACGCTGCATCAAAGGGTTGCATCAAACAGGATGTTGGGTGTTGCAAGGGGCAGAGATCACAAACCGTCTGCCACCCCTGCCAGGCACCGTGGAACCTCAGAGTTGACACCCTCTCAGCCCTTTCCTGGCAAACAGTGTCTGATGTGGCACAGAAGTGCGCTCTATCTAAAATGTACGATCAGGCAAGAGAAAAAAGAAAATCGGCTTATCAGCTATTTTATAGTACATTTGAATTCCCAAGTGGGATGACTCCCAAATGAAGCCATTGTTTTCTAACCAAAGTAGCTAAAAGCAATTGAGAAGCAGCAGGAGAGAAGCTACACCCCGAAAAGAAGCTGGCTTTCTGCTTTGGCTGGTTTTGTTAGAGCATATTCTACCCCCAAATAACACTATGAGGTGTGTCCTTCAAAAAGCTCTGTCTTCCAAAAGATAATGTAAAGACTGCTTTAAGAAAGCAGGAATAGGGCTCCCCCGGTGACTCGGTAGTAAAGAATCCACCTGCCAATGCAGGAGACATGGGTTCGATCTCTGGTCTGGAAATACTGCCTGTACTGCAGAGCAGCTAAGCCCATGCGCCCCAACTCCTGAGCCTGTGCTCCAGACCCTGGGAGCCCCAACTCCTGAGCCTGCGAGCACAGCTACTGAAGCCCCTGTCCTAGGGCCCGGCTCCACCACAAGAGAAGCCACCACAGTCAGAAGCCCACACACCGCAACTAGAGAGCAGCCCTTGCAGCAAGGAAGGCCCAGCACAGCCAAAACAAATGCAACTATATTTTTTAAAAAGAAAGCAGGAATAATGCTCAGATGAAAGGTATATTCATTTCCTACAGCTACTGTAACAAAGTACCACAGATCAGTGGCTTAAAACAACGCAATTTCAGACCCAGCAATCCCACTTCTGGGCATACACACTGAGGAAACCAGATCTGAAAGAGACACGTGCACCCCAATGTTCATCGCAGCACTGTTTATAATAGCCAGGACATGGAAGCAACCTAGATGCCCATCAGCAGATGAATGGATAAGGAAGCTGTGGTACATATACACCATGGAATATTACTCAGCCATTAAAAAGAATTCATTTGAACCAGTCCTAATGAGATGGATGAAGCTGGAGCCCATTATACAGAGTGAAGTAAGCCAGAAAGATAAAGAACATTACAGCATACTAACACATATATATGGAATTTAGAAAGGTGATAACGATAACCCTATATGCAAAACAGAAAAAGAGACACAGAAATACAGAACAGACTTTTGAACTTTGTGGGAGAATGTGAGGGTGGGATATTTCAAAAGAACAGCATGTATACTATCTATGGTGAAACAGATCACCAGCCCAGGTGGGATGCATGAGACAAGTGCTCCGGCCTGGTGCACTGGGAAGACCCAGAGGAATCGGGTGGAGAGGGAGGTGGGAGGGGGGATCGGGATTGGGAATACATGTAAATCCATGGCTGATTCATATCAATGTATGACAAAACCCACTGGGAAAAAAAAAAAAAATTAACACGAGCTAGCCAGTAACAGAATAAAAGTTCAACCTCTAATAAACGGATATTAATAGTCAAAAAAAAAAAAAAACACAACGCAATTTCATTACCGTACAGTTCAGAAGGGTTTATGTCTGAAACGGGTCTTACTGGGTTTAGGGATAACGTCATGGTGTCAGCAAGGCTGTGTTTCTTCTGAAGGCTCTAGAGAGACTGTTTTCTTGCCTTTTCCAGCTTCTAGAGGCTGCCTTCATCCCTTGGCTCAGTGCCGCCTTCTGTCTTCAAAGCCAGCAATGATTCTTTCTCTTACCGTCATCTCTAAGTTTTCCCCTTCTGCCTGTGCTTTATGAGGATAGTTGTCTTCATCACAGGGCTTCCCAGGTGGTGCTAGGGGTAAAGGACTTGCTTGCCAATGCAGGAGACATAAGAGACTCAGGTTTGCTCCCTGGGTTTGGGAATATCACCGGGAGGAGAGCATGGCCACACACTCCAGGATTCTTGCCTGGAGAATCCTATGGACAGAGGAGCCTGGCAGGCTACAGTCCATGGGGTCGCAAAGAATCGGACAGGACTAAAACGACTTGGCACGCATGTCCTGATGACAATGACCCCACCTGAATAATCTAGGATAATCTCCCCATCTCAAGATCAGCTGATTAGCAACCTTAACTCCACCTGCCCACCTTAATTTTTCCATTGCCATGAGATGTAACAGTAGTCACGGGTTCCAAGGGCTAGGACCAAGACGTCTTTGGGGGACCTTTACTCTGCCTACCACAAGAGGGAACCTTAGTTTTGTATCTTTAATCCACACAGCAAATGCCCACTTGGGACACTTACAACATAAGAGACTAATGCTTTGAGAATTTAAGTAGTTTCCCCCAAGACATTCTTCTAATAAGAGATGGAGCTGGACCATGACCCCGCCTGTCTGTCTGAAAGCCCGTTCTTATCCTCCACATCACGGCCCCACCCAGCAGGCAACTTCGGCCCTTCAGCATATGTGCTCAGTCACACCCCTCTCTTTTCCACCCTTCAGATTGCAGCCTGCCAGGCTCCTCTGTCCATGGGATTTTTTCAGGCAAGAATACTACAATCTCTGGGGTCGCAAAGAGTCAGACAAGACTGAGCATGCATGTACTTACATGCATGCTTGGGCATTCAAAATGCATCTTCAGATTTAGGCTGCATACTGCTCCTTTCTAGAAATGTCTGAGCCATTGCTCTTCATTGGTCCCTCTCCCCTTCCCTCTATGCCCTCCTTCTCAATGCAATTTTTAAAAATCTCTTATTTAGTTCTCTGTGTCTTTAAACTTTTATTCATGTGCACTTCCATCTCTTTATTTTGGTATACTGCATTCAAGGTAATTTCTTCAACTTTATTTTCCAGTATTGCAGCTGTTCCTAATATGGTGTTTAATTGAGTTTTTCTTTTCAATGCCTTACTTCTAGAAATTCTATTTGATTCTTTCTTAATGCTCTTTTTCACGGCATCTATGCTGTTATTTTGATTTCTAAGCTTATTAAAAATTTTTAAAATTTCTACACTTATAAAATATCATCATATTTATAATGATAAATATGTTTATTTTATGGTTTCTTTCAGATTATTCTGTTATTTAACATTCTCAGCGTGTTAATCTCTTGTTTATTATGTTTGCTAATTCTCCTTCATAATGGCTGATTTCCTCTTTTTTAAAATAACTATTTATTTATTTGGCTGCACCAGGTCTTAGCCATGGTACACGGGATATTTTTCTTTAGTTGCGTCATGAGAACTCTCAGTTGTGGCATGTGGGGTCTAGTTCCCTGTCCAGCAATCAGACCTGGGTCCTCTGCTTTGAGAGTGTGGAGTCTTAGCCGCTGGACCACCAGGAAAGTCCCTGATTTCCTCTTTTGAGTAGACTATTTTTTAATTGTATTCATCTTTACTAAGGGTTGCTTTTTCAGTGGGAGTCCCAGTGAGCCCTGGGTTAAGAAAATCTTGCATATGTTTTGGCCACAGCTCTATCACTTTCCCTGGAGAAGGAAATGGCAACCCACTCCAGTGTTCTTGCCTGGAGAATCCCAGGGACGGAGGAGCCTGGTGGGCTGCCGTCTATGGGGTCTCACAGAGTTGGACACGACTGAAGCGACTTAGCAGCAGCAGCAGCAGCAGCAGCCAGGATTCTTGCCTGGAGAATTCCATAGACAGAGGAACCTGGCTGGCTACAGTTCATGGGGTCGCAAAGAGTCAGACACAACTAAGGACGCACAGATGCATGCATGCTAGAGCTTTCAATGGCTCTCGACCGCTTTGCAGGTTCCCTTCTTGACTCCAGTTTCACAATCCATGCAATCAGGATACATTGAGACACGATGCCTGTTTGTGGTGCATGTCCACCACAAACGGAGTTTTTATCCTTCATGGTGACTTTTCCCCCATGTGCCCACAGTCTCACAACTTCTTCAAGCAAGTGGCCCACATTTTCCTAATATTGTATTTATTGCCGGAGCCAGCTGCTCCAGGGCTTTCCTCTCAGCCTTCCAACCTCCATTTTTAGCAGGAGTGTCCTTGCGCAAAACCTGCCAACTCTTTGACTCAGTTAGGCAACACTGGATCCCTTCCATCTCCCCCACTGCCCTGTGTAACCTTATATAAAATCCCTTTACTCGAGTTAACGAGCAGAAGGTAAGAGTGATGGGGTGTCTCAAAGTGGTGCGGTGCGGTGTGGTGCTCAGTCGCTTCTGTCATGCCCTTTGCATGTCCAGGGACTCTTTGCAACTCGGAGCCCACCAGGCTCCTCTGTCCATGGGATTCTCTGGACAAGAATATTGGAATGGGTTGCCTTGCCCTCCTCCAGGGGATCTTCCCAACCCAGGGATCATCCCGAGTCTCTTACACGCCTGTCTCCTGCACTGGCGCGCGGACTCCTTACCACTAGCACCACCTGGGAAGCCACAGAGTGGTGATGTTTGAGCTCAAATTTTAATGACAAAAGGGAGTCAGCCCTGAAGCTATCAGGGCAGGTGGTCAGCAGAAAGCAACTTCGGTAATTCGGAAACTGTTTCCAAATATGAGAGATTTTTAAAATTAAGGTATTAGAGCCAAGGAGGAGAAGGAGAAGTAGGGAGCAGAAAGAGAAAGTAAAGGAGAAAGAGGAAGAGAAAGAGGAAGAGACTGAGGAGCAGCAGGAAGGGGTGGGGGAGGGGAGGGAGGGGAGGAGGGGGAGGGGAGGGAGGGGAGGAGGGGGAGGGGAGGGAGACTGTGCCCGCTGAGCCCGCGCACACACACCCACAGGCTCTCCTGCAATATGATTTCACTTTATAAACACACCGTCAGTGTTGCTTTTGTTGTAAGATTTCCAATCTGACGGTGCCGTCAAAACTTTAGTTTCACTAAGTAATTTAGTTGTAGGAAGCTAGTTCGTGTGTGCTCAGTCCCTCAGTCGTGTCTGACCCTTTGCGACCCCATGGACTGTAGCCTACGAGGCTCATCTGTCCATGGGATTCTCCAGGCAAGAATCCTGGAGTGGGTTGCCACTTCCTCCTCCAGGGGATCTTCCCGGCCCAGGGATCGAACCCCTGTCTCCTGTGTCTCCTGCATTGCAGGCGGATTCTTTACCACTAAACCATCAGGGCAGCCTAAAGACCCAAAGAATTTGCTTTGAAAAAACACAGGGGACCGGATGGTGCGGTAACCCTCCATCTCCGTTAGCCCTCCCCCGGTGCGTGGTTTCACCCCCTCTCATAGCACTCAGGCCACCCTTGCCCCTTTCGGCCTTGTGACTTGTCACCTGGAACTCCCACCGCTCATCACCTCTATCTTTTGATAACTTACATCTCAGAGAACAAGGGACCCAGCTCAACCACCCCACTGGGCAATGAGCCACAGGTCCCAGCCAGTTGAAGGGCTGGACACCTGGGGTCAGGTGTGGCTGGAGAGGAGAGAGAAGGACAAAATATGGGTGTCTGAGCCCTGGGGGGAGTGGGTGGAACAATGTCCCTTAAAGGGGCTGTGGGTGTGAAAGATACTCTCGGCTCAGTCTGTCAAATGTAATCTTGAATACCTCGTCCTCCAAAAGGCTCAGTGGTAAAGAATCTGCCTGCAATACAGGAGACCAGGTTTGATCCCTGGGTTGGGAAGATCGCCTGGAGAAGGAAATAACAACCCACTCCAGTATTCCTGCCCGGAGAATCCCATGGACAGAGGAGCCTGGTGGGCTACAATCCATGAGGTCGCAAAAGTCAAACATGACTGAGTGACTAAACCACCACCAAGCTGGTCCAGAGGAAAGGAACAGTACAGATTCTGGTGTTTTCTTTCCTCTCTCTCTCTTTTTTTCCGATGTCTGTCTCTCACACACGCACACACAGAGTCACACACCAGCAGCATCCTTTCATTTCAGCTTCACACTGCTGTTGACCCACTTGATGCATTCTTTTTTCCTTCCAGAAACACTGTTTCTGCCCTGCCATCCAACTCCACAGAGAATGTTCCTGGAGTCCGTTTCTTGCCACTCTGTTGGTTTTGCAAGTCACTCTCACCAGCTTCACAGTTAGCCTTCCGCGGCTGTTAACTGCAAAATCTGATGGTCAAATCCCATCCTTTGCAGGGTCTCTTCCGGCTCAGACAGTAAAGAATCTGCCTGCCATGCAGGAGATTGATCCCTGGGTTGGGAAGATCCCCTGGAAAAGGAAATGGCTACCCACTTCAGTATCCTCGCCTGGAGAATCCCATGGACAGAGGAACCTGGAGAGTCCATGGGGTCGCTAAGAGACGAACAGTGAGTGAGTGCCTGACACACACTTCAGGCTCCGAAGTCCGTGGTTCAGTCGTTCAGGAGAAATCTGACCGAGGAGGCGCATTCTGGCAAAACTGCCTGCAGGGCCTTCCAAATGGATTTGAAAACGCTTTGAGGCAAAACCGTGTGCCTCGCGCCCTCTTGTGGGCAGATTTGACATCTCACACAGCCTCAGCGCCTTGAGGAAATCAAAATTTAAAGATAATGGTAACGCTGACCTGGGAGCTCACTGAGCCAGGGCACTGATCTACGTCAACGCCTGTCACCTGCGGTGACCGCATGCCCCCTGCCCGGTGGCGATGATGTTGTTTCCTCTTAGAGCAGAGAAGGAACCCAAGGCTGAAGCCAGCAGTCCAAAGTCACGCAGCACACAGGTCACAGAGGGACCCAACTCACGGAGAGGGATTCCAAGAGCTGTCCTCACGAGTCAGCGTGAGGCCTCAGAGGCCTCATCAGAGGAAAATTCCTTCACATGTTTTTGAAAATGGAAAACCACGTTGGAGATCGTCTTGTCAGCATTTCCCCCAGTGGCCCATTATCTGGAGGGCATTCTGCATGAGGATAATAAGGTTGTGGGTATGTGATGGTGGGGGGCGGGGGCGCAGACTATTCCATGATCAAATGAAACACTGGGGTGAAAAAAAATTTATGGTGACACTTGGGTCTTCAGGGCTTCCCTGGTGGCTCAGATGGTAAAGAATCCGCTTGCCAATGCAGGAGACTTGGGTGTGATCCCTGCGTCGGGAAGATCCCCTGGAGAAAGAAATGGTCGCCCACTCCCCAATATTCTTGCCTGGAGAATTCAAAGGACGGAGGAGCCTGGCGGGCTATAGTCCATGGGGTCGCAAAAGGGTCGTACATGACTGAACGACTAACACTAACACTTTCTGTCTTCATGGTGCTAATGTGTGTGGATAAAGAAAGTGGTGGAATGTGCTCCATAAATCTCAAACTCATCAGATCGGGGCTTCTCATTATATCTTTGGAGGAGGAAATGGCAGCCCACTCTGTGGGGTCGCCACTGGGCGAGGGAGCATGCTCATTATATCTTGGTTCCTCAACCTTATAACACTCTGGGCCAGATAATTCTTTGCTGTGGGGACTGTTCTATGCACTGAGGGATAGTCAGCAGCATTCCTGGCTTCATCCCTGGCTTCCATGCCAGGACAGCTCCCATTCCCAAGTCCTGATAACCAAAATTATCTCCAGGGACTTTCCAAGCAGTCCAGTGGATAGGAAAACATGCTTCCACTGCAAGGGGGTCTGGGTTCGATTCCTGTTTGAGAAACAAAGATTTCATATGCCGTGTGGTGTGGCCAAAAAATAAAATAAATTAAAAATTTTTTTTAATTAAAAAAAAAAAAAATCTCCAGACATGGCCAGCTGTTTCCAGAGGGACAAGACTGAAACTACTGCTTTAGACCATAGAACTCTTTTCTTCGTGGGGCCACTCAAAGGACTAATGTTCCAGGGAATTCACTTCTGGAAACACTGACTCAGTTCATTTGTGCTCAGTTTATGGGAGAGGAAATGAAGGCCTGGGGAAATAAGGTGACTTGCTCGTGTCCGTCATGTAACTTGAGTGATGTGTGTGAAAACTAAGTCTCCTAATAAACCCTGGTTCTTTGGGCTTCAAGACTAGCCTAGCTTCTTCCCTTAGGTGATGCTGGCAGTACGGGCAGGGGATGGGATCGGGAACAGCCCTAACTCAGCTCTGTGAAGCGCTATCTTTTCACTGGTGCTGCTTCACAGCTACTCAAATACTGGACACGTTTTCTCCTCTCTTATTGAGGCAGCTTGTGAACCCAGGCAGCTTATGGACACTCACAGCTCATGGACAGACCATCTCATGGCTGACCCTATGGTCAAAGTCCTACTGTAATGAATTTCTGTTTTTCAAACAAAAGAAAAAGGCTAAGTTCAGAAAGAGTCCCTTGTCCTTACTGAATTCTCCAATAGTCCCCCTTCCTCATGGATTTCATGACAGTGCTAGTGTTGGGGCAAAGTCTGCATATCACGCTTTCCCTGCAGAACCTTTGGAATGGGGGCAGATTTCCATTTATTGAGGCTGATTTGAATGTGCAGTTAGGATTGGAGTACAGATGGCAGGGGAGTCAGGGGACGTTGGCAGAGGGGGCACCACTGTGCTTTCTGAGACCAGGACTTCACAGGAGCGGGAGGTTGGACCAGGTACAAATTTAGGTTTTACTCTGCCTCTCCACAGGTGGCGCTAGTGGTAAAGTATCCACCTGCTAATGCAGGAGATGGTTTGATCCCTGGGTCGGGAAGATTCTCTGGAGTAGAAGTAGCAACCCACTCCAGAATTCTTGCCTGAATTCCATGGACAAAGCTCCATGGACAAAATTCCATGGACAGAGGAGAGAGGAGCCAGGTGGACTACCGTCCATGGGGCCGCAAAGAGTTCAGACACAACCGAGCAACTGAGGACTGCCTCGCCACGAGTTTAGTGTGTAAGTCCATTCTAAAAGCCCCTCCGTCCACTCCAACTTGAGGTTTCTACCACCTAGATCCCACCCTTGGGGGAGAGGAGGTGTTCTGTGGCCAGCCGTCCCTGGCTTGGGCTGATGAGCGTTTGGTGCGCTGCAAAGCTGCTCCCACCCCTGAAATGCATACACGCGGTGTCGACAACATTCACCGTCACTTGCATCATGCTGTCACCTCCATGCGGCCAGCACTGTTCTACAAGCTTTACACTTGCTGTTGTTCAGCTGCTGAGCTGTGTCTGACTCCTTTGTGACCCCATAGACTGTAGCCTGCTAGGCTCCTCTGTCCATGGGATCCTCCAGGCAAGAATACTGGAGTGGGTTGCCATTTCCTTCTCCAGGGGATCTTCCTGGAGCAGGGATTGAACACTGAACCCCACATTTCCTGCATTGGGAGGCAGATTCTTTACCACCAGGGAAGCCCATATTTCACACTTACTACTCATTTAATCTTTACAACAACCCCACATGGCAGATGCTGCTATTATGTTCATTTTACAGATGAGGACACTGAGACACAAGCCTTCCATAACTTGCACAAGGTCGTAGACTAGTATGAGCCAGCTTTGAAACCCAAGAGGTCTGAGGCTCTGAACCTCTGTGCTGTCTGGCACCCACACCCCCCACCCCAGGTCTAAAAACAGCCCTGGGAGCCCCACCTCTAAAGAGATAAAGACAGTGAAGATTTACCAGCAAACACTCCTGGTACAGTGTGTTGCTTTGTAATGACTGGAAAGGCAAGAAAAACCAACTCTTCTTTATAAAAAGGTGACAGGTTATCCTTAGTGAAAATGACATGTTTATACTCTGATCGACCACCTTCCTAAAGGGTGATTTTCTAGATAATGATAATTATTGATTAGCTGCTTCTCTTCCCATGGAGACACCAAATCGGGTTTGACGTACTGTGGATTTTGGTACCTTTGATACATACATGCGTCATTGTTTGAGGCTCAAACTCAAAGCAAGACTGCCACCTGCTGTAGAGATGGGCTGATACTTCTTTCTCTTTCTTAAAACCCTGTTAACTGTCATAAAAACAAAGAAGGGAGAGAGGAGACGATCAGTTTCAATTACTCTCCTTAAGTGTTGAGTCGATGCTTAGCTGTGGTCACGGCCAAAGACACAATTGTGTTACTGCATTTCTTCTCACAGTTGAGCACAGGTCTTCATTGAGCACAGGTCTGAAGTCTTAATCACAACACTGATGCCTGGACAACAGACCATCAGCTTCTTTCAACCCCACTGCTTCCACTGCAGGTTCAGCCCTTGCCTGAACCTGGATGGTCTTCAACTGATCACCCAGCCACTGTGTCCTCCCCTGAACACACCCTTCTCCAAGGTGATCACTTTTAAATGTAGACCAGAGCATGCTGAACCTGAAGTTCCAATATTCTAGCCACCTGATGTGAAGAATCGGCTCAGTGGAAAAGACTCTGATGCTGGGAAAGACTGAAGGCAGGAAGAGAAGGGGATGACAGAGGATGAGATGGTTGGAGGGCATCACCGACTCAATGGGTATGAACTTGGGCAAACTCTGAGAGTTGGTGAGGGACAGAGAGGCCTGGTGTGCTGCAGTCCATGGGGTCGCAGAGAATTGGACATGATTTAGCGACTGAACAACGACAACAAAGAGCATGCTACTCCCCTTCATGTATCCTCCAGTGGGCTCCAGGTTCATACAGATTTAAACCTGGACTCGTTCCCATGGCCTCTGCGGCCTTAGGAGATCTAGCTCCTGACCGCTCTCGAATCACTGCCAGGCTGCCCCAGGCATGATCTGGTATGGGGACAGAGCAGGCATCTTTGGACCTTGGGCCTTTTGCATTTGCCATTTTTCCTGACAAGGAAAGCTCAGGCCACAGACATTTGCATGCCTGTCTACTCTTTGTTATCTATGGCCCAGAATCAAAGTCATTCCGCCAGAGAGAATTTCTGGCCATTCATTTTAAAATAGAAAATCTCAGTCTCTACTACAATGTGTGCTCAGTTGCTCAGCATGTCTGTCTCTTTGCAACCCCATGGACTGTAGCTCACCAGGCTCCTTCATCCACGGGATTCTCCATGCACGAATACTGGAGTGGGTTGCCATTTCCTACCAGGATCTTCCAACCAGGAATCGAACCCATGTCTCCTGTGTCTCCTGCGTTGGCAGGTGGATTCTTTACCGCTGAGCCACCTGGGAAGCCTCTACTTCCACTACATAAAGATGCACAATAAGTATTCCTCTTCGTCCTTTCTCCAGACATCCAAGGCTCTAGTGCTGTTAACACAAAGCCATGGGTAGAAAGAAATATCATTTGAAGTCCTCACCTGCCCCCAGTTCTGAAGTTGGTACAGAACTGGGAGAACACATTCGCCTGTTAGCGTAAGTTAGTAAAGTTGGGAAGACCAAGGGGATAGTCATAAGTAGGTGAGTTCAGCTTGTGTCCAGTGAGGCTGAGATCCTCAGGACAGGGGAGTCTAGTTGGAATACCGAGAACCTTGTTAAAGGAACTGGACTAAACTCAGGGAAGGCTGGGGGCCACAGCTACCCTTCCCCTACAGTCCCACCTGTTCATCCTTACATCCTTACCCAGCTGCCAACGCCCGGGGTCCCTCACTGCTATCACCAATCCACATGTATAAAAACAAACACTCCAGATCCAGACTAGCTCTTTCCTCTCAGGCTAAAAGTCAGAGAGGGGTCTCAGGGCACAGAGTAGTAGAAGGAAAGGCAGGATGTTTCAAGGCCAGACCGGAAGTAGTGGGCATTGCCTCCCCTTGAATTTCACTGGTCCCTCTTTGGCTACATTGGCTCAACCAGATGCAGGAGGCTAAGACGGTGTATCCAGGAGAAGAGCAGATATTGGCGGACATACTGCAAGCTGTAAGCACATCTTTCCTTTTGTGTTTTATAGGCCCATGGTTAATGGGAGCCATTGTCCATTCCCTTGATATAATGAAGATTGTCCACCAGCTACTAATAAGCCATCTTCTATTGACTTTTGATTGAGAAACTATCCCCAGGGCCTCCCCCTTTTAGTGGGAAGACAAGGTACTCTTGTTTGATCCTCATGGGGCCCATAGTGAACAGAGTTCAGGGGAAGGAGTTCAGATCCGGGTAACTGGAGTCTGGAGTCCAGCCCTTTCCCCAAGTCACCTTTATCTGCCTGGCAACAGTACCCACTCAACAAGTGGCCAATGGAATGGCTGCTTCTTTTTTTTTTTAATTGGGGCATAGTTACTTTACAATGTGGTGTTAGTTTCTGCTGTATAATGAAGTGAACCAGCTGGATGTATACACATATCCCCTCCCTCTGAGAACCCCCTCCCTCCCACGTGCCCCGATTCCTCTAGGTCACCACAGACCACCGAACTGAGCTCCTGGTGCTATTCGGCGGTTCCCTTTAATGTTGAAACTTGTTTAAAGTGAATTGGACCGAAGGCGAGAACAATAGAGTGGGGGAATGGAAGTGGCTCAGCGGGTGAAGAATTCTCCTGCAAGGCAGGAGACCCCAGTTCAATTCCTGGGTCGGGAAGATCCCCTGGGGAAGGGCACCACTCCAGTACTCTTGGGCTTCCCTGGTGGCTCAGCTGATAAAGAATCTGCCTGCAATGCAGGAGACCTGGGTTCAATCCCTGGGTTGGGAAGATCCACTACAGGAGGGAATGGTTACCCACTCCAGTATTCTTGCTGGAGAATCCCATGGACAGAGGAGCCTGGTGGGCTACAGTCCACAGGGTCACAAAGAGTCGGCCCTTTCACTTCACTGCAGGCAGGTAGAGAAGGGGACGCTTCCCAGTGAGCAGTTAGGAGCTTTTCTGTCCCTGCCTGGGTGTGGCAGGAAGCCTTTACAGGCCCAGGGCTCCAGACTGCGGGCTGGGGGCTTCATGCGTCCCACAGACTCCATGCAGCCAGCTTCCTCTTCTCACCGAGAGGGATGTTGTGAGCCTGTCAGGGGGGAGTTGGGAACTTCAGTCCCAGTCACCATGGCGCAGTGGGTTTCAGGTCAGCCAGATGCCACATACAGGAAGCCTCCATCACGTGACTTCTCAAGGTCTTCTCCAAAGGGGGATGTGGGGGAGAATTGCAATGCCTCATTGTCAACATCCTTGTGAGATGTTTCCTCAAAACAAATGTTTAAGGGCCTCTCTCTTGAAATAATTCCCCAGCTGGTTTGGGAAGAAGAAGCAGAGTTCTCTTTTTCACTTCACCAGGAACTCAAACAGTGTGTTCATGAGCGATGCCATGGGAGGCAGACTGCAAACACAGCTGGAAAACCTCAGCCTAAAACTGAGAAACACACTTCCCCACTTCCTCACCCATGAAGGGGCAGCTCTCCGGTCCAGAGGGATCCCAGAGATTAACCACAGAGCTGAAGCCAGTCCTGAGCTCTTCTCTGCATCGTGTCAGGCCTCTGCCGGGCCCTCCAGGGGCCTCGCACCCCAGGTCCACTGCGACCCTCATCCAGCTGGGCTCCTGCCTCCATGCTCCCACCTGGGGTCAGCCAGCCCTCTGCTGGGTGATTTGTTTTCATGTCAGATCCTCATATCAACCACACACTGTTATCATCCCCTTATTTCCAAACAGCTCAGATGATGGATGTAGTGTGGTCAGAGTCACTTGGGTAGGAAGCGTAGATGTGGGATTTGGTCCATAGTTTCAGCCAATGATTCTCACCCAAGTCAACACAGCAGAACATTCTTGGGATGGCTCACCTTCCTCACCCCATGTGCCCTGGTATAACTCCCTAACTGCAGGGCATTGGCCTGTAAAGCACACGTTACTGCGATTGTCCAAGTGAAGAATACAAAGGCAGAAAGTTAATCACTGGGACCCGGGTTCTGCATCTTGGTGCCCTACAGTGGACCATCGTCTGATGAGAAACACCAGGTCTTCATCTTCCTTCCGGAAATCGAGGAAGAATCACATGGGAAAACCAGGCAGGGAGTAAATCCTATTAGAGGGCAATCTATGTCACAACAAGGGCCTCTCAGGTGGCTCAGTGGTAAAGAATCCGCCTGCCAACCTCACAAGACCCAAGAGACTCAGGTTCAATTCCTGGGTTGGAAAGATCCCCTGGAGGAGAAAATGGCAAATGGCTCCAGTATTCTTCCTGGAAAACCCTGTGGACAGAGGAGCCTGGTGGGCTACAGTCCATGGGGTTGCAAAAGACAGACACGACTTAGAAACCAAACAACAACAAAAGTCACGAGAAATTACTTCCCTCCAAGATGCTGCACGTGAGCTCAGGCCACTTCTCTGTTCCAACAGGTACCTTACTGAGATGAAGCCTCTATGACCACAGCTGGGAGGAACCACAGTCCAGTCAGATCTGTAGACTGGCTATTCCAATGGCTACATTCTCCCTCAAAACAAAAATTCACAAGTATCACTTCCTGGGTAGCTCCGGTACACTCTTCCTCAACACTGAAGATGTGTCACACACCCGTGCGCAGGCACAAATACACACTCACACAGACCCACACACTCACCAGTGCCTTACAGACATGGCAGCCTGAATGCAGAGCCCTTCAAGCAACATCACCTCCCGCAAATAAACACACACAAGGGAAGGATGGGAGAACGCATTCGGCACAATGCCACCAACTTGGGTGTGACCAGCTCTTACAAGTTAAAGCTGTTTTTGTTGTTATCATCTCCAAACGAGACCACGGAAGAAGTGGAGGCTGTGACACAGTCTTTGGAAGCAGGCAGAATTACACTACCTGTGGGAACCTAGGGAAGTTATTTCTAAGTCTTAGGGTGCTCACCTGCAAAGAGGAGATAATGACATGAACCTCGTGGAGCTGTTCTCAGGAATATCAACATGTCCCTCGGCCTCTGAGTTCCTAAGAGGGAATGTAAGTTATGGGCAAGACTAAAACATGATCAGAACTTCCCTGGTGGTCCAGCGGCTAAGACCCCTCGCTCCCAATGCAGGTTGCCTGGGTTCCATCCCTGGTCAGGGAATCAGATCCCACATGACACAGTTAAGACCCAGCACAGCCAAATAATAAATAAATAAAATATTTTAAAATAATAAAACATTGTCTTAAATTTCATCTCACTTATCTTATCCTCAGTTCAGTTGCTCAGTCGTGTCCGACTCTTTGCAACCCCATGGACTGCAGCACACCAGGCTTCCCTGTCTATCTATGTGCCTAAATTTCTATTTAAAAGAGACCCAGCTTAAATAATGAAAAGGGACCCTGCTTTGGCAGAGGTACCTGGGACAAGAAGACATGGATAGAATGAGAGAATACCAGTTTTACAGGAGACACTCATTTCTTGCAAGGACTCAATTTCACCCCAGGGCTACCCCGGTGGCTCAGCAGTAAGGAATCCACCTGCCAATGCAGGAGATGTGGGTTCCACCCCTGGGTCTAGAAGATCTCCTAGAGGAGGAAATGGCAACCCACTCCTGTATTCTTGCCTGGAGAATCCCATGGACAGTGGAGCCTGGCGGGCTACAGTCCATGGGGTCACAAAGAGTCAGACACGACTTGGTGACTAAACAACAATATTAACCCACTGAATGAAACACACACATACACAGGGCTGGATGGGGCGAGGGAACCACCTGTCCCACTTTACTGCCAGCCAGTGATGTTTGACAAGTTCATCCTGAGCAGGTTTACTTAGGGCATGGGAATCCTGGGGATATGACACCACATTCCAGACTAAAGATGTGCGGAGAAGGGACCCAGCCCCAGGGCTCTTTCCCAAGCAGGAGAAAGTATATAGGAGATGGAAGAAAAAATAAGCTCACATGTTTCAAGAAAGCATGCAAATATAAGAAATGATAGGAAAAAGGGGTTCATAAAGGTTTAGTGATTCACCTAAGCTTGTTAATGGAACATCTGTGATTGTAGTTATTACTAGCATCACATTGTTCATTAACAGCATTTCTCCTATATTTGAAGACGTAAATAGCTTATTTATGTTTTCAACTACTTTATGTTCAATTTTATATCTACAAGACAAAGTTCTGAAAGGCAGGGATAAAGTTCTAGTCACCCACACATCCCCTGAATCTGTGGAATAGAGTTGACAAGAGGTTTGATTTGTGCCCTTTGAAGGGCGCCACCTAGAGGCAAGTACTTCAAATAGCACCTCCATGCACGGCTAAGCAACTCAAAATTCATCCATCCATACACACAAGTAACTGCAAAAGTAAGGCATACCCCGACACAAATCCTGGAAGAAGTAAAGTCTCTATGATACAGTTACAAAATTGAATTTAGATCAGAAACAAAGCCTGAGAAGACAGATTTTTGCTTACAGTTTTTGTTCATTGAAAGTACCATTTCTTTCACAAAACAAGCTTTATAGGAATAGGAACTGAGTAATCATCTTGTCAGTTACAATTCATAAAAAATAGGCTCCACCATTAGCTAAATACAACCATCCAAATACAATTTAAGAAGTATCAAAAACCGTAAAAAAAAAAAAAAAAAAAAAAACCAGTAGCAGCAAAAACATTGAACATTTGTAAACAAAATCACCAGTAACAGTTCAGTTCAGTTCAGTTGCTCAGTCCTGACTCTGCCACCCCATGGATTGCAGCATGCCAGGCCTCCCTGTCCATCACCAACTCCCAGAGTCCACCCAAACCCATGTCCATTGAGTTGGTGATGCCATCCAACCATTTCATCTTCTGTCGTCCCCTTCTCCTCCTGCCCTCAATCTTTCCCAGCATCAGGGTCTTTTCAAATGAGTTAGCTCTTTGCATCATGTGGCCAAAATACTGGAGTTTCAGCTTCAGCATCAGTCCTTCCAATGAATATTCAGGACTGATTTCCTTTAGGATGGACTGGTTGGATCTCCTTGCAGTCCAAGGGACTCTTAAGAGTCTTCTCCAACACCACAGTTCAAAAGCATCAATTCTTCGGCACTCAGCTTTCTTTATAGTCCAACTCTCACATCCATATATGACCACTGGAAAAACCATAGCCTTGACTAGATGGACCTTTGTTGGCAAAGTAATGTCTCTGCTTTTCAATATGCTGTCTAGGTTGATCATTAACTTTCCTTCCAAGGAGCAAGTGTCTTTTAATTTCATGGCTGCAGTCACCATCTGCAGTGATTTTGGAGCCCAGAAAAATAAAGTCAGCCGCTGTTTCCACTGTTTCCCCATCTATTTGCCATGAAGTGATGGGACCGGATGCCATGATCTTAGTTTTCTGAATGCTGAGCTTTAAGCCAACTTTTTCACTCTCCTCTTTCACTTTCATCAAGAGGCTCTTTAGATCTTCTTCACTTTCTGCCATAAGGGTGGTGTCATCTGCATATCTGAGGTTATTGATATTTCTCCCGGCAATCCTGATTCCAGCTTGCACTTCATCCAGTCCAGCGTTTCTCATGATGTACTCTGCATGCAAGTTAAATAAGCAGGGTGACAATATATAGCCTTGATGTACTCCTTTTCCTATTTGGAACCAGTCTGTTGTTCCATGTCCAGTTCTAACTGTTGCTTCCTGACCTGCAATCAGGTCTCTCAAGAGGCAAGTCAGGTGGTCAGGATTCCCAGCTCTTTCAGAATTTTCCACAGTTTATTGTGATTCACATAGTCAAAGGCTTTGGCATAGTCAATAAAGCAGAAACAGATGTTTTTCTGGAACTTTCTTGCTTTTTCAATGATCCAGCGTATATTGGCAATTTGATCTCTGGTTCCTCTGCCTTTTCTAAAACCAGCTTGAACATCTGGAAGTTCATGATTCATGTATTGCTGAAGACTGGCTTGGAGAATTTTGAGCATTACTTTACTAGTGTGTGAGATGAGTGCAATTGTGCGGTAGTTTGAGCATTCTTTGGCACCAGTAACAACTTTACTCTTAATAACAAAGAATCCACAGTCTCCAAAAATATTAAATATATATAATAAAGAGAATATTGGTCATCTTTTTTCTTAATAGACAATAGTCAAAACAATGTTATCAACAGGAGACACAAGCGATATGATCGTAAGGCATGTTGCATGGTCTTTCTCGCTATAGTCAAGTACATCATGTCGCTGCAGAGGGCAGACTTTCCAGAAGTCTTCTCCTCGCTGTGATCCTCGCACACCGGGGGCACTTGGAGGACTGGAAGCACTGCTTGTGAAAGCAAGCTCTGCATGCTGCAAGCAAGGAGGAGAGCCGTCAGCAAATGGGTAACTGGTTTCTCCAATATGTAATAGACGCTCATCCCCAGCCTGGGGAGAGAGGACCTGAAGACAGGAGGACTTGTCCCCAGCAGGTCATGAGGATGGGCCTCCCTGGTGGGTCAGTGGTAAAGAATCCACTTGCCAATGCAAGAGACACGGGTTCCATCCCTGCATTGGGAAGATACCCTGGAGAAGGAAATGGCAACCTGCTCCATATTCTTGCCTGAGGAATCCCATAGACAGAGGAGCCTGGTAGGCTACAGTTCATGACATCACAAAGACCCAGACACGACTTAGCAACTAAACAAAAACAACAACAAGGCCATGAGGACCAGTGAAACAGGCCAAGAGAGCTTGGGCAGCAGACTGCAGTGCCTCCCAGATCCACTCAAACACCATCCATTGCAGGTGCGGGAGAGCTGGTGGCTGATGGCTCAGGAGGCGACATCCCTTCTCTGGAAATGGCCCCAACCAGACAGAGCTGCCTCGATCAAGGTTACGCCCCCTTGCTGATCCCAGGCCACATCCAGTGACTGGTCAATATGAGGTCTAAAGGCCTGGCTGGCTCTCTGTCCCTAATTTGGGAAAATGCTGAAAATCCACCCCAGCTCTAGAGTCCCCTGAGAGATGCACTGAGACTTCATGGTAACCATACCATCTTCAACTTCTTCCTTGGCCCAGGCTGCTGCCTTCATACCCTCATGGGTGTGGAGCCTGAGAACAAACCCTAGGGCAGCGGTTCGAAAACTTTTGGCACCAGGGACCAGTTTCGTAGAAGATAATTTTTCCTTGGGTCAGGGTCGGGGATGGTTTGGGGATGATTCAACTGCATTACATTTATTGTGCATTTTATTTCTATTATTATTACATCAGCTCCACCTCAGATCATCAGGCATTAGATGCCAGAGGTTGGGGACCCCTGCAGTGAACCTGGGGTTGACTGTGATTCAATTACAAAACAGGTGCAGCTGTAACCTGCCCTGATGCAGAAGAACTGGGGGATAGGTCAAACAGGGCCACCTCCTATCTCTGAACCCTGTTCCCTGAGACATCATCCTTTATCCCCGCCCCACTCACACCTCCTCCCCGTGCACCCAAAACTTTACCAGCTCCAATTCAACAGAGAAGCACACACTAGCATCATTATACCTTAAGGAAATAACACTATGCTTTAGTTATTAAGCTTAAGTTGATAGCTCAGTTGGTAAAGACTCTGCCTGCAATGCAGGAGACCTGGGTTTGATCCCTGGGTTGGGAAGATCCCATGGAGAAGGGAAAGGCTACCCACTCCAGTATTCAGGCCTAGAGGATTCCATGGGTCCATGGGGTCACAAAGAGTTGGACACGACTGAGCGACTTTCACTTTCAAGCTTAAGTTAATTTTGTGCTTAAGTTAACAAACTTTGTGCTTATGTTATTATACTGCTATTAAGCTTACGGTATTATGGTATTAAGATACCTGAACATCTTCTACACGTTGCAGTCTGAAATGGGAAAATGACAGCTGCACTCCGGCAAAATTCACAGATGAAGCCTTTTCCTTGACACAGCTGTAAGAATAGGAGCCAGAAGTGAGGGTCTTCACGGGTAATGTTTCTCCCAATGGAGAAACGGAGTTCCACTTTCACAGAACTCTAGAAACACCAGATTTTCACACTCCCCCACCCCAGGTACTGAAATTTGTTATTCTAAAATCCCCTAAATTGGCTGTGGAAGCAACAAGTTTCTGCATTTAAAAGGTTTATATAAATCTGTGAATTGCAATTTTCATAGAAGTCAAAATGAAACGTTCTTCACAGGACAAAAGATAGGCCTAGGCAACATATCATATTTGCAGAAGGCCACTGAATGTCATGGATACAAGTAACAATTAAAAGGCCTGTCTATGTCAGATGAAAGAAAAATTTCAGTTCGGTATTCTATAAGCCAAGATGGTAAAGTCCTCTCACTATACAAGAGTTCTAATGATATACAGTTTCAAAAACATTATTTTTTAAGTGTCTGTGATTCCAGCCTCTAGAAGGAATAGAATACTATCTCCTGCCACAATGGATGGATCAGAGCATATGTGCGTCCATTTTGTGTGGACAACTGCATCAGGGTAGTTTGAGGCACCAGAGAAAGATCATGATTTTCAACATGTGTTCTTAAATGATCTCATTTTATTTCTGGGAGCTCCCCTGTAATTCATCAGCCCGTGAAGACACAGAGCTCCTGTCCCACTGGATCCTGAGTCTATGCGGCTGCACTTGGCACATCAGAGCAGACGAGAATGGAAGGAGTCCACACGCCGGGCTGGGTGCTCAGACCACCAGTCACTTGGCCCAGGCTTGCATTCCAGCAGGACACTCTTGGTCTGGTACTGAACAGCTCTGCACCTCATTTCACTCATCTGTAAATAGTGCAGGGGCTTCCCTGGGGGCTTAGTGGTAAAGAACCAGCCTGCTAATGCAGGAGACGTGGGTTCAATCCATGGACTGGGAAGATCCCCTGGAGAAGGAAATGGCAACCCATTCTAGTACTCTTGCCTGGAAAATCTTATGGACAGAGGAGCCTGGTGGGCCACAGTCCATGAGGTCGCAAAGAGTCGGACACGACTTAGTGACTAAACTACGGCGATGGACAGTGTTTCTGGCACTTTCCTCAATTTGTGAGGGTAAAGGAGGCAAGTGCAGAACAGCCCACCCAGGATCGGCCGCAGAAAGGACAGCTCAGGGACACACCCACCGGGGCAAGTAGATCTCACCTCACAGCTGGCCACGTGCTCGAGGGAAACTTTCAGAATGTCCTTGAGCAAGGGCGCCAGCAGCCCTTTCTTGACCTTGACCATGTCCTCCAGGGAGAACAAGTGGAGTGCCTCCGTCAAGTGTCCTGGCAGCTGCTCAAACTCCTTCAATGTGCTTACGGAGAGAAAACCAAGAGGAAATCAGAAACTCACCCACACAGGTCGGGGCAGGAACCCGGGACTGGGGAGAAGGGTTTGTTTTTTCCTGGCTCTCAAAACTGAAATTTTTCAACTTAAAAAAAAAAAGCCCCAGGAACAAGTTAATCTTACTCCCTACTTTACATTTTGCAAGTTTTGCTTGGAAGCCGGGAAGTTAAAATTTCGTAAATAATGATTTCAAAAAGCTGAATGAGAAAAGTGTCTCTGACAGCTGCCCATGTACACTTTGAGTGAAAGAAAACTTAAAATTTGGTTCTTGAGTCCTGACAACACGTACTGAGATAATAATGACCACTTTATTCAACTCCAGCTCAATTTCAAGTCCATCAGTGTGACTGATGGATATCTCAGGAGAGTTATTGATGCTATGACTCCTAAATCTCAGGCCCAGCACTGATATTAAGACACAAGCATCCAACTGAGTCAGCAAGATCCCCTGGAGAAGGAAATGGCAACCCACTCCAGTATTCCTGCCTGGGAAATCTTAGGGACAGAGGAACCTGGCGGGCTCCAGTCCCACAAGGAATCGGACACGACTAAGCAACAACCACAATCCAAGTGCCTCTAGTTAAAGGTACTTGGATGTCCCAAGGGCATTCAGAACAGTATGTAATCTTCTCCCAGCCCCCCGATCTCTTTCTGAAACCCCTATGTCAGTCAGCAGCATCACCATGCACTGCATTCCCAAGCCTACACTGCACCTGATGCTCTGGGGATGCTAAACCCAGTTTAATTCTCTGCCCAGCTATGGGTGGTCCTCGCTCACACTATTTCCTCGGCCGAAGGGTCCCTGAACCCTCGCTTTTGCTCTGACTTGCTCTTCAAGCTCTGGCTTTGTCCTTAGGAAGCCTTGTCTGCCGGCCTCCCCACCTTGTCCCTTAAAAACTACGTGCTGCCCTCCCCCATGCCCTCAGGAGCACGTGCACAGGCACACGCTTTGGCAATGATCTCTCTGTGCTGACTTCCTCCCCAGACTCTCCCGGAACACGTGTCCTGTTGCTTTTTCATCTGAGGCACAGAGTGGATGTTCAAGACATATTTGCAGATGGTAAGAACTGTGGATATTGTTCATGTTACAGAGAAAACTGAGGCCCTGAGGAGAAACTATCTTTTCACCCCAAAGCCAGGAGGTATAGCTCAAGGCCAAATGATTATAAAGGACAAGCTCCTCCCCCAAAAATGTAATTCAGAAGTAGTGCATCATTAAATAAAGATCAGAACTAGAAAGCAGCTTTAAAAGAGAACAAACTTTTTTAAAAACCCATAATCCCAACTGGTAGCTCAGATGCTAAAGAATCTACCTGCAATGCAGGAGACCCTGATTCAATCCCAGAGTTGGAAAGATCCCCTGGAGAAGGGAATGGCAACCATTCCAGTATTCTTGCCTGGAGATTCCCATGGACACACCATGGGGACACAAAGAGTTGGACACAACTGAGAGACTAACATTATGATCTCAGCTATTATAACAAATAATCCTAACTCCTTGAGTAACCTACTTTTCCTCCTCTTAAAAATATCTCTGCTAAATGAATTCATGCCTGGGCCTTTATGGCCATGGCCTCTAAAAGATCATCCTCAGGACATACCTAGGGATGTGGTCAGAGATTCAGCTGAAGCTTAGTGTTTAGGTGTTTTTTTTTTTTTTTTGATAACAAAAGATATTTAAAATGTATTAGGTGTTCAGTAATAGGACAATACTTAAATGAATACCACATCATAGTACAGAATACTATAGACCCTGTAAAAGTCGGCATGCCTCTTTATCAGAGTGTTTTAAAAGGCACTGGTACACCCATGAACACTGCAGCACTAGTCACAATAACCAAAAGAAAGCAACCCAAGGTGGATGGATCGGTCAACAAAAGATGGAATATAGAGACAATGTATGTATATTCAACATCATTCTGCCTTTCAAAGGAAGTACTGACACAGGCCACAGTGTGAGTGAAGCTTGAAGACATGATGCTACATGAACTGCCAGGCACAAAACAATAAACACCGTATGATTCCACTCATATGAGGTACTTAGACTAGTCAAAATCATAGAGACAGAAAAGAGAATGGTGGTTCCCACAGGCTGGAACAGAGGATGGAGAACTACTGTGGGTAAACAGTTTCAGTTCTACAAAGTGAAAAGAGCTCTGTGGATGGATGGTGATGATGGTAGCAACATGAATGTACCTAACCGCTTAACTGTGCACCTAAAAAGGGTTAGGATGGTAACTTTATGTTATGTGTATTTTATCACAACTTAAATACCCTGGAGAAGGGAAAGGCTACCCATTCCAGTATGCTGGCCTGGAGAATTCCATGGACAAAGGAGCCTAGTGGGCTACAGTCCATGGGGTCACAAAAGTTGGACACAACTGAACGACTTTCACTTTCATTTTTTTTTCCAAAACAATAATAAAATTCCACTGCCTAGGGTTGTTTTATACTTATACTGGTCCATTCTTCTTAACATGTTAAATTCCCTGGTAGTGAGTAAGAACATTTAGCAACATTCAAGAGAGTGTCTATATCCCCAAGGAGAGGCATGAGATGATCGCTGTGCACTGGTGGAGATGGACCACAAAGCACAGAGGACCAGCAAGAGTGTGGAGGTTATCAGACCTCCCATTCATAGCCCAGCCCATCCCAGCCAGCAGTGGTACCTTTCAGCAAACCTGCAGGTCTTCAACAGCTTCTTGATATGAAATAGCTGCTCCTGGATTTCCTAATGTGAGAAACCAAACAGGGGGAGGGGGAAAGTGTAATGTGATAAGTAACACTGGAAATGTATAAGTCAAAATTAAATGTTATTTCTAACCTTGAAATGCTACAACTCTAGAAAATAAGCCTTTGAAATGCACAGTCTATAAAGCATATAGACTGTGCATATATATAAAGCATATAATGAACAGTCTATAAAGTGGCCCATGACTGAGTCCAGAGATCTACAGAGGGCCCAGGAAGGACCCAGGTCTTGGGGAGTCTAAAGCTTACATGATGTCTGGGGCCTTCTTTTTTAAAAAACACCAAACTATGTACAAAAGAAGGAGATTCTGTGATTGGAGACACCATGGATGTACCTGGAGGACATTATGCCAAGTGAGTGAAGTCAGACACAGAAAGACAAAAACTGCCTGATCTCATTTATACAGGGAATCTAAAAAAGTCAAGTACATAAAAGCACAGACTATAAGGGTGGATCCTGGAGTGAGGAGGTGGGGAAATGGGGAGATAACTGGTCCAGGACACAGAGTTACAGTTACCTAAGACAAGACCACGGCGTTGGGAAGGAGTTGGACACGAGTTAGCAACTAAACAACAAGGATAAGTCTGGAGATCTCATGTACAGCATGATGAGTATCATTCACGAGACTGTATTAAAAACTGGAAATTTGTTACGAGAGTAAGTTTCAGGTGTTCTCATCACATACACAGACAGGTAACCCTGTGAGGGCATGGATATGTTAATTAGCTTGACTATCAATCATTTCACTGTGTATATGTACAACAAGTCATCATGTAGTACCCCTTAAACACACACAATTTTTCTTTAAAAGATGGTGGTGGTTGAGTCGCTGAGTTGTGTCCGACTCTTGCATCCCCATGGACTGTAGCCCACTAGGCTCCTCTGTCCCTGGGATTTTCCAGGCAAGAATACTGGAGCGGGGTTGCCATTTCCTTCTCCAGGGGATCTTCTCGACCCGGGGATCTAACCTGGTCTCCAGCACTGCAGGCAGATTCATTACTGACTGAGTTAGCAGGGAAGCCCCATTTAAAAGATAATAAAATTCAGAAGCTAGGTATAAACAAAACTAGGCATAAAGCTAAGATCTGGGTATGGGGCTTTGAAAAGAGCCTAAGCAGGAGGTCTCTGAAGCATAAGCTCCAGCTGCTGGATAGTAAGTCCACCCCTGAAAGGGTCTCTGGATCCCCGGAGCCGGGGGGAGGCGTCCACTTAGTGCCGCAGGGCCCTTTCGGCCGCTGGACTCCCTCCCCCAGGAAAGGTGGCTGCTCACCCTCACTCTGTCCAGTTCCTTGGCCTTCGAGTACAGGCCGTGGCTGACGTGCAGCAGGTTGAAGATGGGCTCATGCCATATGTGGTCCAGCAGGCGTTTGGAGAAGTTGCTGACATAGTACTTCCGGAAGTCCCACATCCTGAGGATCCGGGCGGGAATGTAGGACTCCGAGTACGAGTGGCAGCAGTCGCAGAAGTACTTCCCCAGGTATTCGCAGTACCGGAGCCGCTTCACGAACTCTGCAGGGGTGCACGGAACGATGAGCACCGGCTCACCTGAGGCCGGAAACCCACCCTCGCCCCGCCCTCGCCTCCAATGCCGCCCAAGGTCGAGACTCAAGATGGCCGTTCTCATGCTGCTGAACCCATGCCGGGGAGAGCAGCAGACACTGGAGGCCCTGAGTCATGGAGGGTCATGAGCTTCACTTTTGTGGAACGGGTGCTGGAAAACAGAACCCTCCCCCAAACACTCCTGGATTTGGAAGATGGGCCTTTAAGCTGACACGTGGCCAACAGAACATGAGATTCAAGGTCTGGGGATTTGGTGGGAGTTCAGACCTAACCTCCTTCTTGGCAGGAAGACTCTGACAAGCCCTAATCTCTCCAGGCTAATTGTCCTGAAGCCACAAAAACAGCCCAGAATTGTATTTTGTGATACCACAGGTATGAAAAATGCTTTATAAATGATAACGCACACTATGTATGCTATCGGAAAGTAGTATCCTAAAAGAGTTCCTGGATAAATCCATGAGGAAAAAATAAAACAGAAATTGCACAAAGGATGGGAATACATGGGAAGAGAAAACATAACCAGTAAAGATCTGAAAAACATATATGGTGACCACCATCCCCTACACACACACACACACACACACTCTCTCTCTCCTTTGGGGACAATCACTTCCTTAGGCAACCTTTCACTCCCAGGCCAATAAGCCTGGATTAAGTTCCCTGGCTATAAAACCCATAGCATTCTTGACTTTCTCTTTCATTGAAAGTATCACCCAGTTATTTACTTGGCTGATGACATCCTGTCAGCAAGCTCCATGAGGGAAGGAGCACATTCCTATCAACGAATCATCTTCACATCTGAACAAACTCTGGGAGGTACTGTAAAAGTTGGTGGAATCATAGTCACTCATCTTCACAGTTTCTGACTCATACTTTCAATATTTACTGAGGTACCAGGATACAGTGGTTAACCAGAGAGATATGGTTCCCACTAGACTTTAGCTGGGAAGATGAGTCATTGAAAGAAAATCATTTCCAACTGTGATGCATGGCAGGCACTATCATTTTACCATGGCAGGCATGGTAGGAAGTTCAGATGGATTTATGCATTTTGTTTTTATTTCTTGAGGTGGAGATGCTCAAAGTCTTACTCCATCCCAGAACACCTATCAAAGGCCAAGGGAACCCTTTCCAGCAAATCTCTTCCTAGGCTTCCACAGGTCAGACCTATGGATGCTCTCACAGCAAAATAAGTGATTCCCAGTCTCAACTGGGCAACTCGCCTTTCTGATTGGGTGAAACCTGATTTTCTAGGCCCTGAGGCCACTCCCTCAAACTTTCTCAGAGGAGTCCGGTTAGGTCCTAGGAGAGCCATCCAATCATTTAACAAATATCTTTCAAGTCCCAACTGTGTGTGAGGCATACTTGTAGGAGCAAGAGATAAAGCAATAGGTAACACAGACCACATATTGATAATATGTATATAATAGGTAACTAATGAGAATCTGCTGTATAGCCCAGAGAACTCTATTCAGTGGTCTGTGGTGACCTAAATGGAAAGGAAATTCGAAAAAGAGGGGATATATGTAAACATATAATGGATTCACTGTGCTGTACAGCAGAAAGTAACGCAAGATTGTAAAGCAAGTATACTTGAATAACAGTCAATTAAAAATAAAACAAACCACGTATCTGTCCTCATGGAACTTAGAATCTAGTGAGAGACAGATAATAATAAGGAAGATCAATAAGATAGAGTATTTTAGGGAGATAAGGACTTGAATAAAAACAAAAAGGAAGGGGAATATCAAGTGTATGTGTGTGTTTGTGGCCAAGAGGGTGATGAGGTAGAGTTTCTTCCTTGGCCAGCCAAGGAAGACGTGAGAGTGCAGATAGGAAGGAAGGAAAGGAACTGGCCCCGGTTGGGGAGGGCGTGTGGCGTGTCCAGGGGAGGGCATTCCAGGGAGAGAAAAGCACAGATGCAGATCCCTGAGTCAGGAGTGAGCCTGTCACCCTCAAGGACCAGCAGGGAGGCCACGTGGCTTGAGCTCAACACCCGATGGGGCAAGAGCTGGGAGATGAGAGTCGGAGAGTAATGGGCAGTCACAGTGCAGATCACAGTGGCCTCTTCACCAAAGAGAGGGCAGTGTTATGAAGTGACTGTAACAAGTTCTCATCGTAGGCACAGAAACAATGCACGTCCCCCATTTCTGTGCTATATGCTAGGTTCTCACTAGTCATGTGCTTCGTTCATAGTTGTATACGTACGTCATCCCGATCTCCAACCCCCCACAAAAGAAGGTACAGTCTATTTGTAGGACATACATTAAGTTAACCTTAAATATGTATTCCAATATACATTCAGTTCAGTTCAGTCGCTCAGTCATGTCCAACTCTTTGTGACCCCATGGACTGCAGCACGCCAGGTTTCCCTGCTTTACCAACTCCCAACTCCTAGAGCTTGCTCAAACTCATGTCCGTTGAGTTGGTAATGCCATCCAACCATCTCATCCTCTGTCATCCCCTTCTCCTCCTGCCTTCAATCTTTCCCAGCATCGGGGTCTTTTCCAGTGAGTCAGTTCTTTGCCTCAGGTGGCCACAGTATTGGAGTTTCAGCTTCAGCTTACAATATACATCAGTTCAGTCGCTCAGTCATGTCCAACTCTTTGTGATCCCATGAACCACAGCACACCAGGCCTCCCTGTCCATCACCAGCTCCCAGGGTCCACCCAAACCCATGTGCATCGAGTCAGTGATGCCATCCAGCCATCTCATCCTCTGTCGTCCTCTTCTCCTCCTGCCCTCAATCTTTCCCAGCATCAGGATTAGGTGCAGACAAATACTATTTGCTTGCACTTATGTGAGGTACCAAGAAGAGTCAAATTCATAAGAGTCAGAAAGTACATTGGTAGATGCCAGGGGCTGGGGGGTAGGAGGTGGGAAGGGGGGATGGGGACAGTGTGTTTCAGTTTAGGAAGATGAAAAGTTTGGGAGATGAATGATGGTGAGAGTTGCACAACAATGTGAGTATGCTTAGTGCCACTGAACTGTACAGTTAACTATGGTTCAAAGGGCATGCTTTATCCATACATGACTAGTGTGGATGGACTAGTGATGTGTGGATGTGAGAGCTGGACCATAAAGAAGGCTGAGAGTCGAAGAATTGATGCCTTCAAACTGTGGTGTTGGAGAAGACTCTTGAGAGTCCCTTGGACTGCAAGGTGATCCAACCAGTCCATCCTAAAGGAGATCAGTCCTGGGTGTTCATTGGAAGGACTGATGCTAAAGCTCCAATACTTTGGCCACCTGATGTGAAGAGCCGACTCGTTGGAAAAGACTCTGATGCTTGGAAAGATTGAAGGTAAAAGGAGAAGAGGGTGGCAGAGGGTGAGATGGTTGGATGGCATCACCGACTCAATGGACGTGAATCTGAGCAAACTCAGGGAGATAGTGAAGGACAGGGGAGATTGGCATAATGCAGTCCACAGAATCGCTAAGAGCTGGACAGGACTTAGTGACTCAACAACAACAAGAGTATGGTTTATATTATGTGACTTTCATGACAGTTAAAAAACATTAAAAAAATAATGATGCAAACTGCCCAACTTTCTTTGGATGTATAGAGAGATAAATAGGAAACCTAAAATTGGTTATCTGGGGGGGCTTTTTTACTTATGATATTTAAAAATGTAAGAGTATGGGTATGAAATTATGTAAATTTCATTCATATGCTTATTAATCAAATCACCATTGAATAAAAGATTTGTTGCTGTGTATATTGTCTTGCATGCACTTGAGAGAAATGAACATACCGATATTTATGCTTTAAGGTAAAAATGTCATTGCCTAATAAGTAAGCAACCCAATATCCATACTTACTAGGTTCTATTGGAGTTCCACAGCCAGCACAGAAAAAATTTTGGGCTATTACCACGAGATCCCTCCTGAGGACAGAAAATGATAAGAGTTATATTTCAGAAAAGGCCAACAGAGCATTTTTCACTGATTGGCAGAGAAATTGACATTGGGATGTTTTTCTTAGTTTGAGGGCTTAATTTTATCATTTTTTCATTTGGGAAAGAAATAGAATTTTTCTTTCCCAAGAACAGAGCTTTCTAGTTGAAATCTCTGGGTCTTTTAAAAGGTTTTGCTACCACCAAAGCAGAAGTCAGTATCACAAATAACCGTTCCACCAAAGAGTCTTTAGAGACTTCTCATGGGGCATCACAGAGTTCTCTCTCCTGAGAGAACTAGAAGCATATAATACAGGGGAGGAGGTTCAGGGGGACAAGACACCATCCCCAAACTTGCTTGGGAAGTTTACAAATGGATCCAGGGACATTTAGATAAATATGAGGTATTGTAAGACAATGCTGTCAAAGATTTTTGGTGAAAGGTAGAATATTGAAGTGTTTGCTGTTCAACTGTTAGTGTTGCAATTCCAAAGGGGATTTGGCAATATGGAGGAAGTTGTAACACTTTAATACAGTTTAAGGTCAGCAAAAATGGCCAAGGTAAAAATGCATGGTAAAAATATGTGTGCTTTAGAGAGAACCCAGGGAAATCCCAGAGGAAAGACAATCCAGGTCAAGAGAAGTGACTCCGCCCAAGGCTTGGAGAGGGAACTGTTCTCGCTAAGCAGCCCCAGAGAACTTCCTCATATTCTCCCAAGAGGAAAAAAAAAATAGTCTATAAGGCACCTCTGTGGGGCACAGGCAATAACCATCGCCAGACCCTTCATAACTCTGCAGTTTGCACACTGTATTAAATACCAACCAAGAGGAATGAAAAAAAAAATGCATTTGGTTAAAATATACTTTTGTCTATAATGTCATATACTCTCAGAATAAATAAATTAAACTACTACTTTAAATTATGGGATTCCAAGGTGACTCAGTGGTAAAGAACCCACCTGCCAACGCAGGAAATGCGGGTTCCATCCCTGGGTCAGGAAGATCTCCTGGAGAAGGAAATGGCAACCCACTCCAGTATTCTTGCCTGGAAAATTCCATGGACAGAGGAGCCTGGCAGGCTACAGTCCATGGGGTCACAAAGAGTCAGACATGACCGAGCAACTCAGCACAGCACTACTTTAAATTATTATATATATTTATATATATATATGTATATCCTTTTTGCACCATCTTATTTCTTTGTCTTTTAGAATTTTGTTACTTCTTAGAGAACAGAGGTGTTTTCATTTGCATTCTGTCATGTTTTTTGACTATAAGTTAGTTCAGTTTATAAGAGCTCTCCTCAAGATGAAGTGTTCCTTTAAAAAAATGAATTCACTGACTTTTTATTCCACATTGCCCTAGAAAATAGAGTGGTCTAGTCTTAAAATTACTGTATGATATTTTTAAGGTTCACCATTAGCCACTTAATATGAGCCTGTTTACTTCTCAATTGTTATATAATGTTCATAGTTAAGGAAACATAGTTAAATTCTCAAAGTGTCAAAACTTACAGAGACCAAAAGCCCATGGTAAATGGGGTGCCAAGAAAGCTAACTCAGAAAAATGTGCCCAAATTTCTTTTTCCTAAAACAAATTTTCCTTTGTCCCTTGTTGTTTTATTTCTTGCCTTCACCCGTCTCCATGAAGAGACAGAAGGAACCCATCACAGCTTGTGTTCTAACTGGATGGGTGGTCCAAGCAGCAACCTAGACTTACTTGAGTGGTGGGTGAACATTAAATATGATTTGAAACCTAGGGGGCGCCCAGTCTCCAGTCCCTCTGATCCTCGACTTCAGTTTAATTTCCTGGACGACATCTGTGCTGGATTCAAAGTCTTTCTGGACCCGTTCTTCATTTACAACCTGCATAAATAACCCAGAAGAGGATTCAGTTGAGCAACTTAAATAAGCACATTTCAAAAACTGAAATGAAAAGAACGTTCAGATGTGTTCCCAGCATTAACCTTTACCTTGAAAAATAAAAACAGCTTTTAAGTGAGTAAAAGAAGCTGGCCAGAGCCGTCTCTGTGTCTAAAACCCTCTGCAGGAGAACTGCTTCAGACGCCACCCAGCTGAGATCACTCTGCTTGGAATTTTTAGTTAGTTCTTTTGTTTCCAGACTGCGAATTACTGTAAGTAGGTCAGTGTGAACTGGAATGCCTTCCTGCCTAGCAGAAGCCCAAGCCTCACCCTGCCTCGTCAATGGCTGACAGACGCTGTGGATCTGAATCCCCTTCTCCAGGAATTGTTCTCTGCAGACACTGCCCAGCTTGTACAGGTGCAGACCCCACCCCCACCCCGACCATGAAACTTTCCTCTTGGCATCTAAACTCCAGACTTCTCCGATTACCATCCACATCCTCCACAGTTTGGCCGCTGTTGAGCCTTATTTCCCAGGAAGATTAAGATGAACCCTCCCCCAAACATACCCCACTACCCACAAATATGTTCTCCAACTACATCAAATGACTCTGCTCAACAGACACACCACGGGGACTTCCCCGGTGGTCCAGTGGTGAAGTTTCTGTGCTTTTACTGCAGGGGGCACGGTTCGATCCCTGGTCAGGGAACTAAGATGATGCAGCCAAAAGAACCAAAACCCAGAAGCATCATGCACCTCCCAGTCACTTTTACCCCAGCTGCTCCTTCACCAAGAGTGCTCTTCATACACCCCTGCCTGACCTGCTGCCGCTCTGCCTGGCCTGACACTTGGCTCAAGTCCTGAGATCTCCATTCAGCCTTTGCAAGTTCCCCTGATGACATGGAACACCGCCTTCCCTGCTCTTCCGGTGTGCTTTCTCTCCTGCCCCGATTACAGCCTCTGCCACCCCATCCTCTGCCCGCAGTGAGCTGCCTGCTTGGAGGGCAGTGCGCTCCACAAGGGGACCAGCCTGGACTTTCAAATGAGGCAGCCTGGGGGCTCGACTCCCGCTCTACCACTGACCAACCCCACTGAGGGTCTGCAGCTAACACCTTAAACTTAAAATAATGGGCTTCCATGGTGGTCTAGTGGTTAAGAATCCACCTGCCAATGTATGGCACGTGGGTTTGATCCCTGGTCCAGGAAGATTCCACACGCCGCAGGGCAACTAAGCCTGTGAGCTGTAACTAGTGAGCCCATGTGCTGCAACAAGAGAAACCACTGCACTAGCCCTGGCCCACCACAACTAGAGAAAAACCTGTGCCTAGCAATGAAGACCCAGCACAGCCACAAATAAATGAGTAAATAAATAAAATTTTTAAAAAATAAAATTAAATTAACAATAGCATCTACCCATAGGAGATATGTGAGGATTAAGACATGAATTGCTGAGCACAGGCCCTGGTACATTACAAACACCCAATAAACATCAGATTCATCCTTGCTTTCGAGTCTCCCCTAACGCCCAGCAGTCATACAAGGAAACACAGAAACCTCTGATGTGGAGATCAGGCAAAATGAGAATTTAAGAACTGAAAATCAAATTCTGTTGAGACGTACTATGGAGCCAGCTTCATCGAGGGAGCCTGCCAGCTGATAATGAACTTCTGCCAGCATCCAGCATTTCTTGAATACGCGGTATAACTCTTTGGCTATCAGCTCAGCAGAATTGAAGTTTGGCTCATGAATGACACTGCAGTGTAAGAGATGCAAACATGGAAAATTATTTTCATAAGAAGTGTGTTAAGGGTCTTTTGCTTCGGGTTTTTAACTATTTCCCCTCTACACTCAAAAAAGCAGAGGTGGTGACACAGCAGACCATATGTGCATCAACCACGCACCAACGGTTATCTTACTTAACTCAATCCCTCCACGTTCCACAGAGCAGCTTGTGTTTATTGAGGGTACCAAGGTGGGGAGGGGTGGTGAGAAGAGGACCGGGTTTAAAGTCAGAAGACTTGGGTTCAAGCCCTCTCTTTTGTGACCCCATGGACTGCAGCCCAGCAGGCTCCTCAGTCCATGGGATTTCCCAGGCAAGAATACTGGAGTTGGTTGCCATTTCCTTCTCCAGGGGATCTTCCCCACCCAGGGATCGAACCCAAGTCTCCTGCATTGGCAGGTGGATTCTTCTCCCCTGAGCCAACTGGGAAGCGGGTCCGCGTTCTCCCGCTGCTATTTAACAGCATGGTGTCCTGATGCACATCTCATCTGAACCTCAGTTTCTACACCCATAAAACTGGGTTTAAAAACCCCTGCCCATCCCACCCATGAGGATTAAATGAGAATGTGTACAAAAGTCTTTCAAACACTCTAAAAACACTGGAGGAACTTTCGTGATGATTGTTTCATTTCTAAACAGTGATCCCTGTTATTAGAACTGGCTGAGTTTGGCCCAAGATGTCAGAGGCCTGATGTCCACAGTGCCTCAGAGGTGATGGCCCAGGGGTCTGTGTGCTGATGAAAGTAGGAGGGAGATACCTCTTAGAGGTGTCGAAGGAACATCCACAGGGCTCTGTGGTATTGGTGAAATCTCCAAGTTCTGTGGGAAAATCAAAGAGAAGGTAATGGAGGGCTTTTAGTCTGTTTCTGTTAATCACAGTCAATTTGATACGAACACAAAACTAGCTGCCTACATCTCAGGACCAATTATTCAAGATCTCCATTCTTCAGGTCCTTTTGCATTTCTGTTATGAGATAACAGCTATTATGAGGCCACAGATGGGATTTTAAAATATGCCCATCTGAAATTTCACCAAAATATAATGGAGGGGGCCAAACAGATATCAGACCCTAATGGTATCTGCTTCTGCATTCAAATCTACATGAGATGAGAGATTAATATCAAGACATCATATTTTTTTTTAACATCATGGACACAATCTGATTTGGGGAGGGGTTTCCCTGAATGACAGTGTCTTATATTGTGTGTGATAAGTGTCATCAGGTGTGTGGGGGAGGGTGCCTCCATCACAGCCCATGAGTTTCCAAATCTCACCTACGATAACAAAGTCATCAAAGTCACATTTGCAGTCCTCTTCCGTCACCTCAGAGAAAGTAGGTGTTTCAACCACTGGGCTCACCTGTAACACAGCGCAACCTAGAGGAAGAAAGGAAGAAGAAAAAAAGACTGTCTAACCTGCAACACCCGGCTACATTGAAATGGAGGAATGAAAGGGCTGAGTTGACCTGAAAAGAATTTTAAAATTCAGCTGCAATAATTAGAAAGGTCAGGGGGTAAGGAGGGAGGTGGGAGGGGAGTTCAGGACGGTGGGGACACATGTATACCTAGGGCTGATTCATGTTGATGCATGGCAAAAGCCATCACAATATTGTAAAGTACTTATCCTCCAGTTAAAACAAAAAGGGCAGGGAGCTATTTTTGTGTTGTTCTTATGTTCACAAGATTAAGTGAAACATACCGATGAGTCTATTGGGGTCCATAGGAGTATTCTACCTACTTCCATGGAAGTTTGATAATTTCCATAATACAAAGTTTAACAAGTGGAAGAGATGGGAGAAACAATCTTGTTGTTTTTGTTCACAATAAGGAAAAGAGTCTAGGTGACATGAACATTGTACTGGGTTGAGTGTGTGTGCTCACTCAGTCGTGTCCAGCTCTTTTGACCCCATGGACTGTAGCCCACCGTGGGACTTCCCAGGCAAGAATAACTGGCGTAGGTATCAAACCCATGTCTCCTGTGTCTCCTGCATTGGCAGGCAGATGCTTTACCACTGAGCTACCTGGGGAATCCACTAGGTTGAATATGTTCCCCTAAATGTCCTCTACCCAGCACCTATGAACGTGACTTCATATGGAAACAGGGTCCTTGTAATCAGGGTAAGCTGCAGTCACACTGGATCAGGGTGAGTCCTACAGCCAATGTGAGTGTAAAAAGAGGGAAGTTTGCACACACACACGGATACTCAGAGACCAAACATCCCGTGAACATGGAGGATTGGAGGGATGCGCTACAAGCCAGGAGCAGCAGCAACTGCCGAGTCTGGAGACAGGGAGGGACCAAATTCTCCCTCAAAGCCTCTAGAAGGAACCAACCTTCCAGACAATTCCATGGCCGACCTGTGACCTCCATGACTGTGAAAGGATCCATTTCTGTTGTCTTATACCACCCAATTTGTAGTATTTTGCTACAGGAGCTCCAAGACACTAATACAAATATGTTCATGCTTTTCTATCCCTAATACCAGCTTGGAGAATTAGCCTAAGAATGTCTTCACACAGAGAGAAAAAAAAGGGAAAAAGGAAGGTTGTGATCACAAAGGAGTTTTTAAATCCATTTAAAGTGCTAAGATATTGAAAGCCGCCTAAATGCCAAATGACTGGGAAAAGACTTTGCAAATCATGCTCTTCAAGAAACACCCTCACTGAAAATGTGATCACTGGAAAAACATTCTAGCCGGGGGATATCAATTTCTCAGCTTTGGTTTCCTCCTGGGTTAAATGGGGGCAGTTTCACCCACTTCTGTGTTTCTTACACTCTTTTGATTATGATCAGCAGTAACATACAATTTACGTTGCAACCTGCTACAGGCACAAAAATATATATCACTGATAAAGTTCCAGGAAGCATCACTCACCCCATGTGAGGTGCGTGCTGATACTGTCCAATTGTTTGTTTGCTTTTTTAATACTTTTTTAATGTCTGGATCCATCTGCAATTTGTTGAACTCTGCTCTACCTCATGAAGTAACCTCTATGACCATAAATGTGATACTTGATAAATGATCAATTTTTTATCTGGGTGGTAGAAATATTTTAAATTTTATTTAATATATTAATATTTTAAAAAATTCAGCTAAACATGAGCTTCCAGTCAACCAACTCAACACATACTTATAAAATATTTCGGGCAAAGACCCACCTGTGGATTCCCAACATCTGTGGACACCCAGTGCATCACGGACTCCTTGTTACCAGGATGAATGAAAGAGGACAATTTGGGGAAGGCAGCCAGTGTAAGAAGAGGAATGCTGGGTGACAAGACAGAGAAAGGGGGAATGCAGGATGGAGCCTAAGGAAAAGCACGTGGATTTCACAACTGAGTGGCACATTCCAATTCCTTTTCCATTCTAATTCCAAGTCAAGTGGCAGAAATGGTGGGGGTCATCAGGTTACTCCAGAAGGACAGAGTTTGACAGCTGTGTGCAGAGAATATAGCAGAAAGCTTCCTCATATTTGTCCCCACTCACCTTCATAGCCACTGTCAGACGAAGTGGAAGACCCAGATTCCTGCTTTACGTGGGTATAAAAGGTCCCTTCCAAGTCTGCCTGATCACTCCCAAGTGGCCTGCTGGCCTCTTCGGTACTCCAGGTTTCTGAGTGCTGCTGACTTAGAATATTACACTTCATTTTTTCCATGATGGATATAATCATATCTGCAACGTAAAAGTGGGCATTTTCCTGCAGAGGCAAAGATGATCAGTTAAAATTCTCACAAGCATAATCAACTTGGTTTCCCCCCCTCCCCCCACTGAGGGTGTATTAGATTGAAAAATCAAGAAGTTATATTTAAGTGGAGTTAATGCATAGACATATATTTATTTCACTGTGTTATCATAGGTCATTACATCAAGAATAGCCCATATCTTCCAGAGGTGGAAGATTTAGCCCACTGCAACCAAAAGATGATGCAAGTTGAATTTCCTGTGATATTAAACCCTAGATTGGTGGTGCTGCAATGGGAGACATTACTCATCAATCATGGAAAATTTCCCAGCTGAGGTCAGACCCTACCAGTCAAATGTTGAAACGAAACTTATTTGTCATGCCTCCTCCAGTGAAGTTTACAGACTGAAATCAGAACAGGCATACTTCAAAGTGTTAACCCTCTTGGTGGTTTTAAAAAGAAGAAGGAAGCCATGTTCACCTTTTCTACATCAACAGGGAGAACGAATGCCTCTGGTGAGAAGGAATTTGAGGAAATAGTTCTTCCGCCAACTTGAACAGCATCTGCCAAGACAGCAAGTCATCAACAATGGAGAAAAAGAAATTCACAGTTTATCTAAGGAAACAATTTTAGGGAGTGACTTTCATGTTGTTTAAAATATTAGCACAATTCTAAAATAAAATATGATGACACAAGAAGAAAGACTCCTCTGATGGTAGGCCTTGTAGATGGCAGAGGGTCATCATTTCTGCAAGAAGCTACTGGAATAACTTGAGAGGAATCCTTAGAGGAGGCAAGGGAGAACCATGGGAATGGAGGCAAGCAATGAGGAAAGTGGGGAAAGAGGAGGATCACGGAAACTTCCTACAGGAGATGAGAAGGAATAGTCTGGAAGCAGGACCATAAGAATTATGGGATCATTCCTCCAACTCACTGCAAATGACCTAAAACTTCCTGTTTACAGTAATAAAATCTATCTGAAAAAGGTCAGCACCACTTCTCTAAAATGATCTTCCTCTAGTCAGAAACAAGAAGAAACTGCAGAGGTTATATTCGGCTGACTCATCTATTCTGCATCCTTATTAAGCCACTCTATTACTGGCAATGAACGCCACCAAGACAAAAATGAGGTCTGTCATGTGATATCTGATTGCAGCACATACGGCAAAACATTTCTGTGACATCCATAAGCGCTGCTGTCCCGACCTGATGAATCAGAACCAAGTGCTACAGATGTCTTGATGGTTTTAAAGCTCTTGGGGTGGCAAACAGAGAGGCAAGCAGGATTCCTCCAACTACTGCAGGGAAGAACTGACTCCACGATGGATCTGTTTCTTTTACTTTAACCTGTGCTTCCCGTCGCTTTGGTTCACTAAAAGGATACTGTCCACACATAATGGCCTGTCTCAGGGAACCCTGCCCCTCTGCCTGAATGTTAAACCAAAATGCCTTTTCTTCAGGACCCTGTCCACCAGTAGATGGCTATAGGAAGGAAAAAATTAACACATTCCTTCCTGGAGGCTGGCCATTCCAGGAGATAGTTGTAAGATTAACAGTCTTTTTTACTTTACATCCTCACTTCCCCCATCTCTGTTCTATAAAAGAACCTGGCATCCAGACCGTGATAAGATGGTTATTTTGAGACATTAGTCTACCATCTTCTGGGTCAGCCGGCTTTCTGAATAAAGTCATATTCCTTGCCTCAACACCTCATCTCTCAGTTAATTGACCTGTCGTGTGATGAGCAGAGTGGGTTTGGACTCAGTAACATAACCCCTTCCTTGCCTTGTGTTCAAGAACTCCACTGTTCCATGGAAAACTTTGGACCTCTTAGCTTCAGAAGCCATCTGGGGTGGGCAAACTTTTTCTGAAAAGGACTATATAGTAAATGTAGGACCTGAGGGCCACACAGCCTGCTGCAATTATTACTCAGTTCTGCCATTGCCCTGAGAAAGCAGCTATAAGCAAAACAAACACAACTTTATCTGTAAAATCAGAAGTCTGGTGGCATTGGGTTACAGGTCCTGGTTTGGGGACTCTGAGGATAGAGGGGAAAATGCAGAGAAAAGTCAGGTAGTGGCTTCCAGTTCCAGCTCTCCACACACCAGCTGTGCCTCTGCAGTAAAATTTCCTCATCCTAGGAATTAGGATAATCATTTTATTAGGAAACTAAAGGAGCTGAGGAATGTAGGAGCACTGTAAACGTGGAGATCCTTAGCCAACAAAAGGAACTGTTTCTTACAGCCTCAGGAAATGCAGACAGATTCAGCTGCGTTTCCCTCCCATATAATCAAAGAAAGGAAATCCCTGCTACTGCCATTTGAGATGCAGCAGATCCAGGAAAATGCCTCATGGCAAATGCCTGTTCTGCCTATTACTGCCTCCTACACCAAAGAAAGAACCAGATCACTCGGGGCTTCTTTTCCTTAAACCGGGGGAATGAATCCCCTTGCCAGGTTTAAGACGGATGGTCAAAAAATGGAGTGGTTTTCACTGTTTTTGAACAGAAGGGGCTGGTGTGTTTGTTTTCTTTCTGGGACAAAGGATAATTTTATTTTCTTTAAAGATATCCTTTGATGTGGACCATTTTTTTTTAAAGTCTTTATTGAATTTGTTACAATACTGTTTCTGTTTTATGTTTTGGGTTTTTTGTTTTTTGTTTTAGCTGAGAGGCATGTGGGATCTTAGCTTCCTGAGCAGAGATTTAACCTGCTCCCTCTGTACTGGAAAGCAAAGTTGTAACCACTGAACCACCAGGGAAGTCCCAGAAAGGATAATTTTACATTGCAGAACAACTTCTTGCACAGGAACACAAAAAGTTATTTGGGGCAGGGGTACATTAGGCCCTAAAGATCATCTTCTGTTTATAATTTGTCATGGTGGTGTTCTGTGGGAAAGACTTTCAATTTTCTCTCTTTTCTCCTCACCCTCCCATGAGACAATCAAGTAGGAGACTAATTTCTCAGTTTTCAACCACTAAATTTGAAAGTCACTTTTTTCCTGAGAACTATCCAGGCAGATGAGCAAAAAGGAAAAAAAAAGGCCTGCAATCAGACTGAGCTACTGAGCATGCATGCCATCAAACTGTGCCATATTGCTCAAACTTGGTTCTTATCTCAAAGTTAACTCATTGAAAAGATTGTCCAGAATCTGCTTACTCTTAAATTGTATGTTAAAGATTGTCACTATCTCTGAGTTTTCAAAAGTTTCAGTAGAACAAATAAACCTCATATCTTAGGAAAGGGAGAGGACTGGTTTCTGCTAATAAGAAATAAATACACATGCGTGTACACACACACAAACACACACACATACACACACAATTTAAAAGGCAGCTTTTAAATTGCTTTGAAATAAAAAACTTCCTTGACTATTTGAACTAGGATTCCAACAAAAATACAAATTAATGCAAAGTGTGAATATAGTATAATTAATATTTAAAATTAACTAAGCATGCCACAAATCATAACAATAAAACTTAATTTATTGACTCAAGTGGCATCGGGCATGGATTACTTGGGTTTCAGAATTTGGGCATTTTAGGAATATGTGCCTGACCTTAGAGCAACGGGAGACCTGGTTTTAATTGGAAAAAAGTTTTGTCCAGTTCGGAGGAATTGTGGTTCCTATTTTTAAACCTTACTATTTTTCTAGTCGCACCCTGTCCAGGTAAATCTAACAGGTGAGGCGTGTTCCTCTCCCACATGAGCACTGGTATGAACCAGGGCTCACTCTGTGGGGACCACTTTCCACCATCACGCTGAATGCAGAGCACTTCCGGTGCTCTCCCACAGGGCCCACACCCATGCTCTAACATGACAGCTGACACTGATAATTGACTAAGTTCTCTTGCAGTCTCAGGAGAAAGGGAATTCTTGACTCCATCAGTTGTGACCCTCCCAGTGGCTGGGCTAAAGATGATATGAACTGAGCTGGCGCCCTGGCTGGTGGGCATCTTGGAAAACTGGGAGCGTTTTCCTCACGAGGAATACTCAGCCTCAGCCCTGAGCAAGAGCAGGTGTGAGATCAGACAGGAAGGGTGGAAGTCTAAACTAGAGTTACCTGCATCAGCAGAAGCTGTCAGCTGGGAAGGCTTGAAAAAAGCCCTGCCATCCTCAGGACGTGGGGGACCAGACACAGTCTTGGAGCTCGTGATCAGAGACATGTGAGGACAGCGTCTTGGGAGCACTGCCCGCTCTTCCTTCGAGGTAAGAGAGGAGTCACTGCCGTTGCCAGCAGAGCCCCGGGCAGAGGAGCTGCCCATGGAGTCCATGGTGCCCTTCGACAGTGATGTCTCCGCCACGGAGTCCCCAAGAGACAAGGGTGAAGCGCCCAAGGGAGATCTGGTGTCGGACACAGTGTGGCTCTCTCTGTTCCCCACTGCAAGCCCCTGGGGGAACGAGTCCTGCAGCTCTTGCTGCATACATGGGGGGTTAATCCAGGCAGCTTTGTGCCTTGTGAACCTGATATCTGATGGGCAGGAGGGGTGCTCAGTGTCCAGGAGGCTGGGCAAGCCATCGGTGTCGCCTGGGTCATCGCTGACCCCTTCCCAGGGGTCCACAGGTGAGTCCTGCCGGCTCGAAGACTGTGACACCATCTTCAGGGCTCAGGGCTAGTGTGAATGCCCTTGTGCTGCTGGATTGGACCTTGAACTCACCACATGGCCAGCTGGAGGGCTGGAGAGCTTATCTGCAATGAGTGAGAACCATTTACCATAAACAAGGGCTCAATCATATTTTTTAACTCCTCAATCTTATGAGGAAGCAAAGAAACTTAATGTTTCAACAGTCTGGACTTTTCCCTATACAACACAGTAAACTCCACTTAGATTTAAAAGTAAATATTAAGTAGGCCATAAAACTAGCAGTAAATGTAAGGGATATGACACTGAGATAGGAAAGGGGTTTCAAAGGATAAAAATAATTCTTTTTTATGCAAGGATAAAGTCGTATAAGGATACCGCTGATAAAAAACTAAAACAACAGCAAAATGTAAAACATTCCATGCATTATTTCAAAATTAAATGTCAAACCCAAAATGGGAATGCTGCCTAGGAGGAAAGACATGTTTTCATAGTTTTCTAAATTATTATTATTGGGGTATAATTGCTTTACAATGTTGTGTTGGTATCTGCTGTACAAAAGAAGTGAATCAGCTATAACTATACATATATCCCGTCCCTCTTGTCTTCCTCCCAACCCACATCCCACCCTTCTAGGTCATCACAGAGCATTGAGTTGAGCTGCCTGCACTAGCTATCCCACTAACTATCTATTTTACATATGGTAGTATATGTATGTTTCTTCTTTTTATTTACTTTGTGGTCGTATTTCAACAAAGTGGACCCAGGGCATGTGAAACAGAGCAACCAACAGCACTAAAAACTTGGTTTTGTGTAACTGTACATGAGCTTATGAAACTTAGATTATAAAAGCAATAAAAAGTTATGATTTGCTTATAATATCTAAAGAACACACTGTGATCTAGATGCTGTCTTTAAAACGGTCCACTCGCTTTTTAGCTCCATTTTTAGCATTAGTAAATCAGGCAATGATTACAATGTTGACAGTGACACAGATGAGAAGCATTCTTGTCACTAATTACAGCCCAGCACGTGTGTCTTCCTGACACTCTCATGCTGTCCCTCACATTGTAAAGCTCAGCCTTCAACAGTCACTGCGAGACTGGCAAGGGGAAGGTCTAGCAATGAAGGTGTCTGCTTGGACACTGAGCCTAAACAAAGGGTGAAGTCCATGGGTACACTTCAATAAGCCGAGGTTCTGGTCCTCATGAAGTTCCAGGACTTTAAACATCATCTTTATGTATACAGGTGACTCCCACATGGATCTCTATTCCTGACCTCCCCTGAACGCCAGACTAGTGTATCCTACTGCTTATTTGACATTTGTCTAGGGGCATCACACCTGATATATCCAAAGAAACACTGATTTCCAGCCCCTCCTCCCACCCCCTGGCAAAATCTGCTCCTTCCTGGTTTTCCCCATCTCAGGAAACATACCCCCCAGTTGCTGAAGTCCCAAATCTAGGAGTCATCATGACCCTATCTTCCAGAGCTCTCCATCTTTAACCCACCAGCAAGCTTATTCCTGAACTTCCCCGGTAGCTCAGAGGTAAAGGATCTGCCCGCTGATGCAGGAGACACAGGAGACTCAGGTTCGATCTCTGGGTGGGGAAGATCCCTGGAGGAGGAATTGGCAACCCACTCCAGTATTCTTGTCTGGAAATCCCACGGACAGAGGATCCTGGCAGGTTACAGTCCATGGGGTCACAAAGAGTCAGACATGACTGAGGACAACAACAAGCAGCTTACATCTATAGCTACCACCTAGTCTAAGTCACCATTTTTTCCAATGGTCTCCCTGATTCTTCTCACCTGTTTATAATCAAGTTATTCAGAGATATCTTTTATAAATCTAAATCAATCCCCTATCTGACACTGTCAACTACAAATTGGCACTTGCCATCTACCTCTGCAAAGATTAAACATGTGCCGCTGAAGCTACTGATTTTCAACACCCCCTGAAGGAGTTCAGGGTGGAGAGCAGAAATGAGGCACCCCATGCTCCGGGGATGAGGCAGGATAGGTCTTCAGATAGTTAAGATATTTTCAGGAGCTGATTTTATGAGCCAATTTGTATATCTCCTCACATCTAGAAAAGCCCTAAAATCCTTCATGGTGACGACTATTCCTTGTGACTAGCAGAAAGCGTCACAAGACTAGCAGAAAACTTTTGGAAAAATAAGTGCTTGATTGTATATACTCTCCCATCACTAAAATCACACATATACTGACCTTCCCCACTGCCTCTTTGGAGCAGTTTCTCAGAGCTATCTGAGGTGCTGTCTCCCGGGCGAGACCCCTCATTTAAAACTTAACTCAGTAGTAAAGAACCCGCCTGTCAATGCAGGAGACACAAGTTCGATCCCTGGTCTGGGAAGATCCCACCTGCTGTGGAGCAACTAAGCCTGTGCACCATAACCCGTGAGCCGGTGCTCTCCAGCCCAGGGACTCAGCTACTGCGCCCATGAGCCGCAACTAGAGAAAAGCCTGTGCAGCAGCAAAGACCCACAGCTTAAAATAAACACATAAATAGAATTATATAATTATAAATTATAGTAATAGTTATATAATTAACAATATTATATAATGATAAATTGTGTTAATAACTATATAATTAATATTATATAATTATAAATTATATTAATATAAATAAAAGTAAAATTATATAAAATAAAACTTAACTCGTAACTCTCACGTTGTGCATTTTTTTTTAAGTTGACAACTCTCACCCCCATCATGGCTTCCCATTAAATCCCGACTAAAATCCAAAATCCTTACCTTGTCCCCCACGCACGACATGACCCTGTCCTGCAGACTTCTCTGGCCTGTCCACCCTCTGTCAGTCCCAGCTACGAAGCAAGCTCTTGACTCCCACAAGCTCTTGTTCACCTTCTGCTCTAGTCCCTCTGTTTGGACTGCTCTCCCCTCAAATGACCACACATCCGACACCTTCCTGTCTTATGCACTCCTGGGTTTATGAATGACTTCCTCAAAGAAGTCTTTCCTAACCACCTCTCCTAACACAGTTCCCTGGTTACACCTCATCACACCACTTTGCTTAGTCGTCAGCAGAGTAGCTCTCACTTCCTGCCGCCTACCGTCATCCTGTCCACCTCTCCTCCCCCGACTAGAAGCTCCAGGAGAGCAGGGGCCTTGTCTCAGACTGGCCGATGCGGGCTCAATAAGAGCTACAGACTGAATGAACAAATCCAGCAAAATGAAAATGGAGTTACAGGCTAGAGAAAAGACTTCTGTGATTGATACAACTGCACTACTATCACGGCAGACCTTCTCATCACAGATGGAAGTGAGTCCCTGTTTCCTAAAGATACGAAATTTTTCTCACCCAATGCTTACAAATAGACCCAAAAAGGCAATGTGAAAATCGTTCTAAAAACCTTTGGGTTTTCTTGATTTAGGGGCCTTCCATTCTAGCTCACAGCTTTTGCAGTGATGCAGGAGACATGTCGTTCAGTCACTCAGTTGTGTCCGACTCTTTGTGACCCCGTGGACTGCAGTCCACCAGGCTCCTCTATCCATAGGATTTCCCAGGCAAGAATCCCGGAGTGGCTCGCCATTTCCTTCTCCAGGAGGTCTTTCCAGACCAGGAATCAAACCCACGTCTCCTGCGTTGGCAGACAGATTCTTTACCACTGAGCTACCAAGGAAGACTGACGCAGGAGACAGACAGACAGACATATATACATATATATGTGTGTGTGTGTGTGTGTGTGTGTGTGTGTACACCAACTCAATGGACATGAGTTTGGGTAAGCTCTGGGAGTTGGTGATGGACAGGGAGGCCTGGCGTGCTGCAGTGCATGGAGTCGCAGAGAGTTGGACACAACTGAGTGACTGAACTGAACTGAATGTGTATATATATGCCATCCTGAGAACACAGCACAAGCTCCACATCACCAGTCACAGAATATCACAGGATTTGGTGATAAACTGCCAGCTCTCCCTATCTGAAGTGTTTCATCTTCCTTCTCCCGAGCTCAAACCCCACCTGTGCCCCAATTTCTCTGTCACACATCTTTTCCTCTCCAGTAGTTTCAAGTGTTATAATTTAAAAAAAAAAGCCCACCCATGACTATGGTTTTATAAAATGCCCCAAACATAGAAGTCTAGAGTAAAAAGTGAGGCCTTCTCATCACACCAAGCCCCACCAACCCCAATTTTTTCCCGGAAATAACACTGTCAACCATTTTATTCCTTCCAGATCTTCTATGAATTAACATACGTATGTCAGATCAGAAGATATGTCATTTTTTTTTATACACACATGCCATCACACCGGACATATGCTAAATATACTTTGTTTTTCTCTCAATATGTCTTGAGGGTACATACTCTTTTTTTTAATTATCTTACCACTTTTAGGGTATAAATGTATCATAATTTCTTAGTCATATTCCTATTAATGAAAATTTATTTTCAGTTTTTTACTATTATAAAATATATAGCAATGAACATCTTTATTCATATTGCTTTTTGTTGATTTTATTATACCTTTTCTTTTACTAGTTCTAATTTTAGTTCTGAGCCCCTGGCCTATGATAATCTTACTATTTCCAAAAGAATGAAGCTATGTAAGTCATGTTTTATTCTCATATTTCTACATATCATATTTAGTTTTCTGTGTGAGAGATGATTACAACTGAGAAATCATATGGTAAGTAATAGTGTGATCTCTGTGTTTTTATAAACAGATTAAAGTTAATAATTCAAAGAGAATGTTATTTATGAGCCTCTCAGATGTGGAAACAACTGCACTGAGCAAAAACAAGACTTTCTTATAAAAAGTAATTTTCAGAAGCAGGTGCTTGTTCTACTTCCTTCTAGAAAGATGTTCTTGTTTCACACAAAGAGCCCGCAGATCTTGGCTTTGCCAGGTTATAAAATAAGAGCTTTTTAGAGCGGGAACAGAACCACAGGAATTCAAGCTGTATCTAAGGTCACAGCTGGGTAGTGGCAGAGAAAGGCTGGCAAGCCAGGCTGGACACTCATTAAGCAGCAGGAGTCTCCCTGAGAGGTACACGGACACGGAGGGCAGAGCAGTGACTGGGAACAAAGCCCAGTTCCTGGTGATAAGATGCCATCTCCATCTCTTGGTCTTTGGGGCAACAGGTAATTCACGAGATATCAAGAAATGGTTGCTGGTTATGTTGTTTATTGCCACACTGCTCACAAACTGTAATTCAACTAAACAGATATTCATTGAGCATATACTACATGACTGGCATTGCTTTTGTTTTGGTAGCACGGGGGTTACAGTGGTGACTAAGATAAGCTTCCTGACTTCCAGTAGCCTACATTCTGGCAGAGGGGAGACGGGGACTAAACACATACACTGATACCTCTCAGGTACTGACTGGCAGTAGATAATATGAACCTAAGGAATGACTGGCATCTTCTCCAAGTCCTCCCCACTGTCATAAATGAGCTCCTTTGGATCAGAGATGCTTATGTGCAAAGATAAAAATCCATCTCCAACCACATATTAAAGGAAGAGAAATTTAGTTGCAAAGCTTACTGTCATTTCTACTGGGATTTTCCTTTTGAGAGTAAACACAGGCCAGATTACTAGTTAACACACGAGCAGCAGCAAAGGCCCTAGACAAAGAAGAGACTCCAGGACTTCCCCCACCCACCCTAAATCATTCTGGAAGGTCCCTGTGCATTGGACTCATGGTCCCACTGAGAATGACTGCATCACTAGGGCCACTGCTGGGGTACAACATCCACTCCAAAGATGCAACCTTTGCAAGAGGGGAAGATGACTCATTGTGAGTCACCATGACCTCTAGAGTGACCTCACAAAAGCCCAGCAGACTACAATATTAGTCACTCAGTTGTGTCCAACTCTCTGCGACCCTATGGACTGTAGCCCACCAGGTTCCTCTGTTCATGGGATTCTCCAGGCAAGGATGTGGAGTGGGTTGCCATTCCCTTCACCAGGGGATCTTCCCAACCCAGGAATCAAACCCAGGTCTGAATTACAAGCAGATTCTTTACCATCTGAGCCACAAGGGAGGCCCAAGCAGCCAGCATTTTGATGGTAGATAAACTACTTTGGCAGCTAATAAAAACCCTTAACAATCTTAAAGATACTCCATGAATAGGCAAAGTATGTCGGGTTTAGGATTTGGGGTTTTCTCTGCCTCAGCACTAGCTACTACCTGAATACACAGCTGGGAGCATCCGAGTAAAGGCTCATCTTAAATGTGATCTTCTCAGAGAGGCCTCCCTGGTTACCCTATAAACAATGGCAACTGCCCTCCCTAATAGCTCCTCTCCCCCTTGGCAACTCTAGTTTTTTTTCCTTACTCCTCACCACTAATCATCATTTTGTTTAACCTCAATGACTAACACCCACTAGAATGTAAAATCTTTGAGGGCAGTTTTTTTTTAATATTTATTTGGCTGCGCCTGGTTTTCGTTGTGGCACACAGGATCTTTGACCTTTGCTGGGGCGTGTACAACCTAGTTCCCTGACCAGGAATTGAACCCGGGGCCCTTGCATTGGGAATGCAGTCTTAGCCACTAGGGAAGTTCCCAGGTTGTTGGGTTTTGTTTTTTTTTTAATTGGAGAATAATTGCTTTACAATGCTGTGTTAGTTTCTGCTGTACAATGAAGTGAATCAGCTATGTAACTTTTATTTGGATCACTGCTCTGCCCCTGGTATCTAGAACAGGGGCACATAATAGGTGCCCAACAAATACATTGAGTGTATGAATAAGAATGAACAAACTCACCAACAGTACTTAAGCATGGTTATATTGGCTATTTCTATTGCCTAAGAAAGGAATCCAAGAACAGGCATCACTCTGTAGAAGAAACTGGAGATTACAACCTAAAAGAGCTGCCAACAATTTCCTTAGAACAGAGGATGTTAGAGAAGAGAAATCGCAAACAGGAGTTGAATGTGAAAGGTCGCATTCATTCCTTACAACTTTATGGTGTCTTAGTGAGCATGCCCAGTAAGAGACAAAAGCAAGCAGAGAGTGAAATGATCTTGAACCACAGCACATGAGCACTTCGGTTAAGACAGTTCCCCAGAACCTCTTCCCATCTTTCTGTATCTACTTCCCTTCGTGTTTTGACTTTAAACAAAGGCTCATATCCCCCCAGGACATCTGCAGACTCAAGTGATCCCAGATCACCCAGAAATCATCAAGATGCCCAATAATGAGACTTCATGGCTCTGTGTCAGGGGCCGGGAATCAGAGTCAACTGCAGTTTTCAGCCAGCTGCACCTCCACTGTGTTCTCACGAGAACAGCACAAGGAAGAACAGTTTACTGCAGTGGGGGCGGGTGGCGTCACCTGACTCCTCTCTGGGCAACTTAACCTTGGCCGTGACCCTTACTTGTGAAGGTCTGTTGTCAGAAGAACACAGAAGAAGGAGAGAAAGCAGGGTGGGGCGGGAAGGGGAAGACCCAGCCAGGGCAGAGGTCAAGGAACCCCACATATTTGCTTAAGAAGACTTCAGGGTTGCCCAAGATGCACAAATGACTGACTTCCCCTGTGGTCACTGCATATGTCACACGTAACACTCTCATTCTGCACAATGAAAATTTATGATATTTCAGGTGTTCTCAGACCAGTCTGGGAACTGAAATGCAGCCCATCAAGGGACTCGCCCAAAATCTATTAGCAATCAGCAGAAGTAGAACAAAAATAAAGGTCCAACACCTGATGCAAAGCTCCTTCCCCTGGTATTTATGTGTTCCATGTGGGCTGAAATTAGCAGGATATTTTCAGTTTCCTTAGCAAAGTAATTTTAAGGATTTCCCCATCAGGTGCGTCACAAAGCATGGGATTAAGAACCACACAGCTACATATATTTGATCCCATGCCTTTAGAACAGTTGTCCCCAGAATTTTATGATATGACTTCCTATTTGAAAAAAATCTTTATATTTACATCTCCAATATAAGACTATTTACTTATAAATCTCACATATGCACAGATATTCTAATACACTGTATAACTATAAAGCATTATTGAAACAGATACAAGAGCAGAGCATTTTGTTCTTGCTTTCCAATGAATCATCTTGTACCCTGCTGCTGCTGCTAAGTCGCTTCAGTCGTGTCCGACTCTGTGCGACCCCATAAACGGCAGCCCACCAGGCTCCTCCATCCCTGGGATTCTCCAGGCAAGAACACTGGAGTGGGTTGCCATTTCCTTCTCCAATGCATGAAAGTGAAAAGTGAAAGTGAAGTCGCTCAGTCGTGTCCAACTCTTCAAGACCCCATGGACTGCAGCCTACCAGGCTCCTCCATCCATGGGATTTTCCAGGCAAGAGTACTAAGGTATATAACTTCCACTTTGGGGACCACTGCTCAAGTAATGCTTTACTCAAAATCTTATATACAAAAATCAATAACAAAAAAGACTTATACATGAATATAATTAGATAACTAAATAAGACTTAAAGATGGCTAGATTCCCATGTTTAGGGAAAATATTGGGAAAAATCCAGACGAACTTTTGGCCAATTCAATAAAGTGGGGAGCCATATTAGAAAACAGTTTGACAGTTCTTCAAAAGGTTCAACACACAGTTACCATTTGAGCAAGCAATCCCACTCCTGGCTACATATCCAAGAGAAGCAAAAGTATGTGTTAACATAAAAAACTTACATGTAAATATTTTAAAATTGAGATATATTTGAGTTTAACGGGTACAGCATAATGATTTGAGTTACATACATCATGAAGCCATTATCACAGTAAGTTTAGTGAACATCCATCCTCTCATAAAGTCACAAAATTAAAGAGAAAGAAAGATTTTTCCTTGTGATGAGAACTCTCAGGATTTACTCTCTTGACAACATTCACACATAACACACAGCAGTCAGTGTTAGTTATATTCATCCTGTTGTACATTACAACTCTAGTACTTATTTATCTTAGGGCTGGACGTCAGTACCTTCGACAGCTTTTATCCAGTTGTCCCTCCCCTCCCCCTCCACTTTCATCACTGGCAACCAAATGTCTGACCTCCTCTTTTAAAATCTGCTTTAGGAGTATAGTTGACCTACAGCACTGTGCTAGCTCCTGTTACACAACACAGTGACTTGTTATTTCTGTACACACATGAGTGTTAGTGGCAGCATGGTTCAGAACAGTTAAAAAGTAGAAATAGCCCAAATGTCCATCAATCAATAAACAAAGGATGCTACTTTGGTCACCGGATGTGAAGAGCCAATTCATTGGAAAAGACCCCGATGCTGGGAAAGATTGAGGGCAGAAGGAGAAGAGGACAACAGAGGATGAGATGGTTGGATGGCATCACCGACTCAATGGACATCAGTTTGACCAAACTTAGGGAGATGGTGAAGGACAAGGACGCCTGGCATGCTGTAGTCCATGGGGTTGCAAAGAGTTGAACACAGCTGAGCAACTGGACAGACAGACAGCCATACAGTGTAACATCATTCAGCCACAGTAAGAAGGGAAGTACCAATACATGCTACAATATGACTGAGCCCTGAAAACCCTACTAAGTGAAAGAAGTCATTGACAAAAAATATTTCTTATTTCTTTATGAATGAACAAAATTGTTCAGAATAGGCAAACCCATAGAGACAGAAAGTACATTAGCAATTCCTTTGGGGGATGGGAAGATAGGGGCGACAGGTAAAAATGTCTTTCTGAGGTTCTAAATGTTTTCAAATCAACTGTGGTGATGCTGGCACATTATCTGTGAAGATATGAAAACCACTGGATTGTATACTTACAATGGGTGAATTCATGTTATGTCAATTCTATCTGCATCTTAATAATGCTGTTGAAAAAATGAAATGGGCCAAGGCCATCTCCCTTCCAAAAGGTCTAGAAAGACTAGAGATGCTGTATTTCTGTGGACCACGGGCATCAAAGGAGCATGAGCTGTGAGTCAGGCTGAGAACAATGGAACTGAAAGTTAAAATGGGAAATAGAGACTAGACAAGGGAGCAGGAATAAATGTGCCTAATATAAGTATGGAGCAGGGAGAGAGCAAGAAGTGAGAATGCCACAACTGACCTATGCCGAAAAAACCCCCAAGGGCCGGTAACAGCAACACCATCGTCGTGATGGCTGGTTACCCGGGCATTGCTTGTCTGCACTGAGGGTTCCAGGCGTCCACCCTTCTCTTTACACCAGCACTGCGGGGGAGGTTCTACTGGTCCCAATTTATAGATGGGACGACAAAGTCAGAGAGGTTAAGTATCATGGTCATGTTCGGTTAAGTGCCTATCTTTCAGAAACATATACAGAAGGATTTAGAACTGATGGAATTTCTGGAATGTGCTTTAAAATAATACAGTGGGAAGGTCCAGGGAGGGATATGGATGAAACACAACGGGCCACGTTGATCACTGTTGAGGATGGGAGGAGGGCACGTGGACTGTTCTCTCTACTTAATGTTTGAAATCTTCCGTAAGACAATTCCCAAGTTAAAAAAAAAAAAAAACAACCTTCATATGCGCCATGTCTTTCTGTGTCCCTAAGTTATCCCTCTGTCCTCCTTACCTATCACCTCTAAAACCCTATGCCTCTATACCCCTCTGCACCCTACACCCCCCTCCTCCACCCACCCCATCCCAATCTTATTCTAATTTACCCTTGGATTGAGACATTCCCCACCACCCTTTTAAAAGCTGCATCCCCACAAGTGTACACTCTCCCCATTTACTGACCTACTGTGTTACACAGCACTTAGCCTCTGATTGCTTACCCATCAGCAGTCATTCATTTCTAACTCTTGGATGGCGTTTACTACAGGCCTGACACGGTTCTAAGCTTTCTAAACACATACACCCGATCCTCCCAACAACCTATGAGGTAGATATGACCACACCATCTTTACTTTACAGAAGAGAAACTGAGGCACAGTTAGTCAATGGAGCCAGTTTCCCACCCAGGCTAGTCTTGCTCCAAGTCCACATTCTTACCCACAACTGCACAGGGGTGAAGGGAAGACCGTTAAATCTCATGGACCTAACCCTCTCTCCAGAAGATCAGCAGTCACCAAGCATGGAGTAGCTGCTGTGAGCCCGGTAGCATCAGGAACACTGACACGGTGACTCCCCCAGCCCAAATCTCCATAGAGACCAGAGTCTAAATGAAGAGTGAGAACCCCAGCCCCAGAAAAGATTTTATATAGGTCATAGACAGTTCAAATGATTTGACAATGGAACCATATTGTTTAAAGTACCCTTGGGATGTCCCTGGCTGCCCAGTGGTTAAGACTTCACCTTCCAATGCAGGAGATGTGGGTTCATCCCTGGTTGGGGAGCTAAAATCCCACATGTCTCCAAGCCAAAAAAACAAAACATGAAACAGAAACAATATTGTAACAAATTCAATAAAGACCTTAAAAATGGTCCACATAAAAAAAAAAAAAAGCAAACAAAAAAATTGCCCTTAAAAGTAAGTATCTTCAGAAGTTCAAGTTTCCTCACCTACCAGATTTAAAGTGGCCGTCCTCAATTTCCAAACAAAGAGAGAACACAGGAATAACTTACATATATTTTCAGGACTTAGTTGTTCTCTGACCCACTATAGCTTGTTGGAATAGAAGAATGTAGAATCTAAGGATTAAAAAAAATAAAATCCTCCACCCTCCAATTTTCATCACCTGAAATCAACCACAGAAAAGCATGTATTGGCCCTGGGTGCCATTCAATGTTACCTGCCAGAAAACATTTGAAGTCTAATTTGCGTTTATCTCTTAATGACGGTAATGCTAAGGATCTAAGAAAAGAAACTGAAGACTTTTTTAAAAACAATTTTCAAACATAATTGCTGGGCAAACCACATCATGTGTAGTTTCCTCCAGGTTTTACTTATTTGCCATCTGCCCGTCATTTGTCACAGCTGACAGAAACAGGACTCTGAAACTTCCCTTTACACTATGAGAAGTCTTTCTTTCCAGCTCACACTCCATGTTCCAGTGAGAAATAAAGCATTCACTCAAAAGAGGATTATTAGCACTGTTTTGTGCATGAGAAAAGTGAGGGTCAGAAAAAGGAAGTAAAGACCACACAGCAGGCGTTCCCTGGTGGCTCAGAGGTGTAGAATCTGCCTGCCAATGTTGCAGACACAGGTTCGACCCTGATCTGGGAAGATGCCACAAGCCCCGAAGCAGCCAGGTAGGCCCATGCGCCACAACTACTGAAGTCCGTGAGCCCCAGAGCCCAGGCAACAAAAGAAGCCACCGAAATGAGAACCTGCGCACCGCATCGAAGAGTAGTCCCTGCTCGTCTCAGCTAGAGAAAGCCGGGGAGCAGCAATGAAGACCCAGCACAGCCAAAAAAAATAAAATAAAAAAATAAAGACCACACAGCAATTTGGCGACTAGTCCAGAATCCTGGATCCCTGCTCTAAAGCCTTCAGTCTCTCTCACCCTGGCTGGGAGAAAACCCAGTGCAGATGCTACGGAAAAAAAAAAAGAGTACCAATCAAACATAATTGTTATGCCGACAGAAGAGAAATTCCTCACTGCTCACTGTGTGACCTTGGGCAAGGCACTCAACCTATCTGTGCTTCAGTTTCTTTACAGACTGTTGTGAGAACTAAGTGGGTTGTAATATGTATATCTGAGTCTGGCACACAACAGTCTAAAAGTTGGCTTTATCATCACCATCAGGGTTATTTTACAAGAATTTACAGTTCTGTGTAAGACAGTCTCAATTGTATTTCCCAAACTCTTAAATGAGTCATCTTTCAACTCCTTTTAATTAAAATGGAAAAGCCAATCAGAGGTCCTATTTGATCCATAAAAAGATAAAATATGACAGAAGGGCTCTAGTATTGCTCACGTTTATAATCTCTGGAAGGCTGGACATGCTTATCTAACAAGGACTGCTTAAATTTTAACAGTAAGGCAACCAACCATGCAAACCTCTCCTTTCAGTATTAGAAATATGAACCTAAAATTAGTACTAAGAGAAACTATTCAGATTCCTCCCTGCGGTTATCCTGTGCTGTGCGTGACTGGTGTAGGAAACATTTCCAGAGCTCCTATCTTCCTCTGAAGATGTTCAAATTAAAATGCTTATTCCTGGATGCCTACCCTTGGCTCTGACAGAATTTTCCCCTGTCAGAAAACAAGAACTCCAACTTCAGAAAATGTTTTTGGAGCTAACTGATCTCCCAGAGAACATGCCCAATCAAATCTAACCCCCCAGGGGCTTCTCGGGTGGCTCAGTGGTAAAGAATCTCTCTGCCAATGAGGGAGGCCCGGTTGGATCCCTGATGGGGAAAGATCCCACATGCCACGTGGCAACTAAGTCCAGCGGGCCACAGCTACTGAGTCTGTGCTAGAGCCCCGTGCTCTGCAACAAGACAAGTCACTGCAATGAGAAGCCCCCGAACGCAGCTAAAATAGCAAAGAGTAGCCCCTACTGGCTGCTACTAAAGAAAGCTTGCACACAGGAAAACCCCTGCAAAGCTATAAATAAATTTAAAAAATTAAAAAAAAATTCTAAGCCCCCCACCCCCAGCCGCCACAACGACTTTCAACTTTCCTCAAGTCTCCGAGCACCGCCCCCACTTTCTACACGTCCTAAAGGAGTTGATGAACCAAGCAAAGTTCCCGTGCCCTGATGTCACACTCTGTTGGGGAGAGAAACTGGCGCCTGTGCCGTGAAGAGGCATTGCAACAAGAGATTGAGAAATAGACCCATCTCACCGCCGCAGGCAACCAGGAAAACTCCAGCGCCGCGGAGAAGGTCCTGCCGTATCTCCGCTACAAGCAAGGTTCGGTTAGGGGCCAGGAAGGAGGTGTGGTCTGCAATGCTAAATTTGTAGAAACCACCGAAGATGCTTTTCAAAACACCTCCCTCCGTTATCTTCCAAACCACCCAGGGAGGTGGAGCACCTCCGATCCTCCCACGTCTCACGCGAGCAAACTGAAGTTCAACGAGGTTTCCTGATTTGCCGAGACCTCCCTGCTATTCGACTTCAGGACAGGGTCCAAGACACCCAAGTCGGCCGACCCCCAGTCCTTTGCACTTTTGCCTGCAAGCCTATTTAAAGATCCTTTCAAACTGCACTGCAGTAACACAGGTCAGCGCTTGATCATCCCCTTTCCTTTGGGTCTTCATTCCCATTGAGGCTAAATGACCCCTCTTCGGGAGGTTCTCTACATTCTCCAAGCTGACAGCATCAATTCCTCAGGAGATCGGTAGCAAACCTCCCGCTTGGTCACCGGGCAGGCGGGGTGAGGGTGAAACGCAGCCGGCGCGTCCCCGCCGCAATCTCAGCAGGTGGATGGATCCCACACCTAAGCGCTCGGCCGAAGCCCCGTGCGCCGCTTTCCGGCTCTCGCCTACTTCGGTTAAGCCGCAGAAAGTGGCTGTGCCACTACTTTGTTGGGGCGTCTTGGGGAGGTGGTCCTCTGGGGTGCCCTCGCCATCTGGGTACGCGCTTCTGTGGAACCGAGAAAAGTCACCCGGCGTCCGGGACCGCTTCAGGCTCTGCGCTCACAGAAGAGTCTCTCTGCGCCCTCCGTGCCTGGTGGTCCGGCTCCTCCGCCCCTCCGGACCCAAGCCGAGCACAGGGTCACCCACCACCCCGCACCCCATCCCTTTGCAAGTCAACTCCGCAAAGATCTCCGGGGCTGGGGGGACTCAGCACTGCCCTGACCTACCTTGGGGTTCCCCCCGCACTCCCCGCTCTGCGCACGCCTCTCTGGCATCCCTCCCCCGCCTCCCGCGGTCCTCGCATCCCCGGCCGGGTTCCGCTCACCCCAGCGGCTGAAAAGCCAGCTGGGCGCCGCGCGTCGGCTCCTCTGCGGCCCGGCTCCGAGCGGCGTCGCGAGGTCACTGCGCCCCCCAGCGACCGAGAGAGGGGGCGACGAAGGGGAAGCGGCGCCCTGACGCCGCCCCCCGCCCCCATCTACCCGCGCCAGCCAAAAATATCCCGGGCTCCGGCAGCAAATCCGAGAAACGCCCCCAGCGGAGCGAAGCGCCACTTCCCCGCCTGCTGCTCGCTGGAAGGAACGCGGCCCCCTGCCCTCCTCCCGGCCCCGGACCCTGGGTGGCGCAGGCTGGGGTCCGCCGGAGCAGCTGTGCACCGCCCCCCCGCTCCCCCCGGTTGCCTCCGGAAACCCCTCCCTACCCCTCGCTGGGGACTCGGGTGGAACAGCGCTTTCCGGGGTCGAAACGAGATCATCACAGACCTGGCGGAGGTCCACGCCCAACCCCAGAGTCCCAAACGGGTGGTCTCTAGCACCAGTGCAATTGCCTGAAATGATGATCTTAGCAATTTGGATTCAAGTCTGCGCTGCAAGCTGTGGGCCTGGCGGGGACCTACAACTTACCCGGAGAGCGAGCCACGTCTCTCTGACCTCAGCGGGCTGCACCCCGCGGAACCCCACCCGGAGGACGCCACGGTCAGCATCCGTCCAACCTAATCGTCCTTGTCCGCTGGCAGCCAGGGTTTAGAAATCCCATCACAGCTGTGCCGCGGGGAGCACGCGCATCGCGGGGGAGGCTGGGGAGAAGCAACCAACCAATACAGAAAGTTTTCACAAATAGAAACCCAAGCCCTGACTGTTCCTACGACCGAATGCATCACGTCCCACGCCACCCCCAGGGAGCTTCTGCGCCCTCTAGCAGCGCCTCCAGCGTCTCTTGGGGATAGAATCTCCCAGTTACCTGCCCGGGTAACAACACACAGGTGAGCCAGTCCTGGCTTGCTTAGAAGAGGCCCTTCAGCTCCGTAAAACCAAACCCGCATCGCACTCCTTTTAGGTTCCTTGGCTTTGCCCTTTGTCAGTTCCAGGTTGTGAAACCACGTCGCAGGTGTTTGGGGCTTTATTTGCCGGTGTCTCTTCGGAACACGCCCCTTCCTAGGTGCAGCCTGGCATGGAGTAGTTAAGGGGCAGCGCCGCTTAGACGTGACTTCTTGGATGAAGCCCTAAGTGAGAGTCAGGATCACGAGCCAAATGAGTGCGTGCTATCAATTACCCGCTTTCTTTGAGGAGGTGGCCTGAATGGTAGAGAAACCGCCTGCCATTGTAGGAGACATAAGAGACCCGGTTGGATCCCTGGGTTGGGAAGATCCCCTGGAGGAGGCGATGCCAACCCACTCCAGTATTCCTGCCTGGCAAATCCCATGGACAGAGGAGGCAGGCGGGCTACAGTTCATAGGGTTAGGAAGACTCCTACAGGACTGAAGCGTCTTAGCACGCACTGCACTCTTGCCGAGCCTAGATTGGCCTGACCTGAAAAAACTTGGGACACTTGGCGTTCTGTCCCAGGAACTCAAGTCCACTGAAGGCCGGCTGGGAACAGTTTGCATTAAATTAAATCAAGAAGGAAAAGGGTATGGGGTGCGTACTGACATCTGAGTCTCTGCTATGTGGCAGGCACTTTTCCTAATTATTTTCAGCAATCCTAGCAACATCCCTGAGAATAACAAATCATTTGTTCCCTTTTCACAGAGGAGGGATCTGTGGCTAAGCTAGGTTAAGTTACTTGCCCAAGGTCACACAGCTAGGAAGTAGCAGAGTCAGGCTTTGAAGGCAGGTATCTAACTTGAAACTGTGTATCCAGTTGTGCCAGTCACTAGCAAGACACAGAAGAAGAATGAAATGAAGGGGGCCAGTGACATGCAAAGTAAATCAGAGAGTCTACTAGTCAAAAAAACAAAGCAAAAAACAAACAAACTGAGTCAGTGGTAGACTGCACAGAGTCTTAGACAAAAACAGCCTTCTTGTAGGGAGACTAGGAGGTTTTAGACCAGGATGGAATGGTTTGGTCAGTTCCCTCTGAAGCTACTTTGAAATCATCTTTACTAATAGGTGGAGAGGTATATGGCAACCCACTCCAGTACTCTTGCCAGGAAAACCCCATGGATGGAGGAGCCTGGTAGGCTGCAATCCATGGGGTTTTGAAGAGTCGGACACGACTGAGCGACTTCATTTTCACTTTTCACTTCCATGCATTGGAGAAAGAAATGGCAACCCACTCCAGTGTTCTTGCCTGGAGAATCCCAGGGACGGCGGAGCCTGGTGGGCTGCCGTCTATGGGGTCGCACAGTCGGACACGACTGAAGCGACTTAGCAGCAGCAGAGAGGTATATGGGCCTCCCTGGCGACTCAGATGGTAAAGAATCTGACTGCAATGAAGGAGACCTAGGTTCAGTCCCTGGGTTGGGAAGATCCCCTGGAAAAGGGAATGGCAACCCACTCCAGGATTCTTGCCTGGAGAATTCCATGGACAGAGGAGCCTGGTGGGCTACTACGGTTGGGGTTGAAAAGAGTCGGACACAACTGAGCAACTAACACTTTCACAGAGAGGTAAATAGACTGGCCTATGCTGTGAGGTGCATCCTATAAATTTGAATATCCACATTCCATGTCTAGTCACTGACAGAGGAGGCCCACATTCTAGAAGAATAGCTCTAGAACTAAGAAAGTTAGAGGACAGATTTTCTTTTTCTTTCTTTTTTTTTTTTTTTTTTTGGCTGTGCTGGGTCTTTGTTGTAGCATGCTTTGGGCTTAGTTGCCTGGCACAGAACATGGGATCTTAGATCCCGGACCAGGGATCGAACCTGAATCCCCTGCACTGGAAGGCAGATTCTTAACCACTGGACCTCCAGGGAGGTTTCCAGATTTTCCAAATTAGGAATACTCATGGAAATCTGCTCTATTCACCCTTCCCCTCGCCCCACCACCCCCCAGCCCCCAGGAATTTGGAAGTAGAATTTCCCAGGCACTAAATGCTGAGGAATAGCCTTTCCAAGACTGCCTCATCGACAGGTCAGTCCTATGAAAGTCACAGGTAATTACAAACCAAGAGCCACGCAGGAGAAGCAGAGGCAGATTTTATTTTTCCTGGAGAAGGTCATCTTCCGGGTCGCAGTGCCCCCCAGGCCCCAGGTCTCAAGGGCAGTGAGAGCAAGTACCAGGAACGACTCACCACTTCAGCCAGCCGGGCTCCAGCCAGCGCCCGCTGGTCACACACACAAAGTTCCTTTGTGGCCAGGGCGCCCTCGGAGGAGACTAGAAGCCTGGCAGCCGCCCGCCCCAGCCCAGCCAGGCTGCACAAGAAGGGCTTTGAGCCAGCAGGAGAGAGGCTACCCTGCTTTTGAGCTCAGCTGACAGAGCCGGCCAAGGGGAAATCAGCCTCTTGCAGAACAGGAAGGAAGCGAAAGGAGCTGAGATGAACAGCAGAAGGGGCTGCAAGGAGGAGCCTCATGGGCATTGTGCCCCGAGGACGGGACGTGCGGGGAAGGAGGGACGCGCGCCAGGGAGTGAAAGAGCCAAGGAAAGCGGCATTTGGCTGGTCTCCCTTTCTTTTCCTCCCGTCTGTCTGCCTGAAAGATACCCACTTTTTTTTTTAAATCCACAAAACCCCAAATTTGTATGATTTCATTTACATGCGGAAGCTAGAAGAGGCAAATTCATGGAGACAGAAAGTAGAAGAGAGGGAACCAGGTCCTGGGGGAGGGGGAGGGGGGAGTTGTTTCCTGTGTACAAAGCATCCATTTAGGATGCTGAGAAAGTTCTGGAAATGGGTGGTGCTGATAAGCGGTTGCACGTTATTACAAGTGTACTAAATGCCACTGAATTATGGTCTTAAAAAATGGTTAACAAAGATTGTCCAACTTGCCATCTTCTTTGATCTATACTTCATGCCAAGTGACTCAGTGAGACTGGACTCCAAGATTTTTGAATATTCAGTCAGAATGGACTGAAAAGGGGAAAATTGTTTCAATAGTAAAGGTTATTTTAGCTTCCTAGGTGGCGCAGTGGTAAAGAATTCACCTGCCAGTGCAGGAGACATGGGTTTGATCCCTGGGTCAGGAAGATCCCCTGGAGAAGGGAATGGCCACCCACTCCAGTCTTCTTGCCTGGAGAATTCCATGGACAGAGGAGCCTGGCGGGCTACAGTCCATGTGGTCACAAAGAGTCGGACATGACTGAGCACTCACACACATTCATATCTTACCATAATAAAATATTTTAATATTTTATTGCATTTTATAATTATCTTATTGTATTTTATAATAAATACATACATGTGTATTGAAAATCTACTATTACAAGGCTTTCCTGATTAAGGAAAATGGTTAAGTCCATGGTTAAGACTCTGCGTTTCCAATGCAGGGGATATGAGTTCAATCCCTGGTTGTGGAACTAAGATCCCACATGCCTAGTGGCTCAGCCAAAAAATAAACACAGTATTTTAAAAAGAAAAAAGAAAATCTACTATCATAATGTGATGCTTCTCTGGAGTCAAAGACCAGGTAAGAGCAATACACTAAGAGAGGGGCTCTGACCCCTGGGTATTAGTTTCTTAAATTTTAATAAATCTTGCTCTCTTTTGCTTTCATTGAGAGCTGCCACTGCCCAGCTTTCAGGCTGTTTGTGGCACGTCCCCCATTCAGAAGGAAGAGGCCTTCCATGTTCAAATCAGAGCTTTGTGAGGCTCACAGAGATGCCACACCCCGAAAGAGCCTCTTTACCTTTAAGGGACTGAAGCAGTTAAGACAAAAGATAGAGACTCTGCAGTCCCACAGCTTCAGGCAAACCCCGATCCACAGGGTCAGCGTGTTCTACTGAGATGTTAGGATGAGGGACCGTGCCCTTGTCTGACAGATAATGAGAAATTCTTGTCCCCGAGTCCTCCTCCTCCTCTGTCTTCATTACAAAGTTCCTGCTTTTGCTCTTTGAAGATGCCCTTAGCTGGATGAGTAGAACCGGAAACTCCCCCTGTTCTGTGGTCTATTTTTATGACGAAAAATGTGGTATACATAAAAATCTGATGTCTCGCATGAGTGCAGTGGTGAACAGTTATTTGCATTAGGGCTAAAAATATTAAGTTGTTTATATTCTGTTTTGCCCACTAGATTGTGGCTCCAGGGGACCTCATACATTTCTGAATTCCTTCCCTCATGATGCTTCCTCCCCAGGACCTAGTCCTGTGCTTCATATGTTTTAGGTGCTTCATAAAAATTATAACTATTCACATGGCTTGTGGGGTGTGGCTTAAATGCCATCCTACAAAAGAGGAAGACATTCAGCTAAGATGAGTCCATGTTCGGGGACAGTTAGTGTATCCAAAGTTCAGTGTCTTAGTCAACATCGAAAGTGTTCACTGTGATCTCAACCCAATTTTCAGTCTCTTCTTCTACTCTTGCCTCAGGCCTTCCCTGGTGGCTCAGACAGTAAAGAATCTGCCTGCAATGCAGGACACCCTGGTTTGATCCCTGAATCGGGAAGATCCCCTGGAGAAGGGAATGCTAACCCACTTCAGTATTCTTGCCTGGGAAATCTATGGACAGAGGAGCCTGGTGGCTACAGCCCACAGGGTCACAAAGAGTCAAACAAGAATGAGCGATTAACACTTTCACTTCATTTTCACCCCTGCTTCAGTTATCCTAAGATCCACAAAGGCTCACCAATTGCTCTGGGAGAATTCTTCATATTTTCTTACCTTTGTATCTCAAGCCATTAGCCACATCTTATACTTTGCACACCTGCTTCCCAGAGCTGACCCTTCAGTGTTTCATGCCTGACACTGCATTAGTTTCTGCGGGACCCTCCTAGCCCAGGGTACACAATACGTCAAGTCATTTCCCCAAGGACTATTTGATTTAAAAAGAAAGGCTAAAACACCTAGAAAAAAAAATCCTGTATGACTTGTATTGAATTTTCTCCATAATTCTGTTACCATAACAAAGTTACCTTATTTTTCTAAATTTTTCTCTAAAGTACATTAAGTTGGATTTGGTATTCCCACTGGAATAAGTGGGAAGAAAAATCTGTCATGTGGTGGAGAGACTTGTTCCCTCCCTAGAGTTTCTCAAGAGCCCAGATGCTTATGTAACATCCGAGGGAAGATTTCTGGTCTTTGTTCCATCATGGTCATTGCATGTTTGTTTGTTTTTCCTTTAATTGTTGGTTGCACTGGGCCTTTGTTACTTTGCGAGGGCTTTCTCTAGTTGTAGAGAGCAGGGACTGCTCTCTAGTTGCAGTGCACGGGCTTCTCACTGCAGTGGCTTCTCTTGTTGAAGACCACGGACGCTAGGTGCAAGGCCTTCAGTATTTGCAGCACTTGGGCCCAGCAGGTGTGGTACAAGGGCTTAGTTGTTCCAAGGCATGTGGGATCTTCCCGGACCAGGGATTGCACTTGTGGCCCCTGCATTGGCAGGCAGATTCTTAACTGCTAGACCACCAGGGAAGTCCTCTCATTGCATGTTCTGAAATCTATAAGTTTGGAAATTTCCATCACTCTCTGCCAAACATGGACGCAAGGCTCCTTCACCAAACTCTTTGGGATGCATTTACTTAGCAACTAAATGCCCCTTCAGAGAATCTGCCTCTCTCTCACAGGCTCTCTATGTCTTTCCCATTCAAAAAAAAGAAAACAAACTAAAAACTCTCCTTAGCTCCTTCTTGAGGAAGCTCCTTCCCACTCAGGCGACTCCTGCCTTTCTGCTTATCATATGACAAAACCACAATTACACCAAATGCAAAAAACTCTTAATTCTGCCCTGGCGGACTCAAAGCCCTTCCCGTCCTTTTCAAGGAGGGAAGAAAAAAGTGATCTCATTCATTCAAGTTTTTATGCAAAGCAGTAAGAACACAACAACTGAATTTCTCAATATTTTGCCACATGAAATTTAAAAATTAAAACACATGCATTGTACCAGTACAATGAATACCAATGGATGAATGGAAGTTATATCTCTATAACATAGATGGATCCAACCATCTTCTCTCTCATCAATTCATTTCAATAGCCTTTAAAATCATTCAACTTGATTTGATGTTCTGATTTCATGTTCCTCAAGCTATCTTTATTTAAAAATTGGTTCTCTGTGTCAATTTGCCTACAGCAAAAGGACATGCTGATCAGCCAACATGGGCATTCCCACCTACTCCACTCCCCCAAAGTTATATGTGTCACAGTAAATAGTAATAAATTATCATTCTTGCTTATACATGAATCTCCAGGGAATTTCTTCAGATTAAATCAGATCCTCTGATAGGGAGAATGAAAAGTGAAAGTGAAAGTCACTCAGTTGTGTCCAACTCTTGGTCCATTGAATTCTCCAGGCCAGAATATCGGAGTGGGTAGCTTTTCCCTTCTCCAGGGGATCTTCCCAACCCAGGTGATCGAACCCAGGTCTCCTACATTGCAGGTGGATTCTTTACCAACTGGGCTGTCAGGGAAGCCCCAGAAGAATGATGGTCCCCCAAAGATGTCCACATCCTAGTCCCCAGGTTAGGGATTAGGACGTAGTTATGTTGCACAACAAGGGGGAGTTGAGGTTGCAGAAAGAGTGGGTTGGACTCATCCAATGAGAGGACTTCCCTAGTGGTCTAGTGGTTAAGAATCCACCTGCCAATATAGGCCGCACAGGTTCGATCCCTGGTCCGGGAAGATCCCTCATGCCTTGGAGCAGCTAAGCCCGAGCACCGCAGCTCCTGGGCCTGAGTGCTGCAGCGTGGCCCAGCTGTCGTCTTGGTTTTGGCTCCATGAGACTCATTTTAGACTTCTGACCTCCGGAACTGTGCAACAGCAAATTTGTATCATTTTAAATTCTTTTTTTCCCCCTAACGTTATTCATTTACTTGCTTATTTTGGCTGCATCAGGTCTTAGTGGTGGCATGTGGGGTCTTCAGTATTTGTTGCAGTGTGCAGTATCATATACCCAGCCAGGGATTGAACCTGGACCCCTGCATTGGGAGTGCTGAATCTTACCCAGTGGACCACCAGGGAAGTCCCTTAAGACACTAAATTCTTAATGGTGTGAATCAGCAATAGGAGACTGCTGCAGCTGTGTGATAGGGAACTATTACTATTACACTGAGCAGGCGAAAACTAGTACAGACTCCAAGGGACTGAGCGATTTTGCTCACACTGATGAATGCTATTCCTGGAGTTATAGTATGGTATCCTTGCCAAATTGGTTCCTGGACTCCCCTGAAGATAGCTCAATGTTTCTCCCCCTTCTCTGATCATCAGAGTCCTCTGAACGTAATACAGGCCCTTAAAAATATGTGGTGAATCAGTGAGTTTTTGGCAAAATATAGAGACTGTGAGCCATAACTGGTGTATTTTTGATAGTCTAAAAAATGTAAGGCTTAACCCTCTTTCTCTCCAGTTATGTATGAATGCCTCCTCTATCAAAAGATTTGTAGTTAAATTGTATGGAATTGAAGTAACAGAGAGTTTGTGATGAGAATGACTGGCTCTCTCTTCCAGTTACAGGGAAAATGTGGATTCAGTTTAAAAAAATCAATGCCTAGTCTTCGTCTCCAGTAGTAATTTCGCTTCTGCAAGAGGAAGCTTCATTTCTATTCCGAGGCGTGTGGAAGCTCTTCAGGCTGGCTGGTAGAAGAGCTTGTGACATTCTTGTCAACACAGCTGACACCCATATCATGTCCAACACTAAACACTAGGCCTTTTTTAAGGAGGAAAGGCAAGTAGAGCATATCAATGAAGCATGACAACATTGGTCAGCTAAGAAGGGCTCCCAAGAGTCCTGTAGTCATTCTCTAGAGCTGAAGCTGCTGTCAGAGAGTCAAACAAAGTGTAAATAAAAAAGTGAAAGTTGCTCAGTCGTGTCCGACTCTTTGTAACCCCAGGGAGTAGACAGTCCATGGAATTCTCCAGACCAGAATATTGGAGAGGGTAGCCTTTCCCTTTACCAGGGGATCTTCCGAACCCAGGGATCGAACCCAGGTCTTCTGCATTGCAGGCAGATTCTTTACATCCGAGTCACAAGGAAAGTCCATAAATAAAAAGGTTCCATGGAAAATGCCATCTGTTGCAAGTTGCTGACTCAAGAGCCCTCCTGAGAAGAGATGTGCTTCTCAAATCGAGCTGTGTGCAGAGCTAATGCCCTGAACCTGACCACATTCACACTTACCAGGCTCCTATGAGCTAGGAAACCTCTTTTGTATATTCATCATCCCTAACTGGTACTTTGCTGACAAAAGTCCATATAGTCAAAGCTATGGTTTTTCTAGTAGTCATGTAGAGATGTGAGAGTGGGACCATAAAGATGTCTGAGCGCTGAAGAATTGACACTTTCGAACTGCAATGTTGGAGAAGACTCTTGAGAATCTCTTGGGCAGCAAGGAGATCAACCAGTCAATCCTAAAGAAAACCAGACCTGAATATTCATTGGAAGGACTGATGCTGAAGCCGAAGCTCCCATTCTTTGGCCACCTGATGTGAAAAGCCGAGTCATTGGCAAAGACCCTGATGCTGGAAAAGATTGAGAGAAGGAGGAGAAGGGGGTGACAGAGGAAGAGACAGTTGGATGACATCATCGACTCAATGGACAAGTTTGAGCAAACTCTGGGAGTAGCGAAGGATAGGGAGATAGCGAAGGACAGGGAAGCCTGGAGTGCTGAAGTTCATGGGGTTGCAAAGAGTCGGACATGACTGAGCGACTGAACAAAAATTTTCACGTGTAGGAATTACCTACATAAAATGCAGATTCCAATCCAGTAGTTCTCAGGTGGGGCCCCAGAGGTGCAACAAGTTCCTGGGTGAAGCCAGGGCTGCTGAGCCGTGGACCATGCTTTCAGTAGCAAAGGCTGGAACAGAATTGCTTGTCTGCATGCATCATGGATTTTTTTCAGAGCCTACCAGAAGGCAAGGGAGCAGCTGGAGGGAACACACAAAGCTCCTTTCCATCCTCAAAAATAGCTGTGTGTTTTCCTGGGATGATCTAATAGCCTGAGCAGAGAACATTGTGGCAATGTCCTTAGTCATTCATTCTGAGCGCTTCATTTGTTCTGGACAATTACTTGGACTCTTTGCACTTTGAGCTCAGAACTCTCTGTCTCCTCTTGCTCTACGTGTATTTAGTAACCAAATAGGCACTGAAATTCTTTTTTCCTGCTGTCTTGAGCAGGATAGATTTCTCCAGAACTCTTGAGGATGACACCAAACCAACAACTTCACATTCTTCAAAAATGATCACCGTGTTGTGATTTGGTTAATTTAGGGATGTGAAGAAAGGCTGCAAATAAATAAACAGGTTCCTTTAAATTGATACTGCAGAGACAAACACAGGACTCTTCTAGTAGCCTTCGTTTTGTCAATATAGCACATATGTACACCGTTGTATAGTATAAATGAATTCATAAATGTAAAGCATTTAGCACCGTGTCTACCTAGCACACAGGAAGTATCTGATATACAGCAGCTATTATTATCAAAATATATACTTTTCAAGCTGTGAGAGTGAAGTAAGGTGTGAAAAGCACTTATAATAGCACATGGCAGATGCCAATCACACTACAGCAATCGTGAATACACAAGTTCGTGTGCCCCTGTGCACAGTGAGAGCAGACAAATGGAAACGTCAGAATCCGGAGCAGAGAAAGGTTTATTGTGAGGTCACACAAGGAGACGAGGTGGCTCGTGCCCTGAAAAGCCCCGAGCTCCCTGAAAGGTTTTGGCAGAGCACTTTTAAAGGGCAGGTGAGGAGGAGGTCGCAAGGTAGTCATCAGTTTGTGCACGGTTCCCTGATTGGCTGATGGTGAGACAGTCAGGTGGTATCACAGGGGTTAATGTTATCAGACATTGGGCTCCAGGAGGCCTGAGGCTGTGTGCTCATGGTCAGCAAGTACTTCCTCCATTTGAGGAGACAGGTGGTTCCCACCTGCAAAACAGCTCAGGAAACGTGCATCAGATACTATTATCTACGTACTCCAGAGAGGAGCTAAAGCAGAGGGTACTGTGGCGGGCGGCGGGTAGTGGGTGGTGGCAGGGTGGGGTCTGTCCTGGGAAGGCCCCATAGGGTCCTTCTTGTTGTTCAGTCGCTAAGCCCTGTCCAACTTTTTGCGACCCCATGAACTGCAGCAGGCCAGGCTTCCCTGTCCTTCACTACCTACCAGAGTTTTTATTCAGATTTACGTCCATTGAGTCGGTGATGCCATCCAACCATAGGGTCCTGCTTGGTTATAATCATGCGATGATGATAATGAGGAAGAGGGTATAACAATGATGAGCTTCCATTCCCTTTTCTCTCAAGAGAATCATCTTCCTATGATGAGACTTCAGGAGGATTAAGGAGCTAATCTGCCTGCAATGCAGGACACTTGGGTTCCATCTGTGGGTTGGGAAGATCCCCTGGAGAAGGGAATGGCCACCCACTCCAGTATTCTTGCCTGGAGAATTCCATGGACGGAGGAGCCTGGCCAGGCTACAGCCCATGGGTTCTCAAAGAGTCAGACACCACTGAGCAACTAATGCTTGCACTTAAGGAGGTAAGGTAACATGCTTAAGCTCATTTTGACAACCAACAGTTACAATGCAAGTCAAACCCTTTCTTGGCATTTCTTGAGTGTGGTCAAAGCTGATCCCTCTCATAACTCTCTACCCTACCCCCACTTCATTGAATTCCTTTCCCCCTCCCCTCCAGCTCATTTACACCCAGAATCTACATCTAAGCATTCCCCCTCCAAATACCACTTTTTACCACCACTTCAAGTCACTCAACTGACCGTGGCTTCCACAGTATTTGACAGAGAGCCTACCACACAGTGAGGGCTCAGCCAACACTTGTGGAACTGAATGTAGTTTTATCAGAATACAGCATTCGTACTCCAAGAGTCCTAGAGTTAATGGCTATATCATTAAAATAAAGTGAAGTGAGTGAAAGTCGCTCAGTCGTGTCTCACTCTTTGCGACCCCATGGACTATACGGTCCATGAAATTCTCCAGGCCAGAATACTGGAGTGGGTAGCCTTTCCCTTCTCCAGGGGATCTTCCCAACCCAGCGATTGAACCCAGGTCTCCTGCATTGCAGGCGGATTCTTTACCAGCTGAGTCACAAGTCTTTAAAATAAAAATTATTTATTTGGCTGTGCTGTGTCTTAGTTGAGGCATGTGGGATCTAGTTCTCTGACCAGGGATCAAGCCTGTTCCCCCTGCATTGGGAGCTCAGAGTCTTAGCCACTGGATCACCAGGCAAGTCTCTAAATGGCTAATTCTTATCAAAAAATAAAAATAAAACTTTCAACCTCAGTCACCTCTCAAGCACCCAAGACATAAATGAGCACTAGGAACAGGCTGTGGGCATCTCCTTGACATAATGACACATCAGTCCTTCCCCAGCCTACTAGGTAAATTCAATAGGATGGTGATCAGGGAGTGACCTAAGTTCAAAGTCAGGGTGCTGGGTGCTTCTCTCCAGCTCTAGAATGCTCTTAACTCCTTAGGATGTAAGGAGATGCTCTCCAAAAGTGCACAGCCTACTTTTTCAGGGGTATCCAGGTTACCACAATTATTCTTTTAACTCAGTAACAAGGGGAATTGAATCCCATTGTGCAAATTAACCTCTCCCCGTCACCTCTATCAACCCAGATACACATGTGAATCCACTCTCACTATCCTGATGAGTGAACGCTCCTGTCATGGATCCCTCGAATCACATCACAGCAGCAGAGCCCTCAGAGGCAGCTGGCCCTAATGCAATTATAATAGGCTATTAGATAACACTTCTGGGGAAAAAAGAAGGAAAAAAGCATAGTCTGGAGTTCAACAGAGGTTTGCAATCCCTTTAAATATGGTATTAAGAGACTGTCTGATAAATGACTTTTTCTGATTTGTAATCATAGAATTTATAAAGTTATAAAAATTATGCTAAACTTATTTAAACATTTACTAATTTGCTTTTGTTGGAAAGAGAACAATAGAAGTTAATCACACTTACCTGGAAAATCCATGAAAGAAGGCTACCTTGCCCATATGGGTTTGGTTCAAGTGCCAATGGCCTAATTCTAAAAGCAGTTCAAATTCTCCACATCAGCTTATATGCTTGGGATTCTGTTTTTTCTTTCTTCTCAAATTTAAATGACTACAGATTTACTTTAACACATGTTAAGCCTTCTTCTTTTTTCTATTTCCTATCTAAAGTAGTGATTGAAGGGCTCAAATACAATGCTGCAACAGCTCAATCCTATCTGCATGCCTATGTGCTTAGTCGCTCAGTCGTGTCCAACTCTTTTGACCCCACGGACTGTAGCCCACCAGTCTCCTCTGTCCACGGGATTATCCAGGCAAGAATACTGGAGTGGGTTGCCACTTCCTACTCCTTGGGATCTTCCCGACCCAGGCATCAAATCTGCCTCTCTGGTGTCTGCTGCATTGGTAGGCGGATTCTTTACCACTAAGCCACATGGGAAGCCCTCTCACATGGAAGAATAAATACCTTCGTGATTCGAAAGTGAACAAAGATGACCTAATCAGTACACAAGAAGCACTCATCATAAAAGATATGATGGTATTTGAAATAATATATTCAATAATACCTACAATTTAGCTGTCTTTTGTATCCGCTGTGGTTTTCATTTATTAGAGATTCACAAGGTATTGTGAAGGACTACTCAGATGGATTCAGACGCTTGCGCGCGTGCTCTCTCTCTCTCTCTCTCACACACACACACAGACACACACACACACACACACACACACAAAGCCTTACATTTCACGTTGACTTCATGGCTGCATGACAATTGCAAAATGCCAGACCTTTCCCAACTCATGATTTATGAGAGAGAGAACAAAAAAGAGGAATCAGTTGTTCTCTTAGAATCCCCCTAAAAAGACCATAGGATGGAAAAAAAAACCGCCTCTCAGTGCACAGAGCTCTTGATGGGGGTGCCAGCATGACCTGAGTCATGGTACCCTCCCAGCTGCTGGAGTGATGATCTTGTTTTGTTCAAACTTTTTTCAGCAGGTGATTCACCATCAGGCCTAAGGATGAACTTATTAATATTAAAAGGTGGGTAGTTCTGGGGAAGTCTTTAAATAAAATTCAAGACCATGATTTGTGCAATGGTACATTGGATTTCTCTATCAGAAAAATAGGACAATAAAGTAGATAATTTCTGGAAGCCCTGTAACTTAGATAAGCCCTGTAACAAGCCCTGTAAAGTAGATAATTTCTGGAAGATAATTTCAAGAAAACATCATGATTCTTTATTACTTCTTTTTTTTTTTGGCTGCACCATGTAACATGCAGAACTTCCCCCACCAGGGATTGAACCAATCCCCCTTGTAGTGGAAGCACAGAGTCTTAATTAGGAAAGTCTGATCTCTTATCACTTTAACTTCTTTTTTCCAAGCTAAAATTTACGTCACACATTTGATTCACTGACTTCATATACCACCTTATTCATTTTCATTTCTTGCATAAATCCTCGTCTTCCCCTTATGGTTTTTGGTTCCCTCCTTAAATTCTTTCAAAGTTAACAATAAGAACAAGCTGAAACAGGATCGGTATCTAAGCCCAGTCTCTCTTCCTCAGCCAGCAGTCTTCCCGTTTGTTTTGGGAAATGCTGAGCTGGGTATTTAGCGCTGGGGCTCAGAGACAAACATCTGTAGGTTCCCATCCACTTTGTCACTTATCAGCTATGTGCCTTGAGCAAAATACTTCTTTCTGAGCCTTACTTCCCTTATTTGCAAAATGGACCTAATACTAAAACCATTTAGCACATAGCATTAGACGTCTGGATCTTAGCACCAGGCCTGGAGTGGGGAAATTACCCACTCATGGGATGATCAGACCTCTTTGGTGCTCCAGAGTTACACTCTGTTTTCACCCTACACTCATACTCCGTAAGATTCAACCTCCAAAGGCTTCCTGTTCAGTCAGACTTTCCTTAACTCCTAGAATCTGAGCTTCTCAGTGTCCCAACCACTAGTGTACATCACATTATTGTGGAAACTACAGAAAAATGGACACCTTTAAGAGACTGAGATGCCAGTTTGAGGATATGGAATCCTCCTTATCCCAGCCATTCACTGATGATCATCAATGGAAAAGTAACTTACCTAAATTTGTCTATTGGTTTTGGAAAGTATTTCACAGAGATAGGCCAAGGACTAAAGGGGACTAATTTTTTTTTTTTTAATCAAGGACACAGAGCAATAAATAGTATATACTACACTATCAACTCAATGGACACAAAGTTGAGCAGACTCCGGGAGATGGTGAAGGACAGGGAAGCCTGGTGTGCTGAAGTTCATGGAGTCGCAGAGTCAGACACAACTGAGCAACTGAACAACACTAAATTATACTTGATTCAGCTGTGAAGTTGAATTCACAGCCTTCAGCTTTTGAATTTTTAATGAATTGCAGTCATGAACATAAAGTGCAAATAAGATGACAAAATCTTTATAAATGTGAGATATAATTATGAGATTTTATAAGATAAAAACCTTATAATTGTGCTTGGGAATAGTTCAGTTTGTGGGAAGAATCTTATAATAAAGTTCCTATTATTAATTGGATTAAAAAAATAGTATAAATGATGTATGTTTGACATTAGACCTGACATTTAAGGTCTCTAAGCGTCCATTTGCTTATTCATAAAGTGTGCTCAGTGAGAAGAGCATCTAATTCTAAACAGTGATTATGAAGATTAAAATACATATATGAATATTTAGTACAGTCTCTTATATAGAAACGGCAACCCACTCCAGTATTCTTGCCTGGAGAATCCCATGGACGGAGGATCCTGGTGGGCTATAGTCCATGGGGTCGCAAAGAGTCGGACACGACTGAGCGACTTCACTTCACACTCACTTTCACTTGTATAGTAAACACTCAAAACATTGTTGATTCTTAATGCTAATGATTTCATTATGACTTAATTTCTCCATCTGTAAAAGAGGATTAAATGCCTTTTGTATAGGTCTTTATGAATATTAGATGGGATAATGTTTTAAGATATGTGTGGTACTGTTTCTGATCACTGTAAGAAATTAATAAATGCTGGCTTTTTAAAACAAACTTTTGTTAGCTGTTTACTTCACTAGCCATGTAGACACACATACACACACACACACACACACCTGTATGCACATTTTCCCTGGTCACCATTGATACTGTTGAAAAAGGATAAAAATGAGTATCCATTTTAATGTATTCTTTTCCCTGAATAAAACTATACTTGGTGGTTTTATAAAAACCTAAAAGGTAAAATAACCTGAAAAAGAATAGATTATATTATATATAATTGAATCACTTTGCTGTGCACCTAAAACTAACACAACATTGTTAATCAACTATACTTAGTAAAAATAAATAAAATTCCTGGAAGCATCAAAAAGATTATACTTGGAGGGATAAAAGGGCCATTTCTATTTATCCTGTGTCCATTGATTTTTTTTCCCCCCTAATCCAAATGGAAATCATAAACCACATACTCTGTTTGAAACACAGATTTCCCTGTGGGCTTGTTCTCTCTCCCCAAGTCATTGTCATAAAAAGCCAGTCACTTCCCATCTAACAGCTCATAAAGCCCAACCGGCGTGGTCTTTGTCCGTCAGACCTCCGTTTGCTCTCAGTGAATCCACATCATCTTTTTTCACAGACTTTCATGTTGAGATTTATGAGTAACTTGGTAATGTGGTAATGGGTCCCAATAAATGTCTTTTTTTTTTTTTTTTAACAAAGGAGCATTTGTTTAAGCAGCTAAATATAGTAATTACTCACTACATTTTTTCCTCCTCCACATACTTTTAGGAAAGGAACTGTGTTCTGTTGTTCTGTGTCAGTGACACAAAGCAATTGAGTATAAACTTCTGTGAAAAGCAGAGACATTACTTTGCTGACAAAGGTCCGTCTAGTCAAAGCTACAGTTTTTCCAGTAGCCATGTATGGATGTGAGAGCTGGACCATAAAGAAAGCTGAGCACTGAAGAATTGATGTTTTTGAACTGTGGTGTTGGAGAAGACTCTTGAGAGTCCCTTGAGTTTCATAGAACTTCAATGGTTCTATGAAGACCTAGAAGACCTTCTAGAATTAACACCCAAAAAAGCTGTCCTTTTCATTATAGGGGACTGGAATGCAAAAGTAGGAAGTCAAGAATCACCTGGAGTAACAGGCAAATTTGGCCTTGGAGTACAAAATGAATCAGGGCAAAGGCTAATAGAGTTCTGCCAAGAGAATGCACTGGTCATAGCAAACACCCTCTTCCAACAACACAAGAGAAGACTCTACATGTGGACATCACCAGATGGTCAAAATCAGATTGATTTTACACTGAAATCAGATTGATTATATTCTTTGCAGCCAAAGATGGAGAAGCTCTATACAGTCAGCAAAAATAAGACCGGGAGCTGACTGTGGCTCAGATCATGAACTCCTTATTGCCAAATTCAGACTGAAATTGAAGAAAGTAGGGAAAACCACTAGACCGTTCAGGTATGACCTAAATCAAATCCCTAACAATTATATAGTGGAAGTGAGAAATAGATTTAAGGGACTAGATCTGATAGACAGAGTACCTGATGAACTATGGATGGAGGCTCATGACATTGTACAGGAGACAGGGAGCAAGACCATTCCCAAGAAAAAGAAATGCAAAAAAGGAAAATGGATGTCTGAGGAGGCCTTACAAATAGCTGTGAAAAGAAGAGAAGTGAAAAGCAAAAGAGAAAAGGAAAGATATATCCATTTGAATGCAGAGTTCCAAAGAATAGCAAGGAGAGATAAGAAAGTCTTCCTCAGTGATCAGCACAAAGAAATAGAGGAAAACAATAGAATGGGAAAGACTAGAGATCTCTTCAAGAAAATTAGAGATACCAAGGGAACATTTCATGCAAAGATGGGCTCAATAAAGGACAGATATGGTATGGACCTAACTGAAACAAAAGATTAAGAAGAGGTGGCAAGAATACACAGAAGAACTTTACAAAAAAGATCTTCACAACCCAGATAATCACAATGGTGTGATCACTCACCTAGGGCCAGACATCCTGGAATGTGAAGTGGGCCTTAGAAAGCATCACTACGAACAAAGCTAGTGGAGGTGATGGAATTCCAGTTGAGCTATTTCAAAGCCTAAAACATGATGCTGTGAAAGTGCTGCACTCAATATGCCAGCAAATTTGGAAAACACAGCAGTGGCCACAGTACTGGAAAAGGTCAGTTTTCATTCCAATCCCAAAGAAAGGCAATGCCAAAGAACGCTCAAACAACCACATAGTTGCACTCATCTCATACACTAGCAAAGTAATGCTCAAAATTCTCTAAGCCAGGCTTCAACATCATGTGAACTGTGAACTTCCAGATGTTCAAGCTGGTTTTAGAAAAGACAGAGGAATCAGAAAGCAAATTGCCAACATCCGCTGAATCATCGAAAAAGCAAGAGAGTTCCAGAAAAACATCTGTTTCTGCTTTATTGACTTTGCCAAAGCCTTTGAATGTGTGGATCACGATAAACTGTGGAAAGTTTTGAAAGAGATGGGAATAGCAAACCACCTGACCTGCCTCTTGAGAAATCTGTATGCAGGTCAGGAAGCAACAGTTAGAACTGGACATGGAACAACAAACTGGTTCCAAATAGGAAAAGGACTATGTCAAGGCTATATATTGTCGCCCTGCTTATTTAACATATACAGAGTACATCATGAGAAATGCTGGGCTGGAAGAAGCACAAGCTGGAATTAAGATTGCCGGGAGAAATATCAATAACCTCAGATATGCAGATGACACCACCCTTATGGGAGAAAGTGAAGAAGAATCAAAAAGCCTCTTGATGAAAGTGAAAGAGGAAAGTGAAAAAGTTGGCTTAAAGCTCAACATTCAAAAAACAAAGATTATGGCATCTGGTCCCATCACTTCATGGCAAATAGATGGGGAAACAGTGGAAACGGTGGCAGACTTTATTTTGGGGGGCTCCAAAATCACTGCAGATGGTGACTGCAGCCATGAAATAAAAAGATGCTTACTCCTTGGAAGAAAAGTTATGACCAACCTAGATAGCATATTAAAAAGCAGAGACGTTACTTTGCCAACAAAGATCTGTCTAGTCAAGGCTATGGTTTTTCCAGTAGTCATGTATGGATGTGAGAGTTGGACTATAAAGAAAGCTGAGCACCGAAGAATTGGTGCTTTTGAACTGTGGTGTTGGAGAAGACTCTTGAGAGTCCCTTGGACTGCAAGGAGACCCAACCAGTCCATCCTAAAGGAAATCAACCCAGAATATTCATTGGCATTCTCCTGGCAATTTCATAGCATCATAGAATATTCATTGGAAGGACCAATGCTGAAGCTGAAACTCCAATACTTTGGCCATCTGATGCGAAGAGCTGACACATTTGAAAAGACCCTGATGCTGGGAAAGATTGAAGGCAGGAGAAGGGGAGGACAGAGGATGAGATGGTTAGATGGCATCACTGACTTGATGGACATTAATTTGAGTAAACTCCGGGAGTTGGTGATGGACAGGGAGGCCTGGCGTGCTGCAGTCCATGGGGTCACAGAGAGTCGGACACAACTGAGTGACTGAACGGATAAACAATGTGGGTTCTTTTTTTTATATTGGACAGGATGGTTAATTTCTCTAAGTCTTGGTTTAAAAATGAAAATTTGATTGTATGACTATTTAGTACAGTCCTATCCTTATTTTAGACAACTAATTATCTGTTAAAGGCATCTAACTCATAGGAAAGAAAGTTTTCCTGTTTCCCATAGAGTCACTGCACATTTGTCCACGTGGTCACCATTTCGAGTGGCTTGCAGTCCTCTGTGTGGATCCACAAAGAGTGAAGTAGAGCGCAGGGCCACCAGGTTCCTACAGCTCCTGTCTGAGCCTCCACTGTGAGCGCAAGTCCAAACCAGTCTCTAGACTGCCTGGGAGGAATCCCCTCAACGCCAGAACGTGGCTGTTCACCACTTATGCAGGGTGTTCAATGGAGTTGTAAGCAAGTGAACACCTTCAGATTATTCTTGGGTATCACTTATCTCCTGGCAATGATCGTGCCATTGACCCTCTAAAGGAAAAGGACTTTGAACTGCTTCTTCAGCAGTTTTCAGTGGCTTTTCCTTTACAGACAACTCTGTAGCATGTGGCCCAGAAACCAAAGTGAACAGTTCGCAAGACAATGAAATTTATCTTCTTGGCCTTAATGACATCTACTTTAATCACCTTTGCTAGTGGTTCCAGAAAATATATTATTTAATTTGGGAATTACAATTCTTTAAAATGTTCAAAATGTGGATTTTCCCCCCTGGTTTTAAATAAAATGAATCCATTATAGGATAGTTGGAATGGAAAAATATCCTAAATTTCTAAACCATATATAATCTTACAACTTACAAACCATCATGCTTAATATTTTGTTATATTACTTTTATCTTTTTTGCATATGTATGTACATATGTTTATGTATATGTATACACACATATTATAAATAGGAAATATACATACAGTATTATTCATTTTAAAAATACTATAGCATACACATTTCTGCGATTCATGAAATATCTTTGAAAAAGACCTGATTTTGAGTGACTGTGTAGCAGTCCCTCACATGACTGATACACAATTTATTTAACCAACACTCACTTCTTCAGATGATAAAATTATCGTTCCACCACAGGGAATCTTGTATTAACAGAAAGAAAGAAATGCATCTCAGGTATTGTCTAATATATATTCTCTTTCTGGGAATGTAATTTGGTCTTTTAATGCAAAGGGTGGGTCAAACTCTATTTCTGTAGTTAAAGACCAAAGGCTACCATAATAGTTTAAATACCCTGAAGTGGAAGATGTGACAAGAAATGACAGCAAAGAAGTACTTTGACTGGATCTCCATTTTTCACAATCCCTAAACTTTGCCTTGAAGGGGGTCACACAATGACCCCGTTTACCTGTGGAGCTAGACACTTCGTAAGTTTTTACCTTGATTCTCGTACTTAGTTCTTCACTCACTAAATAGAGGATCCTAAATAATAAAGCCCCATTTTTCAATTAATTATTAGTTCATTTGATAAACTAACTGCTACCATTTGTTGCTATTCCTCTTGCCTGTGCTGAGTTATAAATGAATGAATTCTAATGTAAGAGGAGATTGGTATTTACGGTTGAATGAAAAGGAATATTCAAACTAAGTTAAATGTACATTTTCAATTCTGCTTATAAGTGATATCATTCAGTATTTGTCTTTCTCTGTCTGATTTATTTCACTTAGCATAATTCCCTCCAAATTCATCCATGGTGCTGCAAATAGCAAAATTTCATTCTTTTATGTGACTGACTAGTATTCCATTGTGTATGTAGACCACATCTTCTTTAATGGTTACCAACGGGAAAGTGGGGAGGGGCAATTCAGGGGTTATAATGGGAGTGGGAGGTATAAACTACTGGGTGTAAGAGAGGCTCAATGATAGATTATATAACATACGGGAATATAGCCAATATTTTGGAATAGCTGCAAATGGAAAATAACCTTTGTATAAAAATTTTAAAATCTTTTTAAAAGGCAATACAAAGCTTTAAAAAAACCTAACAAATGTAAACTCTTCCTATAAATCCTAAACATACCTAGCTCTTCCTTTTATTGCCAAAGGTGAGGTATCGATTGATCTTCTTTCATCAAAACTCTTTTTTTTGGCATCACCCAGCCCCACTCTCTGCCTCATGCCAGCCCCTCATAACCCACCAGCCCCAGCTGTGAGCTCTTCCTGGCCCGCTGGGAATGGGCTTATGAGAAACCTTCTGCTCACTGCCAGTCTCATTTTAATCACAGTCTTTTATTGATAGAGCAGCTGAGGGTGAGAATAATTGACTATAAAACTCTAATCACTGCAAACATCTCCTTATCCTTATCCAAAACACTCAAAAGAAGCCATGTATACCCAGCTATTCTACTTTTGAAACTTACACAGCACTATAGAAGTCAAAGAATCTTTCACGCAATAATAATAATAATAATAAAGTTGTACTATGTTCTGGTGGAGCAGGATGTACATGGACTAGATTTTATCCAGGGCAAGTGGAAATGAACAGCAACTTTGGGGCAGGGATGAGAAGGAAGCAGGAGGAGGGGAAGGACATCTAATCACTTTGTGCTGGGATTTTTCTTTTCTTAATCTGATGGCAGCCAAGGAGAGGACAGAGAACACAACTCCCAGCCCCACTTGGGTGTGTTCCCAGGTTGCACAGGTAAAATCAGCTCTGAAATTAAACTCTCAGCACTGATTTTTTTTTGACTTGGACAATTTTTAAAGTCTTTATTGAATTTGTTACAATATTGCTTCTGTTTTATGGTTTGGTCTTTTGGACTGGAGGCATATGGGGTCTTAGCTCCTCAATCAGGGATTGCACTCAAACTCCCTGCATTGGAAGGTGAGTTAACCACTGGACCACTAGAGAAGTCCCAACACTGACTCTTTGAAGGGTTGTTCCTGTTCAGTCACATTCAACTTTTTGCCATCGTCTGTAGCCCTCCAGGCTCCCCTGTCAATGGGATTTTTCAGGTAAGAGTACTTGAGTGGCTTGCCATTTCCTTCTCCAAGGGATCTTCCCAGACCAGGGATGGAACTCAAGTCTCCTGCATTGGCAGGCAGGTTCTTTACCACTGAGCCACCAGGGAAGCCCTTTGAAGGGTGTTTTTACATTAAATTCTGCTGTATGAAGTTTCCAGAAGCCACAGGATCACACTTCTGTGGCTAACACAGACAACTTTCAGTTGCTTTTTGCAGTCACCCAATGTCCCTCTGCATGGAGCCACCCGATGTCTTTGCTTCAGGAAGGAGAGGTCCTGACCTGAAGTCGGTCTGAGAGCAAGAAGTCATCAGAAACTTCATGTTTCGTTTCCTCTTTTTTTCCTATATTTGATAGCCCACAAAAGGGTATGTGAAAGTTAACCTCACCCGTTCCTTACCTTACTGGTAAGAGAATTTTTAGCTGTGCAAGGAAACCTGGGCGTGTGGGTGTGCCTGGGAATGCTGTGCTGAGGCTCTTATTCCTGAAAGTCAAGAGTGTTTGGGGGCTTCTCTGGTGGTCCAGTGGCTAAGACTCCATGCTCCCAATGCCGGAGGCTGGGGTTCGATCCCTGGGCAGGGAACTAAGGGTTTGCATACTGCAGCTGAAGATTCTGAGTGCTGCAACTGAGACCTGGTGCAGCCAAATAAATTTAGAAGAAGAAGAAGAAAAAAAAAGAGTGTTTTGCTAATATTGCACAGTCAGCCCCTCTTCAGACCTCAGCAGCTGGGAGCTTGGGTAAGAAATAGAACATGCTGAGGCAGCCCTTTGTAACCACCACACTCTGGGCCAGGCTGCCCCAGTGCAGAGCATGAATGAGCTCGGAGCAGTGGGTGGATTTACGCAACAATTTCTCCAAGCCACAATGGAAGTGTCTGACTTGATTGCCAATATAAGAGGTTTTTAATTTTTAATTTTATTTTTTTCATTCTCTGCCTCAAAATGACCACACTCAGTTTAAGTCAGTTCTGGGTGATGCGACTGATACAGAAAGCTATGTCTGGAACAATAAGAGGCAAGACTTTCATGACTTGTGGCAACAGAGAACACACTTGGGTCCTACTGATAAAATTGTGTGACATAAATATAGTTGCACATGCAGGCTTCCCAAAAGATTCAGCTTGAACCAAACACTCACTCACAACATTACTTTCAAAAAGTTGTTATAATCTAGAATTATACAATCTCAATATTCTTTAAGTGATATGAATATACTCTAGAATTGGGGTACTTCAAAATGTGTTAGTGTGCACCCTTGTAAAGGCCTAGAGAAAATCTTCTCTTCGTAAGAGATTGTTAGTTGTTCCAGGTTGGTGGTTATTAACCCAAGATTAGCCGACTCATCAATATCCTTTTCCTACCTCAGGAAAATGGCCTGAAGAATTCTCTTTCTTTGTCTATAGAACAAGAGTTGTATATTTACATGTGTGTGTATGCTTAGTCACTCAGTCATATTTGACTCTTTGTCGCCCCATGGACTGTAGCCTGCCAGCTTCCTCTGTCCATGGGATTCTCTAGGCAGGAATACGGGAGTGGATTTCTATTTCCTCCTCCAGGGATCTTCCTGAGGATCAAATACATGTCTCCTGCATTGCAGGTAGATTATTTACCATCTGAGCTACCAGGGAAGCCCTGTATATTTACATACTAGGTACCAGTGCAAGTCATTGAGCAATATTCCAAATGGGAAGATGCAGAGATAACAAAGCATCTTACAGGGGACTTCCCAGGTGGTCCAGTGGTTGATTCCCTGCTTCCAATGCAAAGGGCGTGGGTTCTATCCCTGATCAGAGAACTAAGATCTCACGTGGCTCATGGTATGGCCAAAAAAAAAAAAAAAAGAGAGGAAAAGACAGAAAGCATCTAACGTTCTTTGTTTGGTTGAAGGGTTGGGTAGTAGGCAGGTAGTGGGGATTTAGAGTCTATGTGACAGAACTGGGTTTACTATCAAGCAATCTGGAAAATAGTAATCAACTTAAACCTGGACTGAGAGAATGGTGAAATCAGCAATAGTGTTTCTTGCCAGATCAGATCCTGATAGTACAGGCAGAATGGCAAAAAAGGAGAATGTGTTTTAAGAACGACAACAACAACAATTTTTCTGTCTTGGAAAAGATGATCACATCAAAGTAGACATAAAAAAACGTGCTTTGTGTTAATTTATACGACATTCAAAGTAGACAAAACTTCAGTTTTTTTAGATATATACATAAGGGGTACAGCTATAAAGGGAAATGAAGAAATAAACACAAAAGTCAGGGGGTGGTTCCTGGTAGGACTTGAGATAGGGACAGATTATGACTAGGCAGAAGCATCAGTGGGTTGCTTGATTGCTGGTCATATTCTACTTTTTAATCTGGGTGGTAGCCTTATGAGTGTTTGCTATATAATTATTACTGAATGCCACATATGTGCTTTATATATTTTTTTTCTGAGTGCATGTTTTATTTCACAATTTTTAAAAGAATATGAAACAAATGGCTACTTTAATCATTCCTGTGGATACTTACTCCTTGGAAGAAAGCTATGACAAACCTAGACAGCATATTAAAAAGCAAAGACATCACTTTTCTGACAAAGGTCTCTATAGTCAAAGCTCTGGTTTTTCTAGTAATCATGTATGGATGTGAGAGTTGAACCATAAAGAAGGGTGAGCACCAAAGAACTGATGCTTTCAAACTGTGGTGTTGGAGAAGACTCTTGAGAGTCCCTTGGACAGCAAGGAGATCAAACCAGTCAATCCTAAAGGAAATCAACTCTGAATATTCATTACAAGGATTGATGCTAAAGTCGAAGCTCTAATACTTTGGCCACTTGATGCTCTAATACTTTGGCCACTTTGGTGACTCATTGGAAAAGATCCTGATGCTGGGAAAGATTGAGGACAAGAGGAGAAGGGGACAACAGAGGATGAGAAGGTTGGATGGCATCACTGACTCAATGGACATGAGTTTGAGCAAACTCCGGGAGGTGGTGAAGGATAGGCAGCCTGGCTTGCTGTAGTCCATGGGGTCATAAAGAGTCAGACATGACTTAGTGACTGAACAACAAGAAGGATGAAATTTGAACACTAATGACTATCCAGGCACTGACAAACTCTGGGTTGCATCTGAGGGAAGCTCTCATTTGGAGATCTTTGAAAGCCCTTCATATTTAGGACTAGAGACTGAGAGTTACATTGACCTTGATGCTGTCTTCCCCATGGCTATCCTGGGACCACAAACAGTCAGGGCAGGTGCTGGAATGAGGAGGGTTGGCCAAATGGTAGGAGATTAAGGTAAGGCAAGCAGATGGCACAGTGCAGCCAGGAGACCCGAGGTCACAGGGCAGTTGAGGGTCCAGTAGGTAGAGCTATTGGTGGTAAGAACAGTCTATACAGGCAAGCAGAGGTCCGGACATGTATGAATACTGGCAAATTTTCAGTATGTAAACTTAGTGCTCAGGAGATGAGATGTGGAGTCTCCTGACATGGGGCCAGCTGAGCTGGGGAAGGAAAGAGAGGTGGGAACTAGAAATTACACACACCTATTGTGATGGCTAGAGCAGGGCATGGCAACCCACTCCAGTATTCTTGCCTGGAGAATCCCAGGGACAGAGGAGCCTGGCGGGCTCCACGGGGTCACAGAGTCAGACACAGCTGAGTGACTGAGCACACACGCACGGCTCTCTGTTCCGACCTTGAGCCTGTGGACAGGGTACCGACGACAGTACCCCACCCATCTGCTGCCACAAAGCCACGCACCCCAAGCTTGGCCAGGTTTTCCAAACTGGAGTTCAAGGAAGTTTTATCTTCTCTTTAGTTTATAGGTGGAGCTATAATTGTGTCTCCTAACTATGTAGCCATTCACCCTAAGGTATGGAGAAGCCGAAAAGAAAACAGCTGATACCCGATGAAGTAGCAGCTGTGGAATCGTGGCTTCATGCCCATTCTGATTCCATTTAACCCTTAAGGGTAGTTCTACTCCTGTCTCCACTCAAACATTACTCCCTTATCTCACAATTCTATACGATTCATTTTTTTTCTTCACAAAGCTGCTTGCAGGTACAAGGAAATAGAGTGACATACACATTTAAGAAATGTAAGTCATATGTTGTTGGCCAAAAGGGAGGGCACACAGTTTAAATAGTGAGGAAAATCATACATCTGACTTGATGAAAAAGCAGAGCTGGAGTTCATTAGTCAGCTCTTCCACACATAGCTCACTGGTGATTTATGAAAGTGACACTTCCCCTTTCTAGGGAGCAATGAGAATTATTCCCTAAGCCAGCCTGAGGTTGTCTGACATCGCCTTTCCCCCATCCAAGCCCTCAGGCTTTAACTGATCTGATTCTTGCTTTCGCTCTGACTAAAGCAGCACACGTGCTCGCTGACTCAAGATGTTCTGTGCTAAAACTGGGTCGGTCCCCACAAACTGGGGCAGATGGTCAGATGGTCGGTCACCCTGTTGCCCATTCTGTCTGCATCCCTCCTGGCCAGCCTCCCTGTTTGCCATCTGTGTGGATGTGCCCTGTGGAAAAGGATGAGGACACTTGGGACTTATTTATAGCTTGGTGAAAGGACTGTGAGGAATTCCAGCTGATTTTCTGATCCAACCTTCATACTTAGATACTGTTCAGGAAGCAATGTGGCCTTATGATTTGGTAAAACTAAAAAAGAGGTATTTTATCCTCTACATGCCCACCTAGCTGCCATACTGCGAACTGGGCAAATAATAAACTTTAAACTGTTGTAAATGCAGATGGAGAATGGACCTATTTTGAGTACATCCAGGACTTTCGCATGGACTTGGAGCATTCCCTGATAACCAAAAGTCTCTGAAAACAGCCTCTATTCCTTGTCTCTTCCCTCTGTTGTCTCGTTTGTGCATCCACAGTTAAAACACGGATGTTTTCTGAAGGTTATTGGAACATTTGATCGTCAGAGTTCATGGAGAACACATATAAGAATGGCTGAAGTTAAAAACCTGGTTGTACTATGTGCTGGCAAGGATGTGAAAGAACTGGAATTCTCAGACACTGCTGGTGGAAAGGAAAAATGGTACAATCGGTGTGTAAAACAGTTAACAGTTTCTGAAAAAGTTAAATATGCACATACCCGTATAAGCCAGCCTAAGTATTTACCCAAGAGAAAAGAAAGCATGTGTTCACACAAAAACATGAACGTGAATATTCAAAACAGCTTGATTTGTATTAACTGCAAACTGGAAACATCCCAAGTGTCCACTAGCAGGAGGCTGGATAAGCAGAGATAGGGGCTTCCCTGCAATCCACTGGTGAAGACGCCACGCTTCCACTCCAGAGGCCTGGGTTCAATCCCTGGTCAGGGAACTAAGATCCTGCACGTGGCGCAGCGTGGCAAAACAAAAATAAGTAAAAACAAACTGGGATACAAACATTTAAAAAGCACCAAAGATATATCCAGATACCCATGGTATATCTACAATGGAAGACCACTCAGCAAAAAGAAAGAGAGACAGGACCAGGGGGCGGGGGAGAGAGCAAGGGCTGGAGAAAGACAGAGAGCTATCTGATCAATGTTTCAACAAGGATGAGTCTCAATCTCAAAATAATTAGGCCAATTCTCAAAATAAGGAAACCAGATTTTAAAAAGTTATGATTTTATTTGTATAAAACTGTATGATTTCATTTATATAAAACTCTAGAAAATGTAAGCTAGTTTACAGTGGTTCTCTATGGAGGGCAGATAGGAGAGGGTGGGGAGTAGGGGTTACAAAGAAGCAGAGGGAAATTTGCGGGGTGATGGATGTGCTCATTAGCTTCATTGAGGTGATGGTTTTAGTGTGTGTACATATGTGAGAACCAACTATATGCTTTATTTTTTTCTTAATTAAAAATATTTCATTGCCAAAAATGCTATTATCTGACAACACAAATCATCAATTACCACAAGTCATTAATTTATAAAAAACCACAATATCTGTGATATACAATAGTGAGCTATGCCTGTATTCCAAAATGGTTTCTAAACAAGAATATTTCTACAGATGATGATTAAGTCTATTCTCAAACAGAAGAGTGATTCTTTCATCTGTTTTATAAATATGAATGAGTATAACTCTTAATAGATGAAAAAAGTCTTGAGATATAACATAATAATCCTGAGACCTAATGTGTCAGGAATTATACCAAGAATAGCAAGAAAAGAGATTCAGTAAGAAAGATATCAAGTTTAGATATCGATATTTTTATAAAACCCCATTTGAAAATCACTGGCCTAGAAGATGACAGATGTACATAATGTAAAAGTTGAATAATAAATGAAATTAGGACTGATAGCACTGTACCACCAGAATTTTGATAAATACAGGAAAACTTTTAAATGATGTGCTTTAAATATGTATGTCTTACTCCTTGTCAGTATTTCAATAAAGTTGTTTCTAAAAGTCCCACACACTTACTGGTCCTATACCGACTTATCTAGATAAGTTGGTCCTATACTGACTTATCCAGAGTACTTGGGTAATCTGACAGTGTTTTCCTCTTCCAAATGCTTCCCTTTCCAGGCTCCCCTGATCGCTTCCTGCCACACCACACATGCAGGAAGAGGCCACAGCAGTAGCTGTAGAGACGAGACTAGGGTCTGGCCTGCTGACTTTCAACAGATAGGCCTATTTTTCTGCCATCATCTTGAGCAGCCACAATAATCACAGAAAAGCAGTGAAACTGCCAATCAATCTGCAAATCCAAATGACTCAATAAACACTTCTGTATTTTCTGGCTGCTGTTATCAGCAAGGAGGACGTGAGTGAGTGTGTTTAGGGGATACTTGGTGTTTTTCATCATGTGTAAATGACTACATTAAATTTAAAAAAAAGCTAAGATCACGGCATCTGGTCCCATCACTTCATGGCGAACAGAAGGGTAAAAAGCAGAAGCAGTGACAGATTTTCTTTTCTTGGGCTCCATAATCACTGTAGACAATGACTGTACTAATGAAATTAAAAGACGCTTGCTCCTTGGAAGGAAAGCTATGACAAACCTAGACAGGGTATTAAAAAGCAGAGGCATCACTTTGTCAACAAAGGTCCATATAGTCAAAGCTATGGTTTTTCCCGTAGTCATGTACAGATGTGAGAATTGGTCTATAAAGAAGGTTGAGTGCCAAAGAATTGATGAACTGTCGTGCTGGAGAAGATTCTTTGAGAGTTCCGTGGACTGCAAGGAGATCAAACCAGTCAATCCTAAAGGAAATCAACCCTGAATATTTCATTGGAAGGACTGATGCGGAAGCTGAAGCTCCAATACTTTGGCCACCTGATGCGAAGAAAAGACCCTGATGCTGGGAAAGATTGAAAGCAAAAGGAGAAGAGGGTGGCAGAGGACGAGATGGTTAGATGGCATCACCGACTCAATGGACATGAATTTGAGCAAGCTCTGGGAGACAGTGAAGGACAGAGGAGCCTAGCATGCTGCAGTTCATGGAGTCGCAAAGAGTGGGACACGACGTAGCGACTGAACAACAACAACAAAACAAGTTACTAAGAGTCAAGAACAGGCTCCCAATTAATCCAACGGCCTTCCGACATGCTTCTCAGAGCTGCAGACGGCAAGAGTTTCAGCCCACTTGCCTGGATGAGCTTTCTGGGTTTTCACCCATCACTCCAGCAAATCTGGTGCAGAGTGTGGGGCCTGGCTGGGCTTCATCCTCCTTAGAGACAGCTCAGACACAGCCCTGGCTGGACCTCCACACCCTCCTCTTCACCCACCCAAGAAGAGAAAAGCAACTTTTTCAGTCTTCATCCATCCTGCAGCTCCTCACATCGAGGGTTTCAAGAAGTGGCAAAAGGCTGTGCTTTCAAAAGCCGCCCTGCATTAGCAGACAATGGAATAACTATCAAGAGATCTGCTGCCAACCTTCTCGTTTGCCCAATAGTTACCCGGATATGTTATGACAAATGCTTATTTAATAAGTCACTACATGTGGTTTGAATTTAAGAGAAGAAGTCTACCAGATTGTGGGGCTGCAGTTTAGCCAGGACACTGGAGTGCAAAGTCAGGAAATATCAGCCCAAGTTTCTGTCTACACACTCGGGTCACAGTTACAGGACTCCTTATAGCAGACACGTGCTTAGGTACTGACAGGCGCCTGTTCTGAGATTCCTCTGTTTTATTAAATTCAAGGTTGTCATGGGTAACAGTCAAGTCTGTTTAGTCCCACACTTCATTTTTCATTTTTTTTCTAGGAAACTTTCGGCGGCATTCCACTTTCAAGTGGTGTCTTCAGGGTAGATGTTCTTAAGACTCAGTTCAAAGATCTCACTGCAAATCCATTTGTTGACTTCTTCCAGATAAAAGATTTAACCCCGTGTTCTGGGAGAGAGACATTCTTTTCACTTTCTGGGGTGAAAATACACACTGTCTGATGGAACCAATGTCTAAGGAGATTGTGTATGTTAAGATAAAAAGGGCTGCTGCATCCAACAGAGAAAGGGAGACTCTGGGAGGTCAGGAAGCTGTGATTGCTAGTGTGTGTTTTTGGAATGCAGAAGTCAGCAGGCACTATTAGTTCTCTGATTCATCAAGGGGCATTTGTATCATGAATCGGTATTAAAGGAGAAGACAGGTCAGAGGGATGGAGGGATTTTATTTGCAGGGAAATAAAAATAATCAAATAATGCCCAAAGACCCAACTTCCCTTTGGGGGTGAGTCTGAATAGAGAACAGCTGCCTCGGAGAGGCAAATAGGCAAGGCTTCCTTTTTCTGTATTGACAAGAGTCTTAGCCAGTTCTTTAAAGAGTGGCTTACTTGAAGCTCCTAAACCTTAGAAACAGGACTGGCGGAAGAGTACAGAAGGGCTTACCCTACATGAAATGATGGTATTGAAACAGTTTTTTAACTCTGAAATCAAAAGAGAGAGACAGAGGAAGAGAGGGGCCAGGTGGTTCTGCTGCTGTATATAGCACAGTAGGTAAAATAACTCTGTGTGTGTGCGCGCACGCACGCGCCCGTGTGCTCAAATACGCTTTCCTTTCAAGAAATCACCCATCAAAGACTATAGCCAATACAAAGAAACATTTTAAATTGCGCAATGAACTTCAGCAATGTGGACAGTCTGGAAAACTGAAACAACTCTTTAAATAATAGCAATAATAGATAAAATTGATCAAATACTTGACTACATACCAGAACTCACTGAACTGTCTCCACACACACAGTTTTTAACTTATTTTATGTATGAAGATGTGAAGGCAGAGAAGAATCAATTGCCAAGGCCCACAAACAGGTAAATGGCAAAGCACAGATCTAAATGCAGGCCCGGGGAGCCTAGATTCCTCCATCATATTCCTGATATCCTGCTGATTCTCTGGGAATGTGGTTTTTCTTGGTGGGGCTGTTTCGTTTACTTTAGTTGGGGGTGGGGCTGCCTGGCCGGTGCGAGTTGCCTGTGGTATTTAACAGCGTCTTAATGTTTACTGAGCTATTGTGTGTCCGTGGTACACAGACAGTGGAAACGTCCGGGTCAGTAGTAGAGCCCCCCTGCCAGGAGGAGGCCCTACACGACACAATGAGTGGAGTGGGGAACTGGGCATCGGGGGTCCACGCTGCTGTCCTGGCTCCATCACTCAAAAGCCACGTGACTTAGGTCAAGCATAACCTCTGAGCCTGTGTTCTTTGCTAGTGCTTCAAGCACTGCCCTCCTCACATATTAGTATTACGGGAAAAATGCAGTGCTTACTAGCTCTCTTTAACCTTTAATTGCCTCAAGGGTTTGGCTTGACTCAGTGCTTTCCAAAGTGCAGAGAGAGGCGATGGAAAATGGACATTTTCCTCCCTTGTGAGGCCAAGGGGATCCGCTGGCAACATGTAAGTGATGCTGCCTTTAGAGTCTCTGTACCAAACAGCTGGGTTAGTGAGGTCAAAAGGGAGGGGCGTCTGGGGGCCCTTGGAGGCAAACACAGAAGCCCAGGCGGCACGGTGGTGAAGAATCAGCCTGCCAACGCTGAAGACCCGAGACACGGGTTTGATCTCCGGGTCAGGAAGATCCCCTGGAGAAGGGAATGGCAACCCCCTCCAGTATCCTTGCCTGGAGACTCCCATGGACAGAGGAGCCTGGTCAGCGCCAGTCCATAGGGTTGCAAAGAGTTGGACACAACTGAATTGCACACACCACACCAGAGACAACTATTAGTTTTTGCCTGTTTTTTGCTTCCATTGGGACTTTCTGCCTTGATCTTCAATTTACAGTAATGCAACCAACATTAATTGCATCTCTGTGCTAAACACTGGGTAAATGGGCATGAGCAGATGCCTCATCTCAAGACATAAAGCCTGCACTGAAGGACAAAAACCCTTAATGAAGGATTCAGAGAAACAGCACAGCGGCACAACAGTTGCTGGCCATTACTGAAGGTTGGAGAGGGTAGAGCACCAAGAAAAAATAGACACTTTTTTTTTCACCTAGAAAATGTTTTAACAAGGAAATGACACTCCAGTGGTCTTGCAAGATAAGCCGCTGGTTTTCTGAGGGTCGAGAGGCATGAGAATGGGGACAGACTGGAAGCAAGACGTGGGCTGGATCATGATGGTCCTTGTGTGATATCTGGACTTGACCTGTCAGTATTTTGGAATTATTTAAGTACTGTCTCGCTGTGTCTCGCTGTATCTCGCCATTCGCTGAACCCAGGGCAGGCAAGGCGAAGGCAGGGGAAGCTGGAAGAAGATGCAAGGAGCTGTAGGAACTGCAGGCATTCTTTATTTACCATAGTAAGACAGAGATGCTTTACTCTCTAATGGTTAACAACGATGACTACAAGACTTGACCCTCCTACAAGAGTTTTTCTGGTGGTGCTTACATGGGACCACACAGGGATGCACATGCACAATGCCACAAATGATCCCAGCTGTAGGACGTGAGTGGAGTGGGGTGAGAGCCTGACCACTGCCACTAGCCAATTGCTCTCTCCCTACAAGTACATTCTCTTTCTTTAAAGAAATTCCCTAGGACCTCAAAATATCTGCTCTAGCTGCTGTTGATATCCGTTCAGTAGCTCAGTCGTGTCTGACTCTTTGTGACCCCAAAGACTGCAGCACACCAGGCTTCCCTGTCCTTCAGCATCTCTCGGGAGTTTACTCAAACTCATGTCCATTGAGTCGGTGATGCCATCCAACCATCTCATCCTCTGTTGGCCCCTTCTCCTCCTGTTTTCTATCTTCCCCAGCATCAGGGCCTCTTCCAATGAGTCAGCTCCTCGCATCAGGTGGCCAAAGTATTGGAGTTTCAGCTTCAACATCAGTCCTTCCCATGAACACCCAGGACTGATTTCCTTTAGAATGGGCTTGTTGGATTTCCTTGCAGTCCAAGGGACTCTCAAGAGTCTTCTCCAACACCACAATTCAAAAGCATCGATTCTTCAGCGCTCAGCTTTCTTTATGGTCCAGTTCTCACATCCATTCACGACTACTGGAAAAACCACAGCTTTAACTAGATAGACCTTTGTTGGCAAAGTAATGTCTCTGCTTTTTAATATGCTGTCTAGGTTGGTCATAGCTTTTCTTCCAAAGAGCAAGCGTCTTTTAATTTCATGGCTGCAGTCACCATCCTCAGTGATTTTGGAGCCCTTGGCTACTAACAGAAAAGTCCCAACCAGTATTACTACATCTTTGGTGGGTGGCATATTCCAATCTGAAGTTGAGAGACACGGCTAGCAGTAGAAGCAATGATTCTTGCTCAAGGAAGCCATCTTCCTCCAGAGAGAGGATAGATGCGATTTAGTGGAATAAAAATTTTCTAGGACAACAAAATGAAAGGCCACAAGAGGGCACCAGACTTCACTTTTCTAGATTAAGAAAACACGTGGGCAATGCAAGGTACAAATGCAGGTCACAATGGAAAGGAATTAGCTCCTCTTACTTAACATGTATTTTTATTGTCTCATAAAATTAGAAATATAAAATATTCATAGTGTTTTGCATAAGTGTGAGTCTGGGCTGAGTGGTTTTATTTCTTACAGTTTTGGGGTCAGGGTGCCAAGCATGGTTGGGTTCCAGTGAAGACCTTCTTGCGAGTTGCAGATGACTGCTTTCTCCAAGGTCCTTGCTTGGCCGAAAGAGAAGGAGAGAACTCTCTGGGGTCTTTTCTTATAAGGGCACTAATTCCATTTGTGAGGGTGGCGCCCTCATGACCCCATCACCTCCCAAAGGCCCACCTCCTAACACCCTCACACCGGGGGACTAGGATCTCAACAGAGGAATTGGCGGGGAGGGGCGGGGGGAGCGGACAGAAACATTCAGCTCACAGCACCTCCTTTACCCAAAAGAGCAGCAACACGAGAGGCCAGGAGTAAACTGGGCCATGAGTCCAGGGAGTTTCAAACCTGAATACTCCATTCATGCTGTTTATCAGAGACAAGAAAGCCAAGCATGGGAAATGTGGACTTAATTACAACCATGTGGAATTTCTCAGTGATGTGGTCGTGAGGAATTAGATTTCTGAGAGAAGGAGAAAAATCAAAGCCAGTTTGTTCGAAGAATTTTATTTCTTACTCAAAGGTGGACTGGAGGCACGTAGGTGACCCACTGGCAAAAAGCACCGCTGCTGGAGACCAGACAAGGAATATATTGACTCTGAGAGCATTTGCCAAACCTACAATAAAATAATATGGTTCTATTTTCAGAGCGCCTCAGCTGTGTGACTCTCTTGGAGGTTCGCAGTTGCTTAAATCCCCACTCGGCTGGAAAACTTTCTGGAGGGAAAGAGTGAAATGGCAGAACTGGGGTCTGGGCACAGTTCACTGCGAGGCTAAAAGAATTCCACATTAAAAATAAAGGACATCATTGATACAAGGCTCCCCTTTCCCCCTAATTGAAACAGACGACTAACATAGGATTTCATATTAGTGCACTCTGAATGCCTTGAGCCTAAAATAAATCAGGTTGGTTGAATAGAAAACAGATGGCAAGTCTTTTGCCCTCATTCCTGGAAGCCCGATTTTGTGGGTCTGCTGCAGGAATATTGTGGGGGTTAGGTGGGCAGGCCCTGGAATCAGACTGCCTGGTTTGAACCCTGGTCCAACCTTTCCAAGATGTATAGCCTATAAGCTAGTTAAAGTCCCCAAGATTCCCTTTTCTGCAAGGTGGGATCACAATGATATCCTAGGGTTATGAGAATTACATTAAATGATAAATGTAAACTCCCAGCACAATGGTATTGTTGGTATCACTATTACTATTAAATGGCTTTGTGATTGGATCTGTTTTCTCTTAGCCTTAAGCAGATACAATAAGGTAGCATGCAACAGGAAAAACCAACAGCCTCTGCCATTACCTGACCTTGGAGAAATCATTAAATCACTAAGCTCAAAGCCTAGTGTGATCATCTATATAACGATGAAGAAGCAGACACCAATTTGACTCCATAACCTTGAGTGCATTAGATACTATTCTAAACTTTTGTCTTTCCAAAGTCAGTTTTACTCTGACCTTGACCCTATCTGGAAGGCAGGTAATTTAGTCTCAGTCTTATTAATAGACTCCTCTCTCCCCAACCAACATCTGAGAAAGGACCTTCTGTCTTTAGTCCAAGAGTTGCATGCGTGGTCTGTCTTTTGTCCAAGCATTTTGAAGACGGGTCACTCTGATCCTTCTCAGCCAAACCAGCAGAGGGTGCTGGCTGGGTATGGAAGCCCCCATGTAGGGTGCCCACCCGGTGTTGCTGTTCCAACCCTTTGCAAGCCTGGTCACCTCGTGATGCTGGAAAGGATGGAGGTTCAGGTCATCATTACTGCACCCCATCCACTTTCCAGGCTTGGGAGAAGCCTTCTCCCCACCCTATTAGCACAGCTTCTACCACTTACTTCCACAAAGGCATTCACTCCTCTCCTCCCTCCCCAGGAAGATACCTTAGGCTTTTAAGAGCAAATGCCAGGAAGGTAGTGGTATTAGAGGAGTTGTGTCTAAGAAACCTGTGCTTTGGGTCTCGAAATATAAGAATATAAGGCCCCAGCCATCTTCCAGAATCAAAAGAGAAGGTTAGAATCCAAGGAGAATAGGACACAAATTAACCTTTCAATGAATAGTATCACCTCAAGGTAATGATACCACTTTAAAGAGAGGTTGAACTAGGGGAGATTCTCAATTCTGTCTCCCCAAGAATTCCTCCCATTACTTAATTCTGTCCCCAAATATCAGTTATCAAATGTATACTTTCAATGAGTACCATTGTATCCATGTTTAATATGACAAACATATCTGTTTCTTTTTTGTTAACTAAGTTGACCGGGATTCCCAGGTGGTTCAGTGGTAAAGAATCTGCCTGCCAATGCAGGAGACGTGGGTTTGAGCCCTGGGTGAGTAAGACCTCCTGGGGGAGGAAATGGCAACCCACTCCAGTATTCTTGCCTGGAGAATCCCACGGACAGAGGAGCCTGGGGGGCTATAGTCTGTCGTGTCACAAAAGAGTTGGACACAACTGAGCGACTAAACAACAAATCAAATTCATCACATTTTGCCTCACAGTTTACGTTTTCAAGATGCATTCTGAAATCCCTTGCCACTTCATGTCACAAAGTAGCAGGCAAAGCATAAGTGGGCAGCCACATGCCCCAGAAGAATGAAGAATGGGTTTTTGCAGACACTCTTATGGGGTTACATGTGGGATTTCAATGTGATATTGGATCCTTAAGTAATTGTTCAGCAGCAGAACTGCCCAGCAAACCTGATTATTCACTCAGGAATGATTAGATGTGCTAGAAATAAGCTTCTAGATTCTTTAGGGGGATGCATTTTTAAGTCTCTTTGCTACAGCAGATTAACCTAACAAAAACATCCATCTACCTAACAAATACATCGGAGGACTCATACACCTTCCCCTGGTTTCCACAGTTAGAATGCAAGCTGCCAGGTAATTCAACTCCAGGTATCAGAGACTGTTTTTCCCTCCTGAATTGGTTTTGCTCTGCTTTCTCATCTCATAACTTCAAATCTTTCCATTTGCTTCCTTATGAGTTTGACTGCTCACTGAAGGCAATTCATAGAAACTAAAAGTCAATATATGGTTTACACTCTGAAAGGTGAGGTGCTATTAATAAATAAAATATCAAACATTGTTTCTTTTAAAGGACCTCTTTCTTACCTGAATGTTATTTATTACTGGGTAAACTTTGGAGAGAGTCACAGTTAGCTTCCATCTGCTGAAAGGTCTAGTCTTAGTGATGGTGAGAGCCCCTAGAGACAGCAAGGCTGATGGACTACTGAAGAAGAATTTAAGTTAGACATCAAAAAGGACTTTCACCCTATACAGTCAGATGAAAACACTGTGCACAAATATTCGTATGGAAAATTCTTACAAAAAAAAATCTGGAGAACTTGATGTGTTGGGTTTTAACTATTACGATATCTGGGAAATAAGAATGTTTTGTAATAATTTTACCACTCTTTACTCCCACAGTCATCCTGTGAGGTAGATCACTGTAACAATGTAAGATATGAAGTAACTGAAAAATGAAATAACTCTGCAAGGTGTAGTAACTCCTAGGTACACCTCCAGGAGTTGTTTGGCTATTAGGTCATCAGTGATCAAACCTGCCTCTCTGATAGGTGTACTTAGTTAAGGTATAATGGATCTAAATCAACAAGACTGCACCTGAACCGGAATAAAATCCAGTTCTCTTAGTCAGCCATGAAATCTAATGAATGGGCATGTGCTCAGGTCTATGAAGAAGTTAAAAAAGAACCCTGACATACAAGTGAGACAGATCAAAAGTCTCCTCAGAACACTTTATGGTAACTCATGGGTCTATTTCCTACAGTTAATTTTTTTTTTTAATTCTGGAGAGCATATGAAAAGTGAACATAGTTAGGAAGCAGGAAGAGACATTGCTAATGGAAATTGGAGCTAATTAAGTTCATAGATGCATTTTATGAGCATCAACCTAAGAAGGATTGGAGATAGAAAAGCAGAGAGCTTATCTGCAAGTGTGCAAATAAGCTTCAGGGAGTGGGCTGACCATGGTAAATTCCTCACCATTGTAAGCAGCACCCAGTTCTCCAAGGGGGTTTAGCAAATTGGCTCTATCTATGGTCTCCAAGATTGTATACACTTGGAGATTGTATATTCTTTGACTTTGCTTTAAATTAGAAAGGAACTGGTGCTGGCCAGCAGCTTTACATTCTTAGAAAGCTGAACTTTGTTTACTTAAAGAGACCCCTTAAATGCTGATCAAGAACATTCCTTCTGATTACCAGTACTAAAAACCAGTTATGAGAATACTTTAGATAGTTACACACAGCTTCATTTTGTCACTTACATGTAAAATATTCCAAGAATCCAAAACATTGAAACCTATGTCAGCAGGTACCCAGGCCCTAATCATTTGCCTGGAGACTGGTGAGGCCTTTGCGGTTCCCACCTTTGTAGCGCAGAGTAGTATATGGGTTTTCGGATTTGGACTTAAACACAGGGTACAATATTCGATTCAATGACCAGAACCAGAGTGTTGATTGCAATGGGTCTCAGGATCAAAACACAAGCTCAGGTCTCAGAACGGGAAAAGCGGCCTGAAGTTAGACTGGTGATGAGGGCAAGCTGATAACTTTGGCTAAGAACACAGTTCTCGAGCATTTTAAATCCTGAAGTTCAAAGTCAGAGTGGATCCTGGGTCTTTCCTGGTGGTCCAGTGGCTAAGACTCTGAGCTCCCAATGCAGGGGGTTGGGGTTCAATCCCTAGTCAGGGAACTAGATCCCACATGCTGCTACTAAGACCCGGTGCACCCAAATAAATAAATGTTTAAAAAAAAAATTCAGGGTAGATCTTTCAGGTTAGGGCAAAGGTGAATCTATCATTGCAGGTCTAATTGCACAATTAGTGAAAAAGAGGGACAAAAAGATCCCAAGCAGGGCCAGCCACATGAGCTTTACTCTCATCCATTGTGGAAAGACAGTTTGAACTCTAAAGATCTGAGTTCTGGTATGATGAATTTATATTGAAAAATAAATCTTTGCAAACCTCGTTTTTCTTTGGGGGCTAGGTCTCAAATGTGAATCAACATATCGTTTAAGTCAATCTTTATTCCTCCATCTAGCAGAAAGCCAAAACATCCTTTAGAGCAGCAGTCTCTAAACTTTTTTTGAAAAATTGTGTACAACCATCAGTAAAAAGGTTTTGAGCACCTTCACTTACATTAATTTATCCATGTATAAGTAATATATGTGTACACTTTTCCTAAAATATTAGGTATATTAAAAAACAAAAATAGAAACTTAAAAAAGATGAAATAAAGAATGCACAGGGCTTCCCTGGGGGCTCAGTGTAAAGTATCTGCCCTCCAGAGCAGAAGAGGTGGGTTCCATCCCTGCTCTGGGAAGGTGCCACATACGGCAGAGCAACTAAGCCCATGCACCACAACTAAGCCTGTGCTCTAGTGCCTGGGACCCGACTACTGAGGCCTCGTGTCATAACTCCTGAAGCCTGAGCTCTGCAACAAGAGAAGCCACTGCAACGAGAAGCCCGTGCATCGCAACTAGAGAGTAGCCCCCACGTGTCACAAGAAAAGCCTGCTCAAAAACACCCAAGACATCCAAATAAATCAATAAAAATTTAAAAAAAAAGAAGGCATAGAAATTCCCATATGATGTTGTATCCCAGTAGATCTTCCTGCCCCACTTTGAGGGGGACACCTTCCATTTTGGAGATCTCTCCTTCAGAATATTAATGGTGAATTACATGGTCTGAATGGCATGACTGAGTTTTCAAACTACTCACGCCAGGTCTGGAAACGTGGTTCTCATTCCTCCCATTCATTAATCTGACAGGGTAGGCCTTACAGAGCTCTACCTTGGGTATTCTGAGTTATTCTGATTAATGGCAGACGGGGCTGGCCTCAGACAGCAACAGTATTCTGCCCTGATCATCACAGCAAAGCTAGAGGCACTGATTCATTTTCTGCACAAAGAATGTTAGGCTCCAGCTGCTGAGGTCAAAGGCCAAGTGAAACGTCACCAGATGCTGAATCCAGGAATTCTCCTAACACCTGGGGCTCAGGTTTTATCTGTTCCCTGGAGATCAGGGGCCCTGGGATCAGAGGACAAGCACAGCTGGACCCACACATGCTGCTAGGGCAATCCCAGAGGGGTCACCTGTCGTGACCCTGCAGGGGACTCCTACCACACCTTAGATCCTTAGACCTGTGAGCCTGAGCCTTGAGTCCCAGTAGAGTCTCTGCTGAACCCCAAACTTGCTGAGGAGTTCACAAAATCATCTTGCTACCCACTTCTCCATAGACTTTTAAATAACACCTTTATGAGATATAATTCACATTTCATAAAATTCACCCATGCAAGCCAAATGGTTTTTAAGATATTCACAGACATATGCAACCATCACCACAGTCAATTTTGAAACAGTTTCATCATTCCAGAAAGAAATTCATTGGCAGTTACCCTCCAGCTTTCCTCAACAACCCTCCCCTCCTTCCCTCCAGCCCAGGGCGACCACTAAGCTACTCCCTGTCTCTATAGATTTTCCTGTTCTGGACTTTCCATATAAATGGAACCTCAGAATATGAGGTCTTCTGTGACTGGTTTCTTTTACTCAGCATAATGTTTTCAAAGTTTACTTATGTTGTAGCATGTATCAGTATTGAAACTTTTTATTTTCAAGTAATTCTGCATTGTATAGATACACTGCATTTTATTTGTCTATTTTTCAGTTGATAGATATTTGAACTGTTTATTTTTGGCTATTATGAATTATCCTGCTATGACTATTCATGCACAATTTTCTCTATGGACATACTTTTTCATTTCTCTTGGGTATATGTCTAGAAGGAGAATTGCAGTCATGTGGTAGGTAGTTCTATGTTTACCCTTTTGCAGAACAGTCAGGCCATTTTCCAAAGTGGCTACATCATAGTATGTTCTTACTGTGAACAATGTAGGAGAGTTCCAGTCTTTCTACACCCTAGCCAACATTTGTTATTAGCTGTCTTTTTGATTATATCATCCTGGTGGGTATGAAGTGAATCTCATTGTTGATTTGAATTGCATTTCCCTGAGGATTAATGATGTCAAGTATCTTTTTATATGCTTCCTGGCTATTTGTACATCTTCCTGTACAAATGGGGAATGTCTACTCAAATTTTTTGCCCATTTTTAATTGAGTCATCTTTTTATTATTGGGCTGTAAGAGTTTTTCATATATTCTAGATACAAGTACCTTATTGGATATATGATTTACAAAAAATTTTCATTCTGTAGGTTCTTTTCATTTTTGTTGGTGGTGCCTTTTGAAGCACAAATGTTTTTTATTTTAATTATGTCCAGTTTTTTTCTTTTCTTGCCTGTGTTTTTGATATCATGTTTAATAAACTCATTCAAAATTATGTATGAATATTTACACCCAAGTTTTCTTATAAGAGTTCTATAGTTTTAATGCTTACATATAGGTCTTTGATCAATGAGTTAATTTTTCTATATGGCTGGAGGGAGGCAGGCAATTTCATTCTTTTGCGTATAGATAATCATTTATCAGAGAACCATTTGTTGAAAAGACTGTTCTTTTCTCCAGTGAATTGTCTTGGCATCATTGTTGAAAATCAATTCATCATAAAGATGAAGGTTTATTTCTGGACTCTTCTTCTTCACCCTTCATAGATCTACATAGCCTGTATACTATTTACTCTGTAAAACTTAATTCAGTTTTTAGGAATGCTTCTAACTGAAGCCCAAGAAGAAATTAACAATCAATAAATTATATTCTACCTGTGTAATGGAATGTTATGAAACCACTAAAAAGTATTAAAAGTTCTGTACCAACTGATATGGAAAGACAACCACAATACATTTTTTGACCAAAATCAAATCAAAACAAAACCAAAAAAACTCTGACCCATATTATAAAACAGTAAATGGCCCGTATATATGTATATACTTCTATACACTTTTACAAAGTCACATCCTATAAATAATGGACAGAGTATATGTATGGGGGGAGGATTTACCTTGTAATTTACCTTTTCATTTTAATATCTGTGATGAAATAAATATGTTAATATTGAAATTTTAAAAGAAATTAATGATCCAGCTTCTAGAAGGCAGAAAGCAAGACAACACCAAGAAGTTGAACAGCATTGCTTTCAAGTTCTGCCATACTAAATCAGCTCAAAGGATTTCCAAATCTTTGTGTCCCTTGTCCAAGTTTCAAATTCTCAGGTGAGAGAATCTTAATGGTGTACTTGGGTGAGATGTCTTCCCTTAAAGCCCATTATAACTGAGAACACAGTTGCACAGAACAGACATTGTTACTGGGGGCCCATCTTTCTGTTGGGAACCATACAGAGATAACACATCCAACACCTGGGCCACTGAAGTGCCATCTTAACTTTTCTCCTTGTCTCCAGCCTTCATTAACTGGAAGAGAAGGAAGAACTAAGCCCCACAGAAAGTGATTTGAGTGACATTTCTCAGTTATTCCAAGTCCATGAACTGAAAGTCACTCTGTCGTGTCCAACTCTTTGTGACCCCATGGACTAACTATACAGTCCGTGGAATTCTCTAGGCCAGAATACTGGAGTGGGTAGCCATTCCCTTCTCCAGGGGATCTTCCCAACCTAGGTCTCCTGCATTTCAGGCAGATTCTTTACCAGCTGAGCCAACAGGGAAGCCCAAGAATACTCCAAATCCATAGCTAGTTCCATTCTAGATACATAAGAGAGAAGATTTATTAAAAATATATCAGATGCCTTAAGGGATTAAGGATTAATGTTATAGGGGAACCCCAGCTTAAAAGGGCTGGTAGACTTCAGTGAAGTTAGATGTCTAAACAGGTGCTGTTGGCTGGTGGGTGTCCAGGAGTAGTATCTCCAGCCCCATCCCCACCCTCACTCACGTGGGTATATCCACATGCACGCACGTGGGTGTGCTTTGCATACACAAGCAAAAAGGGAGACCTGGAGCTAGATGGAACCAGACTTTCACATCCCAAGAGCAACCAACATTTCATACACTTGTATAATCCTATATAAATTGCATAATCCTACTCTTATTTAATTTAGTAGTGCTAGAGTGCAACAATAGAGGATCTGGATGTTTCCCTGCAAATAAAAGAAAGCAGCAGTTTACCTGAATAAAACTCTCTCAGCAGATCATCACTATTTGCAGGATAACATTTAAACTTCCTGACCAACCTAGACAGCATATTAAAAAGCAGAGACATTACTTTGCCAACAAAGGTCCTTCCAGTCAAGGCTATGGTTTTTCCAGTAGTCATGTATGGATGTGAGAGTTGGACTATAAAGAAAGCTGAACACTGAAGAATCGATGCTTTTGAACTGTGGTGTTGGGGAAGACTCTTGAGAGTCCCTTGGACTACAAGGAGATCCATCCAGTCCATCCTAAAGGAAATCAGTCCTGAGTGTTCATTGGAGGGACTGATGTTGAAGCTGAAACTCCAATACTTTAGCCACCTGATGTAAAGAGTTGCCTCATTTGAAAAGACCCTGATGCTGGGAAGGATTATGGGCAGAGGAGAAGGGGCCGACAGAGGATGAGATGGTTAGATGGCATCACCAACTCAATGGACATGAGCTTGGGTAAACTCCGGGAGCTGGTGATGGACAGTGAGGCTTGGTGTGCTGCGGTCCATGGGGTTGCAGAGTCGGACATGACTGAGCAACTGAACTGCATTGAACTGACCTAGCCCACCCAACAGTCACCCTTCCCTCTTCCTTCCCTCCCCTAAACCCATAGCCTAAACTCATACATACCTTAAACCTGTGGCCTTCTCACTCTTCTTTCTTTGCCCAGGCTACCTGTTTTCCTCTTACTTATCCTTCAAGACCCTGCTTTAATATCACCACTACTATGAAGCTTCCCAATCCACCACTTCTCCTTCCCACAAAACTAGCATGTCTCTATTCCCCTCCCCAGGTTTCCCAGATGGCTCATTGGTAGACAATCTGCCTGCTAATGCTAGAGATGTGGGTTGGCTCCCTGTGCCAGAAAGATCCCCTGGAGAAGGAAATGGCAACCCACTCCAGTATTCTTGCTTGGAGAATCCCATGGACAGAGGAGCCTGGTGGGCTATAGTCCATGGGGTTACAAAAGAGTCGGACACAACTGTGACTAAAACAACAATTTCACGCCCCCTTGGCCTTTCTACATCATTCTGTTACATCACTCTCACACTATTTTCATCACTATATAACTGTCTCCTGCCAAGAACATGTATTTCCCAAGAGCAAGACTCTCTCCACACCAAGCTTAATCTGTGTTCATCATACATGTTAAGGAATGTTATTGATTGAATGTGTGTAAAGAAAATGCACTGATCATTTTTCTGTTAGGTGGAAGTCCACCAGTTATCTCCAGCAATCAAATATAAAGGTTATGCTTACCTCCATTATGAAAAACCCAAAGGATTTTCCCAGAAGCCTTTCCAAAAAACTATCATCACCTTACAACAAATACTCTGTTAAATAAGGAGAAATGACTTTCACCTGAGCTACTCAAGTAACCGAGGGTGAAGGATGGTCAACTGAGAGAAGCTATTCAGATTAGTCTTTTTATTACTGAATTTCACTAAAAAAAAAAAAAAATACCAGCATTACTTGGAATGCTGCACAAAATCTCTGAAGGAAGGCTAAAGGGCTGATGGTCAAGTTTTTTTTTTTTTTCCCTTTGTCAAAAAGAGGAGAAAAATGAATATCGTTATAATTTGAGAGAAAAGAAGAGGAACCACAAGCGATTTGCCTGGTTAGTGACACTTTATTTCTCAGCACAAAATGTCACATGAATCTTATATCCTGTTTAGTGCAAGGAATTGCTATTCATCACGCACAGGGCAGCATTTGGAATTCATTTATCTGAGTTTCGTAGCCTTGGGTTCATAATACCTACAGCTGGGGGCTCTGATTTCATTTTCCAGAGCAATGAAGGGACCTCACAGACAGCAATCTGCATGCATTAGATTTCATACAAGAGTCAAGATTTGGTCTCGAGAGAAGGACAAATAAAACACACACACACAACAAAGGTAAAAGGAAGAGAAAACAAACAAACAAACAGAGAGCAATTAATCCAGGAAGAAAACACATACCATCATTTTCATTATTAGAACTCCCTTGTTTTCACCCTCACTCGAGGCAGCCAACACGTTTCCTTTCCCATTTAATTCCCAACGCACATTTTTGGGGTGTTCAGGAAAAATGCCAAATTAAATGGTTCAGAAAATCTATTGACTCCGAGTAGAAATACTACACAGGAGACCACTTTTGTTCTTGCTCTCATTTTTCTCCTCCTCTTCTTTCCTATAGGGATCGGCATGAAAAGCCCCAAACCTAAGGCTTGCGTGCCTCGTCCAGGAACTACAGAGAATGGAGACCAGGGCAGCCACATCCTATTCCTCATCCTGGTGTGGAGTGAGAAGCCTGTGGGGGGTTGGGGGGAAGTGTGAAGAGAGGATGAGAAGTTGAGTGCCTGGGGCCTGCTCCCTAGAGGAACAGCAGTGCAGAGCTGACCTGACCCCACTCAAATGTGGGCTTCCCAGGTGGCGCTAGTAGTAAAGAAGCTGCTTGCCAATGCAGGAGACATAAGAGAGGCAGGCTGGAACCCTGGGTCAGGAAGATCCCCTGGAGGAGGGCATGGCAACCCACTCCAGTATTCATGCTTGGAGTATCGCATGGACAGAGGCGCCTGGCGGGCTATGGTCCATGGCGTCACAAAGAGTCGGACATGGCGGAAGCGATGGAGCATGCATGCGCTTAAACTTACAGGTTTCAGGAGGGCTTTGTCCTTTAGTTTGCTCACAAATTTAGAGGAACAAACTACTTACTCCCGCACTGTAGCTCCAGGTCAATCATATGTTTCCTAGTTGGTCCATTTTGCAATTCATTTCCTAAACTTCAGACTTACATAACTAAATGCCCATAAGATGCTGGGCTCAGCCTAGGCAATGCTAAACTCCTCCTCCTCTTCCTAAACTTGCTCCTTTTCTGACTATCTCCTCTGTCCTCTTTCTGGTATTGATACCACCCCAACCCTAGCCACACAGGCTAAAAATTGAGAGACCATCTCATCCCCACACTCTCCTTCAATCCCACCCCCAACCCCAGCACCATGTCACCAGCTACTAAATTCTGGCTAATTTATCTCCTAACTCATTCTCAGTTCCTCCCACCAGCCTTCTCTTTTCCATTGCTAGTTCAGCATTTCTTCCTGTAAAGCAGTCTTTGGTGCATAAGACACCCTTACCAATCCTTGGTATTGACTGAATGAAAAAGGATCTTCCTGTCTGTTTACTATGGGGTAAATGAGGACCAGATTCTTTTAGAGTTGAGCTGAAGAGGGAAAATAGAACAGGATTTCAGGAGATGCCTGAGAGGAAGGCATGATCAAAGGGAATATAACCCAAATTTCCTCTGCTCTCCTCAGCCTCTCATTGAAATACTTCAAAGTTGCTCCTCTGTCCTGTCGTTTCTTATTTTTATTTTTTCCTGACACTCAGCACTTTATTGGTGAGGAACCGAGGTCTGAGAAAGGGGGGCTGGGATGGACAGGACTAGCTCCCATTCTCCGCGGATTCCCCTGGACATCAGGTGGTCCTCCATGCACGTTTAGAGGAGGAAAACACCCTCACAGATAAAATCCCCGGGGAGCAGCCCTGTGACTGCCAGCCAGCAGGGCTAGGAGGGATGCCCTGGGCACAGCAGGGCCCCGGGGAAGCGGGGCCTCTGTATCAGGCTCGATGTCCAGGGTCAGAAAGCGGCGGCTGTACCTGCGGAAGGGCCCACTGTCCGGGCCCACCAGGAGCTTCCCGGAAGCTCTGGGCGAAGTCCCTGCGGGCCACGGGAAACCGGGGGATGAACCTGGGATCCTTCGCGAGGGCCATGGCGGCGTCACTGGGCATGCGCAGGGCCTCGCCAAGGCCGCAAAGAGCCGGTGCGCCTGCGCGCGCCGGGGTCGCCCCAGGTGGTGGGCGAGCAGAAAAGGCCAAGTGGCGAGACGGCAGAGCCCCGGGCCAGACAGCCCCTCTGTCCTGACAAGGCTTTGGGAGCTAGGCTCAGCCTTGCAGTAGTATCCAGTGATCCCAATAATCTGTGGGCGGTTGTTTGATCGCTCAATCGTGTTCGACTTTTTGCGGCCCCAGGAACTGTAGCCCGCTGGGCTCTTCTGTCCATGGGATTCCCCAGGCAAGAATACTGGCGTGGGTTGCCATTCCTTCTCCAGGGGAATGTTCCTGACCCAGGGATCGAACCCAGGTCTCCTGCGTTGGCAGGAGGATTCTTGATCACTGAGCCTCCTGGGAAGCCCAATCTCTGGTTACAAGAGTGCTTGTCCAAAAGGGCAATTGCCTGGAATCTCATTGAAATGCAGACCCTAATTCAGGAGGTTTGGGTGCAGCCTGAGCTTCCCAACAAGTTCTGGTGATGCCGAGGCCGCTGGGTAGCAAAAGCTTAGATAATCTCTTTCGGAGTAAAGTTTCACGACCACAAACCAGAACTGTGTCGCGATTGAAGTAGCTCTAGGCTCTGCAAGCCTCCAGGTTATGCAGTTTCAGAGCAGGTCAGAAAAGGGTGGGAAATGGATAGGGGCTGGTTAGTGGAAAACTTAAGCAGTTCATCAGCTCTTAGAATAAAAGCTTCAAAAAAAAAAAAGAATAAAAGCTTCAGACTGGACTGTGAGTTCTCATCCTCTTTGTAGATATGTGTGACTGTTTTAAAACAGATCATTCGTAAGGACAGAGCGGGGATAAAGCCACTCTTGACTGGCCTCTTGGACACCCTGACCTCCACGCGAGGTCAGGACTGACAGGAAGCAAACAGTAGGTGTGGTGGCCATCTCAGGATAGTTCCCTCCCTGCCTGCTTTGGCTGCAGACACCACCCAGAGAATCTGACCTTCAACTCCCACGTCACCTGACAAGTCTTTTAAAGGATCCTGGGCAAGTATGTATGGTTCAGACACTATTCTAAATATTAGGAACAGTGCTGATTTTTCCAAGTAAATTCCTGCTTTCTTTTCCAAGGAGCACTTTCATATCTAAGAAAATATAAATAGGAGTGAATGATTTCCACACACTAAGACCTACTCCAGATGTGTTGTAAACTCAACGAAGAAACCAGGACAAACTAATTATGGGAAAACATAGAGGACGTTTGGATCAGAATGTTAAGCCTTCAAGTTCATCCTCCACAAAGCCATAGAATGCAAACTGCTGAGGCTTGGACCATCCAGCTTAAAAGGAAAAAGGATTTCTCTGACCTCATTGCCTCAGAAAAGCTCAATAGGTCACGTTTCCGGCTTGGGCCACCAAGCCCTCCTTTGGCTTTTCCTTCCTATGCGCAAAATTTCAGAAGGCACTGTGTTGCTGAATTTCCTTTGGTAACAGAAAAAACAGCCATTATTGTTGAATGCAAGGAACTGATCTGACCTGGAATTAATGATTTCTTCCTGCAAGTGACAAAGTCTGTTTCCTCCAGCTGATAATGAAACCCTGGAAAGGCCTGCATTTTCAGAAGCAAATCATCCAAAGCAAGGGTGCAGTCCTGGACCCTTTTCAATCAAAATTTGAAGAATCTTACTTTAAAACATTTTTTTTTTCTCTTGCAGTAAAACATACATAACATAAAATCGACCATTTAAACCATTTTAAAGTGTGCAATTCAGTGGCATTATGCACATTAAGAATCATGTCTTTAAAATAAATATAAATAGGTCCCTAAGTCTCTCTGAAAATATATACTCAATAAAGGCAACCAAAAAAGAGCTACAGTTTTTATTCTAGAGAAGGATGGAAAAGTGTGATATTTTCATATGAATAATTTACAGGCCTAGAGCAAGGGGGAAAAATCCCGTTATCATTCTTTTTGTGGTAGGGAAGGTGAGCTAGGATATTAAGGGGATCTCCACCCACCTCTCAGCTTCAGGCAAGGTTCCTCCAACATTTTCTGAATGTACTGTGTGCCCAATGAGCAGGCCAGTCCTGGGCTCATACCATTTGAAGATTCACTGATAGAAAGTACATCTTCCTACGTGCTAAGTCTCTTCAGTCATTCCCCCATCCGACGTAAAAGAGTATGGATTAGGGTAAAACTGTACTATGTCCTCTAAGACCTAGGCTTTGCAGTCAGAAAAATCTGAGCACCAGCTCTACTGCTTCTGGTATTGTTGCAAGTTACTTAAGGTCTTTGCTACAAAATGAGGATTAATATTAGTATCTACTTCTTAGGTTGGTTATAAGGCTAAATTACAGTTTTCTTTTTTTTTAATTAAACTAAAAAAATTTTTTTTACCACATCATGGCTTGTGAGATCTTAGTTCCCCCACCAGAGATCAAACCTGGGCCCATGGCAGTGGAAAGCTCAGAGTTCTAACCACTGGACTACCAGGGAATTCCCAAGACTTAAATTAGATAAGAAGATTAGTCAGGATATTATAGGTTCTGCTGCAGTAACAAATGAACCCCTATACTTGAGTGACTCTACCTGAAAATCTTTACTTCTTTTACAGTCTGAGGGGTGGGCAGGTGGCTTTCCTTCAAAGGTGATCAAGGCTTTGGGCTGCTTCCAGATAGCATCTCTGACATCTTGAAGGTCTTTGCTTCCCAGTGAATGTAGGTCCCGCATTAGCTCTTTACACCCTTGGTCTCAAAGTAACTATGTCCTTTCTGGTTGTAGTCCTTTGGAAATAAGCATGTGGATCAGTCATAATTGGAGAAAAAAGTAAACATCCTGTGAAGGGCCACTTATTGAATGGATTATTTACAAGGGTGTAAGCAGGGTTAAGGGACTTACCTGGTGGATCAATAGTAAAGAATCCACCTGCCAATGCAGGAGACATAGAGATGCGAGTTTGATCCCTGGGTCAGGAAGATCCCCTGAAGGAGGGCATGGCAACTCACTCCAGTATTCTTGCCTGGAGAATCCCTATGGACAGAGGAGCCTGGCGGGCTACAGACCGTAGGGTCAGAGAGAGTCACACATAACTAAGGCAACTGAACACGAGCACGCAAAGTGGGGTTAAAAGAAACCACAAGAGATCGTGAGATCTCCCAAGGCCGCCAACAACTCAGTGGAGGTCTTGGATTTTCAGTAGCTGCAACTCAGGGAGCAGATGTGAGATGGGAGGCTGGGAACAAATAACCTAGCTTTTCTGTCCTCCCATCCTTCTGACTCTTGCTGTTGCCCCTCAGTGGTCAAACTCAACTACAAACCAGAGTCAGTGGAGTTTAGAGGATGCTGTCCACATGAGGTCAGCTTCCTGGGGGCTCAGTGCAGGGTATGAAAGTCTATCCGGAGCAGCAGGTGGAGAATCCCTAGCACGACACATAGAAGGCTTAGCCGTGTGCTGAGCACATAGTCGACGCTGAAAAATAAAAAAGAGTGAATGGTGGGGGGAGCTAGTTAGGGAGTTTGGATTGACATGCACACACTGCTATATTTCAAATAGATAACCAACAAGGACCTACTGTGTAGCACAGGGAACTCTGCTCAATAACAGACTAATAAACAGTCTAAATGTAACAAACGAAAGAATAGATCCATGTGTGTGTATGGCTAAGTCACTGTGTTGTACCCCTGAGACTAACACAGGATTGTCAGCCAACTCTACTCCGGTATAAAATAAAAAGTAAAAAAATAAGATACAAATTTCTAATCATAAGATAAGTACGAGGGATGTAATGTACAATGTCATTAATATAATTAACACTGCTGTGTGTTATATACAAATTTTGTTAAGAGAGTAAATCCTAAGAGTTCCTTTCACCTGGGAAATTTTTTTCTTTTCCTTTTATTTTGTATCATATCAGATAATGGATATTCACTAAATTTATAGTGGTGATCATTTATGAATGTGTGTAAGTGAAGTCAGTGTTGTTCACTGTAAATTTATACAGCACTGGATGTCAGTTACATCTCAATAAAACTGGGAGGAAAAAAGGAGTGAAAGAATTCAAGAAAATGTGAAGAAAAATATTTAAACAAAACTTATGTTTCTTGAAGTCTTCACAGTTCACTTTACTTCTGACAAAGAGAAATTCACATTTCCCAAAGAGAATTTTTCTCTTCACAACACTGATTTTTCAACAAGAGCTCTGTGTCCAAAGCTGGGCTGTCCTTTCTCTCTCCTAAAAGCGAGTTTGATGGAAAGAATGGCATTTTGTTTGCAAAGCAAGAGACATTGATATCTCCGCCCCAAAGAACTTTATCTGGGCAGCCAGTAATTACAACCTAAGTTAGGCTGAATGGCACAGCTACCTTGATAACTGCAGTTACTGTTTTCAGTCTTTCACTTGCCAACAAGATCTTCTGGTCCCTTATCTTGTTCTGGGGCCAACCCAACAAGAGCGGGAGAAGTTGAAATTCTGACACTTTAAAACACAGGACGTTGTGAACAAGCTGGTGAGTTGTTTGTGTTAGGCTTTGCTAAATAATAGGCTGGGTTGGGAGCCAGTAAAAAGCTTGGGAGAATCGAGTTTGATGTTTATTCATACGGAGTTTCTCATTCTGCACGTAAATGAAATGATCTTTTTCCAAGGGTCAAGTTTAGTTCTTGCTGCTTTCCTCCAATTGAATGTTGATGTCAGAAACTCCGGGAGGGGTTGTTGAGGACTTCTCTGGTGATCTCGTGGCTAAGACTGAGCTCCCAGTGGGAGGGACCTGGGTTCAATCCCTGCTCAGAGAACTAGATCCTGAGTACTGATACTAAGACCTGGCATAGCCAAATAGGTACATAAATTAATTACAAATTTAAAAAAAGGAACTCAGGGGAGTTTTGAATTGGAAGGACATTTAGAAGTCATTTTGCCCAACCTGCTCACACATCATCTCTTTGGAGAGACTGGGGTTCAGCCTGTCCCTGATGGGAGGCTTACCTGATATCAGCAGCTCCTGTGTGTGTCTTTTGAACCAGGTACGGAGCTTTGGTGCACAGGCTTTGTTGCCCTGAGGCATGTGGGATCCTAGTTCTGGGACCAGGGATCAAACCCATGTCTCCTGAACTGGCAGAGGACTCTCAACCATGGGGTCACCAGGGAAGTCCCCTATGCTCTTTTCATTATGCCATGCTAGTGACTGCAAAAGATGAAGCAAGGAGGTATCACTCTTGGTAGGTTCCAGACTACTTCCTGTATTCTACTGATGCACTGCAGCTTCCTGAATTGCATTTCTGATTTCTGTTGCATTTAAGAGGTTCAGTCTGTCTAATAGATCTGCCCCACATCTGCTGGTTAGATCTAAATGCCAGTGAAAAATTGTCTCCATCAACTTTAGTACCTGACCTTGGCCCAAGCTAATATCTGCCCTTGCTTTGTCAGCAGTGTTTGTGGGACCATATCTTATGGACAGTGGGCAGATCAGAAAGAAAGCAATCTAGACCCACAGTGGTAAAATGATGCTTCTATTTGGTCCACAGGATGCCAAACAGCTGCTCCTAAGTATCCAGATGTTTGGCATCATGGACAACAAAACTTTGATTCTTTGGCCAAATAGTCCATTGTCATCTAAATAATCAACATATGCTTGAATGTTTTGTCATTCCGCAGACTCTTTGTTTGCTTAGAAGTGATTAGATTTTAATATTTCAGCTTCCCCAAAGTAGCCCACAACAAAAGCCCCCCCACACACTATTTTCCCGTGCATCAATCGTCTTTCCTTGTTGCTTGCCAATCTGACAAAGATAAAAAAGTCCCGCACATTTTACAAACTCTTTAATCAGCTAAACACATCTGCATCAAAGGCCAGTATGTTCTTCTGTTGAGAAAAATAAAATCTTGGTTTTCCCCAGTGTGGTGAAGCCCGAACTGATGTAAACAAGACACGTTAAACCTCCTTGACTCTGTCTTTGAGTTAATTTAATTTAATTTATTCTTTATTTAGGATTAATTGACATGTTACATGATATTAGTTTCAGGGGTACAATGTGATGATTTGATATTTGTATATATTATAAAATGATCACTGCAGTAAGTCTAGTTAACATCTGTCACCATACATAGTTCCAAGATTTTTTTTCTTGTGCTGAGAACTTTTAAGATTTATTTGCTCTGTTAGCACTTTTCAAGTGCCTTTGGTTTTATATTCTGTATTTTACATAAACTATTCAATGAAAATTATCTTACTGTTTTTCCTAATAGTTTTTCTCTTACATGGCTACCTGGAAACCCATTTCCAGACAGTTTGCAATGTGGACAGGAAGTGGTGTCCAGTGAACGATTTCTAAACTTTCTCTCCAGAAGGGGTGATAGTTTTCTCCTCCTTGAGAGATCCTTGTTGTTATTGTTTAGTCTCTAAGTCATATCTGACTCTTTTGCAATCCCATGGACTATAGCCCACCCGGCTCTTCTGTCCATGGGATTTCCCAGGCAAGAATATTGGAATGGGTTGCCATTTCCTCCTCCAGGGACTCTTCCTGACCCAGGGATCAAACCCAGGTTTTTTGCATTGGCAGGCAGATTCTTTACCCCTGAGCCACCTGGGAAGCCTTGAGAGATCCTTAGATAGATCCTAAGTGTCTTTACTCCCTTTTGGAGCCATCAACCTACTGCTACTCACATTACTACCAGGATCTACTTCGCGTTAAGCCATCAGTACAGTCGTCAGATTCTGTGCTAAGTGCTTTGAAGACATGACTCATTTAATTTTCTCAAGAAGCCTTTGTGCTATATACCACGAAGAGAACCAGTTTGTAAATGAGGAAACTACCACTTAGAGAGGATCATCGATTTATTCAAGGTCACACAGCTAGTGGCATCAGAGCTGGGACTCTGAACCCCAGCCTAGCTGCCCACAGAGCCCATGTGCTTACCCTCTTACTCTTCTGCCTTCAAAGAAATCATCCTCAAACACAAGATGGAATCTATTAGCCCAGAGCGAAGCCCAGCCCAGGATGGCTCTTCCTTGACTTTCTGCTTCCTGTCCTCCTGTTTCCCTGAGGACTCCTGTTCCTCCTGCATCCTGAGGTTCAACCCCACGGACTGCAAGTCTTCCCCCAAACACCACACTTTTTTTCTCCTCTGTTCATTCACACACCCTGCTCTCCCCACATGGAGCATCGTACACACCCAAACTCAGTGTCTACATGCCCAACATCTTTCATCGGAAAATCCCCACTCATCCAGCAAAGCTTGCTCAAAAGTTAATGCCTCGGGACCTCCCTGGTAGAGTCCAGTGGTTAAAAATCTTCCTTTCAATGCAGCAAACTTGGGTTCAATCCCTGGTCCAGAAAGTAAGATCCCACATGCCTTGGAGCCCACTTCGAGAGCATCCGAGTGCCGCAAGGAAAGATCTAGAGCACCTGCTGCAACTAAGACACAATGCAGCCAAATAAATAAATAAATGTTTAAAAAGACTTTATTTTTTTAAAAAAATTAACACCTCCTTGAAGTTCATCTGACCCCATGCTGGGCCCCTCTTCTTCCATAATCGTACCTTCCTTGATTATAGTACCTAACACATTTATGGTCCTTAGGGAGCTGGTCACGAGTCTTGAAATAATTTGTTTGCCTGCCAGGCTCTCTCATCAGCCTTGAGGAAGGAGCTGATTTCATCTCTGTGTCTCTGGGGCCTGGAGTGGTCAGTTCTGTCAGTGTTTATTGACTAGAGAATGAACTAAATGTACACAAGTTGTGATGATGTGTGAGTGATTACTAACATTTATTTAACTCCTCCTTGAAATTCAAACTGCTCAAAATTTGTGTTTTTATAGGTTTCTTTAGAACTGGACTCAATTTTTGTCTTCCCAATCCTCTGAGCAGAGAGTTTTTGCTTTTGCTTTCAGTAGGACTGTGAAATTAGTTTTTAGTGAGAGAGAGAGAGAGAAAAGGAAGCGGGGGAGGGTCGGGGAGTCTTTTTCTCTGTATCTCAATCCCAAAGTCTCAAGATAGATTCGAATAACTCAATCCTGACACTAGAACGATCACCACCAATAATCATATTATTCTAACACGACTGTTTCCATAATAACCATGTCACTGGGAGCGAGAGGCAATTCCATTACGTGAGAGTGGGGGTGGGGTACGGAGAAAAGAAAACAACAGATGTCTGGTAGCCCATGCACATCAAGGACTGAAAAACAATCTCTTATGAGCTTTAGCAAAACCTTGTTTATGCAGTCATCCTTGTCAATGTTTTGGAGATTTTAATAAGGGCCTCTTAAAGACCAAAAGGTCACCCAAGCTCAGAGAAATGCCTTTCTAATAGAGGCATTGCAGGCCTGATGGATGGGATATTTAGGAGCATAAAAGACTTCTCAGAGTCTTCAAATTACCCCATGTAGGGAGCTATAAGGTCCTTTCATAAAGCCAGAGAGCTCTGCTTATTGACATGGATACTTGTGTCATGGGTAGAAGTTATTGGACAGTTAGGTTCTAAAAGTAAAGATCTTCCAGAACCAACATCTGCAAAGCAAATGGAATCTTGAGCCCTGGAAGCATGGGCCTCCAGGCTCTGTATTTGAAAACTTCATCTCTCAGAGTCTTTCTTGCCTCAGCTGTGAAAAAGAAATGAATAACAAAGTCATCTTCATGGAGTTGCTGGGAGCCTCAGGTGAAACAAAGTGTAGAACTCCTAGTTACACAAACGTTATTTACTTGTGTTATTTTATGGAGAAATGGAGAATAATGGAAGTACTCGTTCTGTATAATGACTCATTAAAGTTTTTGCATTAATTAAACTGGAAACCATGGGGAAATGTCTGTGATACAAGTTGAATGAAGACGATTCATGTTACGTTTTTCTACTTTAGCAAAATTTTATTGCACGTATTTTTTTATGGCTGCACTGGGTCTTCGTCGCTTTGTTCAGTCAGGCTTCCCTAGTTGTGGAGAGCGGGCTTCTTTCTCATTGCAGTGGCTTCTCTTGTTGCAGAGGACCGGCTCAGTAGTTGCAGCTTCCTGGCCCTAGAACTCGGGCTCATTTACCATAATTTTATAAACAATATGGATGCGTATGAAAAAGAACTAAAAAGGGAGTTCAGATAAAAACTATTGGGTGTTTTGGAGGACATAGAATGGCAACCCACTCCAGTGTTCTCGCCTGGAGAATCCCAGGGACGGGGAGCCTGGTCGGCTGCCATCTATGGGGTCGCACAGAATTGGACACGACTGAAGAGACTTAGCAGCAGCAGCAGCAGCAGAGTTGGCTGAATTTTTTTTTCTCTTCTACCTCAGTTTCTGTTAGTGTTGTCTGTGTTTGAAATGATACTTTTTAAAATTTTTCCTTAAAATGAAAAAGAGTGTTGTTTTGTCCCTCATCACTCATATAGGTGTCCTTCTCCTGGATACTTTACGGCAGCCACGGGATTCTTGGCCCTTCGCTTGAATCCTAAGGGATTTTGTTAGTCTTTATGAAGTCCTGCGCCCAGTGAAGATACTTCAAAGTCTAATTGTCCAAGTGTTGAAGAGGATTAAGAAGTATAGCACCTGGGACTTCTCTGGTGGTCCAGTGGTTGAGACCCCATGCTTCCAATGCAAGGAGCATGGGTTTAATCCCTGGTGGGGGAACTGGAGAATTAAGATCCCCACATGCTGCCTCGTGACCAGAAAAAATGCAGCATCTTAAGCAGAGGTGGAGCAGATGACACAGTTCCCAATTTTTTTTTTCTGCTCACAGTCAATCTGCCCTTCTGGTGTCTGCACTCAGTCTTCCTCTGAGACAACACCCCCCTCCAACACCTCTGTCAACATGTTCCAAGGGCAGATGCACTAGAGCAGATTATTGAGGTCCCTAAAGTGATTTAGCTTCACAATTTTTATTCTCTAGACTCTTGGGGGGAAAATGGGGTTGTTTAATGAATCATTTATTGATTCATTTCATCCAAGGTTTTGCAGGGGTTTTAAGAACTTAAAACCGTATTGTCACACAGTTGTGTTGTTCCTTAGACTAAATTAAGCCTGCTGGGTAAAATGTTTCTTTCTGTTATAAGTGCTATTCGCCCATACACATCTTTCCTCTTCCTGAAATAAAAATAGGACCAAAAAAAGAGAGGGGAGAGAGAAATTTTCAAGATAAAAATCTGTTTGGATTTTCTCATGCTATTTTAAGTTCATAATCCTGTCCATTTGATATTCATTTTACATGGCTGGCTTTCATCACAGTGATTACCATTTAATTACATTTTAGCTGAAACAGCCAGATAGCATTTCAGTGCGATTGAGGGGAGACTGAGCCTTACTTTTTTCCGCAGCCTTATGTCTCTGTGTTAACTTTAGAGGCTGCTTTTTATAATACAAGGGCTACAATGTGGATAATTCATTTTCTGAGGATGTCAGGTACATTAAAAATTGGCTTGATTTCATTTCCGTTCCACACTAAAATTTTCCCCCATTAGAAGCTTCTTCTCATGGAGCCCACAGTCCATCTGCCAGGGGACCAATCAGCCAAGAAAGAAAGAAATGAATGAATGAAACCTAAGTCATGATAGAGTGGGATTTCTTTTCATTCTTGTGCAGCACTCTGCCTCCTTGGCTGTGGAGTACAAACTCCGGGATGCTCCTGGAGATGCTGAGGAACTCGCCCAGCCCTTCAGCCCTCTTGGAGAAGAGCTGGGAGGAAACATTCTAGCTGGTTCCTCCCTGTGGTGGAGAGACCCATGGGAATGGTGAGGCCAGGACTCCGGCTCTTATCTGCCAACAAGCAGAGGTCTCCCCCCTCCCTCCCTTCTCTTACTCCATCAGCCCAACAGAGAGCTTTCCCACCCTGAGTCCTTGGCCATTCAGTCTGTGACTGGTGCATTGGTCAGAGAAAATAATGCTAGGGAGGGACAAAGTAGGTGATTAAAGAGTTAATCCCTCTAGGGGATTGTTAGTAAAGAAGGAAGTTTGGGAGATCCCTGGAAGTTAATGATCACTCAAGAAAGAAGGTTTGCTTAACCACAAAAACCAGGCAGACTTGCTTAGCAACCAAACCATGCAACAGAAGCACCAGGCAGGCCCCAAAACAATAAAATAATGGTGGCATGAGACCCACATCCTGCCCAGGGAGCTCAGTAAGTTAATGATCCCTAGACATGCTCTCAGCACACATATAAAAATGATACTTTATGGAAAGGTGACATTTTAAAGTGAGAGAAGATATACTTCCAGTAGGCCTTGAGCCTCAGTTTACGCTCATTTTAATTCGTTAGCATATGCTAAATGACAGACCCACCAGGTTCGTGACTGTTCTGAGGTTGACTATAAAAGGCCAAAAAGTGGGTGGTGACCCAATTCCTGGAAACCACCACCCCTTCCCCCCAGTGATTGGAATAATCTCCCCACTCATTAGCCTATGAGATTACCCAGTCCATAAAGACTAACCACGCCAGGGACTTCCCTGGTAGTCCAGCAGTTAAGAATTCACCTACCAGTGTGGGGGACATGGGTTTGATCCCTGGTCCGGGAGGATCTCACATGTTGCGGGTGGGTCACTAAGCCATGGGTCACAACTACTGAAATCAGACTCTGTAGCCCAAGTGCCGCAACTACTGAAGCCTTCGTACCTAGAGCCTGTGGTCTGCAACGAGAGGCCACTGCCATGAGAGACCCGTGCAGCCAAAAATAAATTAAACAGATAAATAAACAAAAATTTTAAAAATGAACCACACCATACTTCAGGATTCTCTCTCTCGCCTTCTGAAATGGTCCACACTCTGGAGTATTTCTCTCTAAAGAAATTCACTCCTTCCTTTCACTTTGTCTCCAAAGCAAGAAGCTCAGATTCACTGGGAACACTCTGACAGTCTCTCTCTTTTTTTTTTTATTATTTTTGGTGATGGCAACATCTAAGAACAGGCATCCAAGTTAATGAGAGTGCTGTTCACTCGTGTCATTGGAGCCACAAGATTCTCATCTCTAGTGATCGCCCAATAGGTTCTGAATGTTACAGGAAGGATAAAGGAATTATGTACCAGATTAGAGCAGCTGACCACCTTGCTTTCACATCCTGAAATTAAATTCTGCTACCTGCATTTTGAGCCCAGGACTACAAACTGGCATCAAAAACGTCTACTCTGTGTACAGTGTTTTCCGCAGTTGAAAAAAAAAAAAATTCCTTTCAAGCATATGTTCCTTTAATAGCCATAGATTATTAATTTTGTTTTTTTGTTTGTTTGACTTCCCTGGTAGCTCAGACGGTAAAAGCATCTCCCTACAATGCGGAAGACCCGGGTTCAATCCCTGGGTCGGGAAGATCCCCTGGAGAAGGGAATGGCAACCCACTCCAGTACTCTTGCCTGGAAAATCCCATGGGCGAAGAAGCCTGGTTGGGGTCGCAAAGAGTCGGACATGACCGAGTGACTTCATTTCACTATTAACGCTTTTAAAAAACAAGACTGTGCTTGAGACTCCCCTGGTGCTCCAGTGGCTAAGATTCTGTGCTCCCAATGCAAGGTGCCTCGGTTCAATTTCTGGTCAGGGAACTAGATCCCACGTGTTGCTACTAAAGATCCCACATCCACAACTAAGGTCTGGCACAGCCAAATAGATAAGTAAATAAATAATTATTTTTTAAAACAACTGTGCTTAAAGTATAAAATTGAAATAATAGAAGTGTGTGTATGTTAGTCACTCAGTCACGTCCTACTCTTTGCAACCCTGTGGACTGTAAGCTGCCAGGCTCCTCTGCCCATGGGATCTCCCAGGCAAGAATACTGGAGTGGGTTGCCACTTTCTTCTCCAGGGAATCTTCCCAGCCCAGGGATTGAACCAGGGTCTCCCGTATTGCAGGCAGATTCCTTGCTGTCTGACCTACCACGGATGATAGAAGTAGTTATGTTAACAACAGTGACTATCAGTCCTGAGGTCTTAGGACTCAGTAGGTACCAGAAATGTTATAAAAGCATTTAATAGACAGTGTGGCAGGACCCTGACCAATCAGAGCTGATATTGGCCTTAATCCTGCCCTGCGATAGCTGAGGTCTGTTGCCATGCGGGGCACTGACCTGTAATTACTGGGTCCTGAGGAACGGTGAGGAATCTAGGGGGCAGGGTGTCTGTGGTGGGAGCACGTGTGCAGGGAAGGCATTTGCTGATGGGCAAGGAAGTAATCCATATTTGAATAATGGTCCAGATGTACCAAATACACCTGATGAATATCAGAACTGCCAGGCCCTGTGCCCACCATGGCTCTGGAGGAAAAATCCTACATTTATATCCCTGTGTAAACAGAAGGAAATGAGAGCACAGAGTCTAAAGCTCTTGCCCAAGATCACACACTCTGTACAAGGAAATAACCAATTTTTTAAAAAGTTAATAGGTTTTGAAGGGAGCAGTTTAAGTTGATAGAAAAGTTGAGTGAAAGGTACAGAGTTCGCAGAAACTGCCTCACTAGTGCATCTTCAGTTTATCCCTTAACATCTTGCATTAGTGTAGTACATGTGATATTTGATAAGCTGATATTGACACATTAGTATCAACTGAAGTCCATAGTTTGCTCTATAGTTCACTCTGTTGTTTTTTGACTTTTTCTTTTATGTTACAGTCGATTAACAATGTTGTGACAGTTTCAGATGGACAGCAAAGGGACTCGACCAGATATATACATGTATCCATTCTCCCCCAAACTCCCCATAGAGTTCACTCTTAGTGTATACATCCTATGAGTTTTGAAAAATGTATAATGATGTGAACCCAACATGAAAATAGTACATAGCAGAGTTTCAACGCCCTTAAAATCCTCTGTACTCCTAATGATCCCTCCGTCCCTTCTCACAACCCCTGGAAACCACTGATCTTTTAATTATCTCCTTATTTTTGCCTTTTCCAGAATGTCATATAACTGGAATTATACTGTATGTAATCTTTTCAGATTGGTTTCTTTCACTTACCAATGTGCATTTAAGCTTCCTCTGTTTCTTTCTGTGGCTTGATACCTCATTTCTTTTCATCACTGAATAATATCCCATTGTGTGGATATACCTCCATTTATTTTTCAGTTGAAGGACATCTTAGTAGTTTCCAAGTTTTAAGAGTTATGAGCAAAGCTGCCACCTACATTCCTGTGAAGCTTTTTGTGTGGACATAACTTTTCAACTCATTTGACTGAACACTAAGGAGCCTGATTGCTATATCATAGGTAAGAGTGTGTTTAGTTTTACAAAACTGCCAAACTGTCTTCCAAAGGACTATACAGTTTTCTACTCCCATCAGCAAGTAATGAGAAATAATTAAGCTTTTATACTTGATTTTATAATTTACAGAGCACTGTTACCTCTATTAACTGAACCTGGATCCCAGAAAGTCACATTTCTTCAACAATAAAGCCATGTTATCTCTTTGGTATGCTATGGACTTTTGCCAAATAAAGGCAGTAATAATAAAGGCACTTTTTCAGAACTATTTGGTGAATAGCATTCATTTCTCTATATGTTTATTTTATTTAACCCTAATAACAACTCTGAGAGGTAGGGATTGTCATCCCCCATTTTACTAAAAAGGAAACTGAGACTCAGAGGAGTCGAGTATATTGCTCAAGATAACAAAAGAGTTCAAACCCAGGGCTGCCTATGGCCATGTCCTGGGTTCCTTATGCTTTATAGCGTTACAGCCCTTCAGTGTAAATTGGCAGGAAAAATTGTGAAAGACTTGGAAGGAATCAAAAAAAAGAAAAAGATTAATATCTATCCAGTGCATTTTTCTGAGTTATCTCCCCCTTTTTCCTGCCTCAGAGCTGTTTTACAACTCTGTGAATTGTAGGTAACCAGTAATAATGAAAATGATTCTTGCCAACAGAATTGCAAATCAGTTGTATCTGGTGGAGGGCAATTGAGAATTGCCCTGTGGATAGACTACTTTTCTACTTGTGCATTCACTTCAGCATTCCTTATCTGTATTTATATGTGTGTATTAATTTTTAGAATATTTATTCATTTATTTTTATTTATTGGCTACGCTGGATCTAATTTGCAGCATATGGGATCTTTAGCTATGCCATGCGAACTCTTAGTTGAGTGGCATGCCTCTTAGTTGAGGCATGTGGAATCTAGTTCCCTGACCAGGGTCCAAACCTCGGCCTCCTGAATTGGAAGCAAAGTCTTAGCCCCTGGACCACCAGGGAGGTCCCTAATTTGAATTCTCCTCTGAAGCAGCTGAAATATGATTCATTAATGAGTTAAATTCCTTGATGTGTTTATTTTGTATACGGAATGACACTCATGAATTTACTCATAAAAGTTATTTTAACAGAATTTATTTTGTGTACATGCATCAATATAATCAGAAACAATGTCAGCGTATTTTCACTATCATGGTTCCTTCTTCATAACTTAGGTGCCCACAACATTAACATATCAAACTGTGTGAAAATTCTGGACTTTCCTTAAACTCACTCGACTGGCTAGCTTTTGAGATTGACATTGAGATGGTCTTTCCCTCAGTTTCTTCTCCAGTGCTAACACTGCATCCTCTCTTATTTCCTTCTGAAATGCTTTCTGTTTTCTGAAGCATTAAGATTCCTTGCTTACTGCTTCCAGAGAAACAGCACAGTATTTAAGGGGGAAAATTCAGTGATTGCCTGGTGGTCCAGTGGCTAAGACTCTGTGTTCCAATTCAGGGGGCCAGGGTTTGATTCCTGGCATAGGAACTAGATCCCACATGTCACAGCGGAATATCCCACATGCTGCAAGTAAGACCTGGGACAGCCAAGTAGATAAATAAATATTCAAGAAAGTAAATAAAAGGGGAAGATCCAATAATAGTCTAATTAAGAAGAATCTTAGAATTAAATTTTCCTGCAATACATCATACTCCTCCTTGTATGACACATTATTATGTGTTTCCTGGCTTATTCAAGATACTAGTTTCTCCTTCTGCCAGCCTGAGGCTCCTCATTGTCATGAGGACTCTTCAGTCACGTTGCTTGAGTCATGTCCAACTCTTTGCTGCATCATGGACTGCAGCCAACTGGGCTCCTCTGTCTGTGGGATCTCCCAGGCAAGAATATTGGATTGGGTTGCCATTTCCTCAGGCTTCTCATTAGCCATGCCTAATTTTACCCTACTCTGTTCACTGCAACACTATTTACAGTAGCCAGGCCATGGAAGCAATCCACAGATGAATGGGTAAAGAAGTTGTGGTACATATGTATATAATGGAATATTACTCAGCCATAAAAAGGAATGAATCTGAGCGGGTTCTAAGGAAGTGGATGAACCTAGAGCCTGTTACACAGAGCGAAGAGGAAAACAAATATCGTATATTAATGCATATATGTGGAATTTAGAAAAATGGTCCTGATGAACCTATCTGCAGGGCAGGAATAAAGACGCAGACATAGAAAACAGACTTGTGCACACAGTGGAGAAAAAAGAGAGTGGGATGAATTGAGAGAGTAGCACTGAAGTATATATATTACCATATGTAAAGTAGCCAGTGGGAAGTTGCTGTATAACAAAGGGAGCTCAACTGGATGATCTGTGACAACCTACAGGGTGGGATGAGGTGGGTGGTGGGAGGATCAAGAGGGAAGGGATGTATGCATGCTTATGGCTGATTCATGTTGTATGGCAGAAACCAACATAACATTGTGAAGCAATTATCTTCCAGTTTAAAAAAAAATCAAATAGAACTAAAAAAAAAAAAGACATGTGTCTTTTTCTAGATAGGTAGTACTATCAAAGTACTTTTGGTAGTACAGAAACTTGAAGTAATTGATTAAGCTATACTTTTTTTTTTTTTTTAATTTTTTTATTAGTTGGAGGCTAATTACTTCACAACATTTCAGTGGGTTTTGTCATACATTGATATGAATCAGCCATAGATTTACACTTATTCCCCATCCCGATCCCCCCTCCCACCTAAGCTATACTTTTGAGAATAATGACAGAGGAAAAAGATCTTCGGTATGAACGCGCAATCCCTTCATTCAGTGGACACTGAATTCCAGAGAAATTAAATGACTTGGTCACAGTGACACAGCTCGCTGTGGGCTTTGCTAGGAAGAGGGCTGCCCCCTCACTTTCAGTTCAGTTCTCTTTCCATGACACACAGCATTTCCATAACCTTGGCCTTCAAGAACTCTGGTTAGCTCAGTAGCTAATAACATATAACACACATTATTTTTCTGAACTTCTCTGATCTTCCGAAATCATGCGATTTAAAAAAGCTTATTGTTTTCGGTACTTGAAGGAAAAATCAAGGGCAAGGTCAATGGCAGCAAATTTGCATTTCAATGACAACTTGCAAAAATAAATTTTGAGTGAACACCAGATTTTCACTGTTGTTCTCACTAACTGGACTAGATCTTATGACTGTCACACAGTCCACCTTCCTCCATGTTACGAAGACCTTCTGGACTTCTCCTGGGCTTGCTGAAGTTAGACCAGGTTGGCCAATGGATACTGACCACATATTTGTTTGCCTACTGAATTCAACAGTTCAAGAAAATGGCCCATTATGAAGAGTCTTGCATTTAATACCGCTCATTTGCATTCAAATAATTTTTTAGTTGAAAAGGAACCTTGGGCCAGGGGAAGTGAAGGAAAGCCAGGCTTTATTTTCTGAAAACCTTAAGCCTAGAGGATCTCTTGGATTTTCAAGAATGATAAAAGGAAACGGGTAAGACTTAACGCATCATCTGGACCCAAATGGTTCTGTTCTACAGGAAGAGGTACGTGTAATTAGAAACAGCCAATGGAGGACAGCAAGGCCTAATCAGTATCAAGGACCTGGAAGAAGTGTGTTTCTGCCCTATCCAATCACGAGGCACTTTTCGGTCCCCCTATTCTGTTTACACATTTCCATGTCACCATGTTCCATGCGCCAGTCACACAAGGTAACCAACACATGTAGCAGTTTCCCATCTGATGACATATGAAGACAGAAAGTACCTGCTTCTGTTCCAGATATCTAGTATAGTTTTAACATCAGGCTTGGAAAGTGCGTTTCCTCTCAGTCATAATTCACTGCATGACCTGAGTAATCTGGAACCCCTTGGGGAGGGTGTTGGGTGTTTACCATAGCAACCACTGAACTCAATAATAAAGTGTTTGCCTCTTGATTTTTGGGGGGTGGAGGGGATGCTTCCCAGGTGGTGCTAGTGGTAAAGAACACAATCTCCAGTGCAGGAGATGCAAGGAACAGGCTTGAATCCTGGGTCGGGAAGATTCCCTGGAGGAGGGCATGGCAACCCACTCCAGTATTCTCGCCTGGAGAATCCCCATGGACAGAGGAGACTCGCGGGCTATGGCTCATGGGGTCGCAGAGTCAGGCACGACTGAAATGACTTTAGCATGCACCCACTTCTGATTTTTAACCTTGCAGGGGTAATGGGTTGTTTAGTTAGATAATCTTTGGGCCTTTATGCGAAGCAGCTCCCGGTAAATGGAGGGTGATAGATGACTTGAAGGGAACGCAAACACATCTATGCTATTTACCACCACCTCAGTTCAGTGTGGGAGAAGCTCTGTCATCTGTGTCCTAGTTGCAGACTCACGTAACAGAGATGCCTTGTGTCAGTGGGGAGTGAACCACACACTGGGAAGCCATGCTGTTCACAAGGGCAGGTCTGCGTCCCATCCCACAGGCGGGGACCCATACCCTGCTGCTGACATATGGCGCCCCATCATTAGCCAGATGGCAGCAATGCTGGGGAAGGCCTAAGCACACATGAATAATCTAATCTGGGCTGTGGGAGGCAATTAGGACTGGCTGGGTGGGGATCAAAGCTGGTGTGGGGCTGGAGAAGCTTGGGTAAGTGTTGAAGGTGTTAAAAATGGGGGCACTGGGGGAGTCTTCAGCATCAGCCTTACCTCAGCTATCCCCTCTTCTACTTCTGAGTGGGAAGACAGTTCCAATGTCACCAATCCCCTCTATGCCCAAAAGAAAGGTCAGGGGTTCAGGACAAGAAAAACTTGCTGCACATAAAAAGTAGAATCTTCTTTGAGATTGCATCATGGAACAGACTGCTTCTCTTGAGACTTTTTTTTCAATAAAGAAGGCTTGTTCAGAGTCAGAGTTGAATAGCGATGCTTGATCTGCCCTAGACAATTCAGAGAGCCTCAAATACCTTTGAAATTATATCCAAAGAACCTCGAAAGACCCATGACTCCAAAATATTTTGTAGCCACTGGAATAAAGGTCAGAAGAGCTCAATCTTTCTTTTTATTTTTAATTTTTTGAACTCAGCCTTTCTGATCATGACAGAAAGAATCTTGGAGGGTCCCTGCACACGAAGTGGATGTGGGATGACTCATGGTCTTGTATTTTGCCTGGTCCCTGGGTACCTCCATCTCCATCACCCTTCAGCTGGCCCAGGGCGCACTGCCTGTGTTTCAGAGTCAAGTAGCTAGACCATCTCAGGCCATCTCAGCTCCCTCCAACCAGATCCCAACACAGCCCTTGTCCAGCATCAGCCCTGTGAGCTAGTGCCCTAGATGACACCCCTATAATAAGGTTACACTCAGGCAGAGAGCAAATGAAGCGTAATGATGGGAGGACAAGAGCAGACCTTCCAGCAGGGTAGGCCATGGCAGAGTCAGTTAATTTCCAGTCTCATGAGGGACAAGGAGAACACAGCGGACAGGAAATGGACACCTGAGTCCCACATGTCTGCACCGGCCAGGACGCAGCATTGGGCAATTCACCCTCACGTGTTTATTTCAGTTTCCTAGTCTGTAGAAAGGGGAAGTTGAACTGGATTCCTGAGGCCTCCACAGCTGAGGACGTGACAGGCTGTGGACAGGCTTTCTGGTGCGGTCCTGCTTGTGGAGAGGAATTCAGAAAGGAATGGGTCTTTTATTAGGAGCCAGCTTTCTCTTCCATCTTAAACACCAAGCTGCATATTGTAAGACATGTCGGATTTTGTGATTAGAGAAGGATTATAAGAAAATATATGAGTCCAGGAGGAAAAACATCACTTGAGCACAGCCTCAAGGCTTCGGTGATGGGTCAATGTGCTCATTAGAGCCGAGAGTCAAAGATCAAATATTTCTGATTATAATGGGGTGCTCAACTGTGTGTTTTCTGATTTGGAAATATTGTTCACAAATCTCCCTTCCCGCCTCCAACCTCCAGTTCTGTTCTTAGCAGATCATATACATTTAGATTCTAGATGGTTCGGCGTATAAGCCCTAAGGGCTCTGAACCAATACTTTGGCATATTAGTTGTACTCAGGTCTCTTGACTTTTTCACTCAAAGGAGGCTCTGCGTCCTCTCTTCTCTCCTGGATTCCATCCTTCTCATCTCCACCCCCTTTTTGGATGTCACACTTCTAACCCTCCGCTCCAGGCTCACCCTGCTTCCTCCTATGGGCGCTCCAATCTTACCTTCTCCACGGGCTTTCCATTGTCTTCCCAGGTCTTCTCAGATCTTCCTAATCTTAAACATTAAACCAGTTTCTCTGCTCTATTTGTCTTTTTGTACATGCACGTGTATTTATTGCACCTCAGTTGTGTCTGACTGTTTGTGACCCCATGGACCAAATCCTGCCAGGCTCCTCAGTCCATGGGATTCTCCAGGCAAGAAAACTGGAGTGGACTGCCATGCCCTCCACTAAGGGATCTTCCTGACCCAGGGATTGAACGTGCATCTCATGCATTATAGGCAGATTGTTTACCACTGGGGAAGCCTACTTGTCTTTTTAGCCACTTTTTCCTTCTCCCAACCCCCAGTCCTTCGAGTTAATAGCTGTGTGCCTGAGTGCTCAGTTGCTTCAACTCTTTGCGACTCCATGGACCCGCCAGGCTCCTCTGTCCACTGGCTTCTCCAGGCAAGAATGCTGGAATGAGCTGCCATATCCTCTCCCAGGATCTTCCTGACCTAGGAATCGAACCTGCTTCTCTTATGTCTTGTCTTCTGCACTGGCAGATGGGTTCTTTACCATTATCACCATTTGGGAAGCCCAGTAAATAGCTTATACCTCCTGTTTCTGCTTCCCTTGTCTTCTTCCAGTGTCTGCAGTCTGGATGTTCATAAGCTGCTCTGTATCTGCTGTCTCCAAGCAGGGCTTTCTACATCTCCTCTTTGCCTCTGGCATTTGATATAAATGCAGGGTATAGATAGTATGTGCCTCCATCCACGTCCAGTGCCTAGCATTGACCTGACTTAGCAGCGGCTCAGCCAACCTTGGCTGAAAACTGAGGCTCTGTCGCCTCTTCCAGGTATTTCCCATCCTGTGTCTCCTTGCAATCCAAGCCCTTCTCATCTCACCCCCCTATTACGGCAGCAATATTCTGGCTCACTTCTGATTTATCCCATAGAGCACTCTTCCTCAGGACTCACCAACAGTTCCCCAGGGACTATGGACCCAAGCTCCATCTTCTCAATGGGTATTTTTAAAAGTGTAATTAATTGCTTGAAAAAAAAAAAAGAGTTATAGAGTGGGTTGCCATTTCCAAGGGATCTTCCCACCCAGGAATTGAACCCGTGTTTCCTGTGGCTCCTGCATTAGCAGGCACCTTCTTTACTGTCTGAGCCACCAGGAAAGCCCATGGATATACAAGTGAAACATTTAAACTGAACAAAAGGTACCAGAGAAAGATAAAATCTCTCTTTTCTACCCTTCTCCAAGTTTTCCTTCCAGGAGCAATCACTGTTAGCAGTTTCTTATACATCCTTGCCCATCTCTGCAGAGATATTTCATGGACGCAGTGCTTCCTAATTGGCCTGGAGTTCACCATCAGGGCTGGGGCTCCATCTTCCATCCACTTGGGTTGGGGAGCCCGTTTGCCTCCTGGACACTTCTCCCAGAGCTGGGCTCTACCGGACACATTCCATGCAGCTTGCTTCAAGCTGCAGACCTGAAACTGTCCTTGTTCTCCCTTGATTGTCGGGGCTGCCGGTGTCTGGGAGGGACCCTCAGACCACACGCCCACTGTGGCTCTTGTGAGGGATTCCAGCACTGCTCACCCTCCCTGGAGTAAAGCTCCTTTCTGGTCAGTGGTCCAGTCTGAATCCCACTAATCCTGGCTTGGCTGTTTTTGCACCAACCAGAAACTGACGAAAAGTTCTAAATGGTTTTGCTTCTAAACGCACGGTAGGTTGTGCTCCCTGTTGATCTGGTTGCCGGGAGATGAGCCTGGGATGACACCGTTCCTGTTTTGCATTATCACTTCATCAGGAGGCCTTATTCCCGGGTCCAGGTCTGACCCCTCTTCAAATGATGCACTGGAATGATCCGAGATACAGCTCGGAATGTCCTCAGAGTCAGAGTGCATTTCCTACTAAATTGGGGACACTCTGCTCTATTCCAGAGCAGCCACTCTGGGACACCCACCCCCACCACCCCCCCCCGCCGCCGCCCCACAGTTCTGCATCTGACAAGGCAGTAATGATAGTCTTGGCTTCAGAAAATAGCCCTGTAACAACATCAAGAGTCTTAAAGCTGTCTCGAGGGAACATATAAATTACTGTTTTAGTTAGATGTGAAGTACCTTAAGTATAAATAGGAAGACTTTTTAGTTCTTTCAAAATCCACCTAATGAACAATAGGCCTGGAACAGTATTTACTGGAGGTGCTGCGTCAGTGACACTTGGCCTATTTAAAATACAGCTTTGGAGGTAAATTCTCATCTGTTATATACACAGTTATGCTATATATGTGTATTATTTATTGTGTATGCTGCTGCTGCTGTGTGTGTTCTAGTCGTGTCTGAGTCTTTGTGACCCCATGGACTGTAGCCCCCCAGGCTCCTCTGTCCATGGAATTTTCCAGGCAAGAATAATACTGGAGTGGGTTGCCATTTCCTAATCCAGGAGATCTTCCCAAACCAGGGATCAAACTCATGTCTCTTGCATCTCCTGCATTGGCAGATGGATTCTTTACCACTAGCACCACCTTGGAAGCCTCATTATGTTACACATAGCATATGTTACACATATGCTAACATATATAACTAAGCCCATGTTATACATGTTCATGTTATATATATATTGACATTCATATATTTCCTTCTCCAGGGGATCTTCTTGACCCGGGGATCAAACTCCTGCATTGCTGGCACCCCAGAGATGTACACCCTCTCTCCCTCTTGCATATATTCACAATGCATGTTAGCATATCAAAGGCTCTGAGAGGTCCTAGAGTAAAATAACTTCTAAACCTTTTGAACTCAAACTTATTTGGCAATGAAGCCTTTATGCACGATTTCTGAGTGTTAGTTGCTCAGTCGTGTCCAACTTGTGTCCGACTCTTTGTAACCCCATGGACTGTAACCCGCCAGGCTCCTCTGTCCATGGGATTCTCCAGGCAAGAATACTGGAGTGGGTTGCCATGCCCTCCTCCAGGGGATCTTCAGAGGTACATATAAAGGATAGTGTTGCTTCAGTTTCTGCATGCAAGTTAAGCAATTTATTTGTAAACAAACAGCTGGTTCCCTTAAATATTTCATATATCCATTACACTACAAACCAATAACATAATATGTATTATGTATACACCAATAAGCTAATATAATGAATAGGTGAGATTTTAGAAAAATAAGTCACAGTAAAGCTATTATCTATTCCTACCTATGATCTAACATTTATAGTCACATCTTTAAAAAGTCAGTTACATAAAATACATTTCTTTATAAATCGAAGTCCAGCTAGCTGGGCCCCTTCTGTCCTTACTGTCTGGTGACTTTTTCCCTAGTAGCCACTTAACAAATTTCCGGCAGGAACCAGAGGGTCAGCTGTTGGTCACTGATATTTTTTTCCTTAAGAAGATATCAACCTCATTAAGCCAAAGAGAGTCTTCTTATTACAATTAGTTTCTCACCTGAGTGGTCCAAACTATATTTTCCTCATAGCTTCTTTCCAAATGCTATATGTCTCATAAGCACTAGGTCAGAATGCTGTCTTTCTGCTACACAATTGGCTATAATATCATATATACATGTACTTTTTTTTTTTAAATATGGAACGCTTCACGAATTTGCGTGTCATCCTTGCGCAGGGGCCATGCTAATCTTCTCTGTATCGTTCCAATTTTAGTATATGTGCTGCCGAAGCGAGCACTATATACATGTACTTTTAAAAATATTATTTAAAAATAATAAAAGTCACGCATAATTGGCATTCTCTCCTAAGCCCAAGTATGTTTACGAACTAGCACACAGATTAAAGCCCATAAAACCACTCATTCAAAGATGGCTCCTCTCTGGTCTCTTAGAGAGCCTCTTAGAGACTGCTATCTCGATGACCCCGATTTTGTGGTTTTTCTATTTAATAGAAGTTGCCGTGGAAAGGAGGCCGTAAATAAAGTCTCCCTGGTCAAGGAGCTAGAGCTTTGCTTTGTCTTGGAGAGAACTGGAAGAAACAGCTGAGCAGGGCCTGGCCACTGCAGTCGCTTCTAAGGCTTTCTTGGTGAGAAGTGAAAATAAGCCCCTGTGAGGGGACTGAGGATTTTTATTGGCAGGTTGGAGTAGAAAGGAAGTTTTGGTCTGAACAGTAGTCAGCTGCAAAATATTTTTAAACTCCAATGGCAGACAATATTTTCTTTCGAGACTTAATGATAAACGCTGGAATGAGAATGCCTAGAAAATACATTAGATTACAGTTTGTGTGAGCAAAGCTCGAGAAAACCTTGAAAGCAGGTAGCTGGCATCCGGTGTGACTAACTCTCTTTTAAGAAAACCAAGAATCTATTTAAAATGGAATACCAGCAAGGTCCTGCTGTAGAGTGTAAGGAACTCTGCTCAAAGTCATGTGGCAGTCTGGATGGGAGGGGAGTTTGGGGAGAATGGATACATGTATATGGACGGCTGAGTCCTTTGGCTGTTCACCCAAAACTATCACAACACTGTTAACTGGCTATACTCCAATACAAAATAAAAAGTTTATTAAAAAAAAAAAAAGAAAACCAAGAATCTAAGCAAGTGGTTTATAGACTTTTGGATTTCAAGGATAAGGAAAAAAATTCAATTAAAAAAATTGAATTTGAAAGCTGACTCTAGTAGCCCATTTTTCTATTTTTTTTCCCCCAAATAAGGATAGACTAATTTGGCAAGAACTTTTTATTACCATTGTTTTATTTTTTCCACTAGGAAAAAAAATAGGAAAGCATGATGTCATATTTACATACACAGTTCAACATTTATATACAATTCTTAAAACTGAATGCATTTGGCTTTAATGAAAGACTATGGACATTGTTCTAATTTTTCTCATGCAAGTTTGCTTTGTTAGATTAGTGTTTTGGCATGCAAAATAGAATAAAATAAAATCTCCTAAACATGCCAAGAAAGTATTGATTATCTTCAGAGAAACTCACATTGGTATTATTAGTTGCCTTACAATGTGAAAATATCTCAGATGACATTATTTATTGAATTTCCTAGGAAAAAAAGAACTGAGCTCTGCATTTGATGTACTTAAAAGTTAATGAATGTACTTGAAAGTTAATGATGTACTTGAAAGTTAATGAATACAACCTACATACCCTGATCATTTACAGATAAATATTTACTGATAAATATTTACAGATACAGTACAAAGAGAAAACTTTAGTACTGAGAGCCTGTGGAGGGAGTAAAAAGGGTGGAATTAATCAGGAAATATTCTTGGTTCGTTTTTAGGAAGGAGCGAGAAAATTGAAGCTGCGCGGTTAAAGAATAATATGAAGCAAGATAAAAGAGCTTCCCTGGTGGCTCAGCTGGTAAAGAATCCACCTGCAGTGCGGGAGACCTGGGTTTTATCCCTGGGCTGGAAAGATCCCCTGGAGGAGGGCATGGCAACCCACTCCAATATTCTTGCCTGGAGAATCCCATGGGCAGAGGAGACTGGAGGGCTACAGTCCACGGGGTGATAAAGAGGCGGACACGACTGAGCGACTTAGCACACACAGCACAGCCCTGACGCGCTGCCTTTGGAGTCAAAAGCTTTTTGTTATTTGCCTGTAGTTTTGGAGTGTTTTTCCTTCGCTTTTCAGGAGTGTTTGATGGATGCATTTATCTACCTGTGGTTGCAGGGGACAGTCAGGACTATGACAGACACACTTGCCTGGGCATATATCCAGAGAAAATTCTAATTTGAAAAGACACCCACACCTCAAAGTTCATAGCAGAATTATTTATTAATACAATAGGCAAGACATGGCAGCAACCTAACTATTCCTTGACAAATGAATGGATGAAGATGATTACATATATATATATATATAAATAATGGAATACTACTCAGTCATAAAAAAGAATGAAATAATGCCATTTGCAGCAACATGGATGGACCTAGAGATGATCATACTAAGTGAAGTAAGTCAGACAGACAAATATTATTTATCACTTATATGTGGAATCTTAAACAAAATGATGTAAATGAACTTATTTACAAAACCAGACCACCTTATCTACCTCCTGAGTAATCTGTATGCAGGTCAAGAGGCAACAGTTAGAACCAGACATGGAACAACAGACTGGTTCCAAATCGGCAATGGAGTACGTCAAAGCTGTATATTGTCACCCTGCTTATTTAATTTATGTGCAGAGTACATCACACGGAATGTCGGGCTGGATGAGCACAAGTTGAAATCAAGATCACCAGAAGAAATATCAGTAACCCCAGGTACACAGATGACACCACCCTCATGGCAGAAATCTAAGAACTAAAGAGCCTCTTGATGAAAGTGAAGGAGCAGAGTGAAAAAGTTGGCTTAAAACTCAACATTCAGAAAATGAAGGTCATGGCATCTGGTCCCATCACTTCATGGCAAATAGATGGGGAAACAAGGGAAACAGTGGCAGACTTTATTTTGGGGGGCTCCAAAATCACTGCAGATGGTGACTGCAGCCATGAAATTAAAAGATGTTTGCTTCTTGGAAGAAAAGCTACGACCTACCTAGACGGCATACTAAAAAGCAGAGACATTACTTTGCTGACCAAGGTCCATCTAGTCCAAGCTATGGTTTTTCCAGTAGTCACGTACATATGTGAGAGTTGGACTATAAAGAAAGTTGAGCGCTGAAGAATTGATGCTTTTGAACTGTGGTGTTGGAGAAGACTCTTGAGAGACTCTTGGACTGCAAGGAGATCAAGCCACTCAATCCTAAAGGAAATCAGTCGTGAATATTCATTGCAAGGACTGATGCTGAAGCTGAAACTCCAATACTTTGGCCACCTGATGCGAAGAACTGACTCACTGGAAAAGACCCTGATGTTGGGAAAGATTGGAGGTGGGAGGAGAAGGGGACGACAGAGGCTGAGCTGATTGGATGGCATCACTGACTCAATGGACATAAGTTTGAGCAAGTTCCGGGAGCTGGTGATGGACAGGGAGGCCTGGCGTGCTGCAATCCATGGGGTGGCAAAGAGTCAGACACGACTGAGCAACTGAACTGAACTGATTTACAAAACAGAAACAGACTCACAGACATAAAAAGCAAATTTATGGTTACCAATGGGGAAAGTTGGGGGGGCCGTAAATTAGAAGTTTGGGATTAATATACACACACTACTATATATAAAACAGATAAACAACAAAGACCTACTGTATAGCAGAGGAAACTATATTCAGTATCTTGTAATAATCTATAATGGAAAAGAATCTGAAAAAGAATATATAAATCTCTCTGTATATCTATATAGCTGAATCATTTTGTTGTACACCTGAAACTAACATAATATTGTAAATCAACTATAATTCAATTAAATAAATAAAAATAAATTAAAAAAATCTAGAATACTACACTTTCAAAAAAAAGAGATACCCCTAGATGGCCATGCTGTCGGCCATTCTCAATAAGCTGGATTTTTACAAGTTGTCCTCAACTCCATTTTCAGAGGGGAATAAAAGAGCTGGGTCTTACACATGGAAGACTCTGTATGCTCTGGTATGTTTACTGAGGACAAAAATTAAAAAAATAGGTTCTAGTTTTTTTGATTTGTTGATGAAACTGATCAATTTCCTTCTAATAGTATTATTTTTAGCATTTCTATTTCCCCAATTTTCTTAAGCATTTGAATTCTATGAACTTTGTGAAATGACTGGAAGGTACTAAAGACAAAGCATGGTAAAAGGTTAGCTTCCATCATCCAAATAGTTGGTACAAGATTATTTGTGGACCATCCCAAAATGAGGCTATATTAGAAAACAAGGGGGAATAAAGACGAAGATAAAAGACTAAATATTCAGAACTTTTGGTTGCATTGACAGAAAAACCAAATAAAACTGACATAAACAGCACAATGTATTATCAACCCACCATCGGCTATCTCATAGAAACTAAAGATGTGACTTAGGAGCAGTCAGAATCTAGGGTTTGAACAGTCAGGATCCTCTGATTCTCTGGATGTTCCGTCATTTGGCCAGAAGTCCCCTTCTGGAATAACCAAGATGGTTAACTGGGTTGATGTGATAACACAGCAGTTATCAGAAGACTATGTGAATGGTATGGGGAGAGTAGAACAGGAAGAAAATTCTGTTTTCAGAAGAGATTTGTATCAAATAAATCAGAGATGTCCACCTTATTGAAAAAATAGTGAAGAAGCTAGACAGCAAGAAAAAATGGCTTGTCAAGTTTCTTGACTGTTTATAAATAAATAAGATCAGTTTCAAGGGTAAAGTAACCCCCGCCCATTTAAAGGAAAATTTTCTTCTTTTAAGGACATCCTTTGAAAGATGTACCAACAAATAGCAACCTGTAAGGCACCTGGCCTACTGTGCAATGCTTAACTACCGATCTTCACTGTGCACTCATCATATGCAAAGAACTTCTCTGGATTCTGAGCTATGGGAAAGAAGTTGCAAACATGACTAGGTACCTCCTTCAAGGAGTTTACATTTTAGAAATCTGGAGAAGGAAAAGTTTAAAGCAAGCAAGCTATCATTAACTAGGTCAACCTAACATAAGGACAGATTGCTATATCCCATATTTTCCTCTAAAAGAAAAAAAGAATTTGTGGTCTTAAAACATTACATGATGCACCAGATTCACAGCCTGAACTACATTTGAAGTCGGTCAGGTGTCCTCAATCATACCCTGCAGACTGATCACACACACTACCACCTGGATTAAGCTGACGATTTTCAAATGAAATCTTTTTCTGTGTCTTTGTTTCTCGCTGGCTTTTTAGAAAAAGACCAGAGAGGAAAGGAAACTGTAGGTTAGTTTTATAAGTATGCTTGTACATTCACCATCATCATTATCATCCACAAGCCTGGCTTTTAAAAGCCTGGGACTTCCCTGCTGGTCCAATGGCTAAGACTCCGAGCTCCCAATGCAGGGGTCCCAGGTTCAATCCCTGGTCAGGGAACTAGATCCCACATGCCCGCAACTAAGACCTGGCACAACCAAATAAATAAATATTAAAAAAAAAAAAAAGTTTGGGAGGCAGAGGGGCGAAAAAGGAGCTGGTGAGAGGAGGTTTTGGCGGAGGATACCAGCAGGTGGCGCTTGTCCCCTCCTCCGAGATTAGAACTTTGAACTCACCCTAGAATCCTGTAGGAATCAAGGGCTACCTAGCCAGCGCGGTCAGTGCAAGTGACATGGATCATGCGGTACTTTAGATCCATCACCTTTCCGCATCACCACTTAAAACATAATCTCCCCCTCCATCAGGGGTTGAATTATTTTCTTATTTGACCCGCATCCTCTTCCCCTAGCTAAGTCCCTCACAAGGTCGCTGCTCAAGCCTTGGGATAAAGCCTTAGAGAGTTGGAGCCGAAACTTCAGAAAGGAGGGGGACTTCATTAACCTCCCAACTTCCAACCTTCTTATGCTGTCAGGAGTTTCTGATGCCCCTGGTGTTGGTTTGGGCAGAAGGTGATTTCAACTGCAGACGGGGACGTCAGCTCCCATGCCCCACAGGGGCTAGAAGCAGCTCACAAGGTCACCTTGACGAAACCTGTGCGCAGGCTCCAACCGGGACCGAGTTATTTTATAGTTGGGGTCACTGCCTTTCTGAGCCCTCCAGCTCCACCGAATTCCGGGCTCAGCCAGTCACAGCCAGCCCCTCTTCCTCACACGACAATGGGTTCTGTCCACCATAGAAACGACCTGCATCTTGAAAACTCCTTCCTTTCTGTGCCTGTATTTTCGGCCATTGCTCAGAAAACCCTCTGCTCCACTCCTAAGCTGTTCGCAGCGGCGTCCAGCCCCGGCGTTTACAGGAACGCAACCCTAGAGTCCGAAGGCTCTCCTTTTAAACCCAGCTCCGCCTCTGACTGCCTGGGTGACCTCAGACGGGTTTCTTCACTTCCTCTGTGGGCTGAGGGAAACAGTTTTTCCGCTCACGGGGTCCCCTGGATTCCTGAGATCACGAACGCCGACTATGGAGACCAGCGTCTGGCCCACTGGAGGTGCCCAAATGCTAGGGGCGGGGGTCGTCTGTTAGCCTGATCCTACCGTGAAACACTGCCTCTGGGGGTTGGGAGGGGACTTGAGGTCCAAGAATCCGAATAATTCGCAGAATTGAGATAGGCTCTCGTCTCCCCCGTGATCTCCCTGCGTTCAGCCCCAAGCGAGTATCCGGACAGCCCGGCGCGGGCGCGCGGCAGCAGCCGGGGCCCGCGCCCGGGGCGGCGGAGTCAGGCTCGGGGCTGGACTGACGGCTCCGCGGGAAGGCGGAGCAGAGAGCGGGCGGCGGAGGAGGGGAGAGCCGCCGGGAGGAGGGCGCAGGGGCGGGAGGAGATACATGCGCGCTGCCCGCCGCCGCCGCCGCCGCCGCAGTCCTTAGCTTCCCGGGGACAGGAAACCTTCGAGACCGCGCTGCCACGGCCGCCTCCGCCTCTCGGCTCCCGGTTCCGCGCGCCTGCCACACCCTCCGCCCCTCCTCCGGCATCTCTCGGCGGAGCGCCGCGGGGACTCGGCCCCGGGCTGTTGTCTCCCGTTCCGGCGGGGGAAAGGTGTGACCTCCCCCCGCAGGAGCGGCGCGGCGGGGCGGGGGGGCCCGGGAGAAGATGGCGACGCCGGGAAGCGAACCCCAGCCTTTCGTGCCTGCCCTGTCGGTGGCTACGCTGCACCCCCATCATCATCCCCACCACCACCACGGAGGAACCGGAGCCAGCGGCGGGGCCGCGGGAGGCGGCGGCGGCGGCGGCGGGGGCTTCAACCTGCCCTTGAACCGGGGGCTGGAGCGCGCGCTGGAGGAAGCGGCCAACTCCGGGGGCTTGAACCTCAGTGCCAGGAAACTGAAGGAATTTCCCAGGACCGCGGCCCCCGCGCATGACCTCTCGGACACGGTGCAGGCAGGTGAGAGAGGGCCGAGGGCGGGCGGTGGGTGTGGGTGTCTGGCGAGCTGTCGCGCCTTCCCCGACGCGGTGGCCAGTCTGAGATCTGGCCTGACCGGGGGGTCCAGCGGCCCGTGCTGTCCCGAGGCAGGGACCCGCGTGGGCGGTCCAGCTCGAGGAGAGCGGGGCTGCTCCGGGCCGCCGAGCCCGCGGGCGCGTGGGTCCCCCCTCGCCGCGGCTGCGCCAGGGAAGTGGCAGCGGGGCTGGGACTTGCGGGCGCGCCGCGTGCGCGCAGTGGAAGTGGGAGGTTTCGGGCGGCTGCGGCCGCTTCCTGGGCCCGGCGCAGGGGCTGGGGACCCGGGCGCCGCGTCTGCGCCTCCGACCCGGGCAAAGCCCTCTTCGCGCCGAGGCGCCGCCCGTCCGGTTGGGAAGCCTCTAGACAAAGGTGGCGCGCCCTCAGCCGACCCGAGGGCACCGGCGCGGTGCCGCCGGGCCCCGCTCGGCGACACCACCGAGCGATCGGGCAACTTGTGTCCGCAGCTTCCTCTTCCTGCGTCTGTGCGAGGGGGGAGCGGCGGCTCTGGTCGCGAAACCGAATCGCAGCCGCTTCGTCGGGCTGTCGACTCGCTGGTTCTTTGCCTTCAGCTCACCACCGCCCACGCGGTTTGGTCCTGCCACCGAGGCTACCTCGTACTCAGTAATCCGATCTTTGCGGGGGCCCTGGAAGAGACGGCAGGGTATATTTAAAAAAAAAAAAAAAAGTAATTAAAGTGAGCCGGTTTCCATCCGTGAGCCCGACAAGTTGTAACTCGCGCCAATGAGCATACAGCGTTTTCAAGTTATGTCATGTGTTGACATATTTCTGAGAGATCGGCTTTCCCTTTGGTAGTTGGAGTTACTGGAGCAGGATCTATAAACAGGAAGGAGGCTGGTGGAATGCGATTCGGGCCTTGGGGTCCTGATAGAACTGCCTGGGTTGCCCACCGTCTGGTTTCAGTTCCTTGGAGGAGGGTTTGTATCTTGGCGAGCGCCCAGCACTTCCCAGAGCAGTGGGTACCCCATTTGGGAACCACCGACCAGACCTCCTCGGTGTCATTGGCCCGAGTGTCAGACCCCCAGGGGATCCTGGATGGCTTGACTGTCAGCTCCAGATCTCAGTTTCCTCTCTTGCGGGAAGATGGGAGTGGGGAGAGGGGGCAGACAGTGGCCTTTTGGAGCTAGATTCCAGCGCTCCCCTCTTTAATTCAATGCACATTTATTAAGAGTCCTGATGGATATTTAGACGAGTTCTGAGTTCACTAGAGGCAGAAAGCACTCTTTGGGGCCATTAAACTTTGTAATTTGGATCTGGGGATAGTCAGGAATGGGCAAAAAAGGAGGGAATTTCCAGAGTTGAGTTGTCAACAGCTGGGGAGGTTCTTGATCAGACCACTTAGATGCAGTTTCTGAAGTAGAAGTTATTCCAAGAATTGCCTGGATCATTAACTTAGAAAAAAAATCTGTTGTTAAGTTGGACTTCCCTTTTGCTGCAGATTGTAAGGTGAGCTATGGCAGGATTGGATATGACTGCCGAAAATGTAGCTGGCAGGATATTCATTTCATTGGATATGAAAATGGAGCCGGCAGGACCAGTAAAATTCTGTGTCTGTATGTTCAGAAGGTGGCACTGAATAATGTTCCTCTACTTCTGATGTTTGTTTCAAAGTTGGGTGAACTTGATGTGTCTGCCCTACTGGTGTTTTTTTAGAGAAGACCAGTGCTTTTAAAAGCAGAGACCACCTCTTTCAGTTCAGACCTAACTGTGTGAAGCATGGTGGCGTTTAAAACAAGATTTCCGTTTTCCTCTCTTTGCTTGTTTGTGGTGAGCTGTGGTTGTGAGTTCTGCAAGTTTTTAATTCGAAACCTCACTTGCACATGTTCCATGTGCAGAAAATTCTAACTAGTTAAATCTTGGAGGCTTAACCTTAGTGACAGTGAACTGAAAATGTTAGTTCCTCAGTCGTGTCTGACTCTTTGAGACCCCAGGTACTGGGCCCACCAGGCTCCTCTGTCCATGGAGTTCTCCAGGCAAGAATACTGGAGGTGATAGCCATTCCCTTGTCCAGGGAATTTTCCCAACCCAGGGATCGAACCTGGGTCTCCTGCGTTGCAGGCAGTCTTTACCATCTGAGCCATCGGGGTTGACTCCCTATGGACAAAGGCAATGTTAGTTATGGGAGGAGGAATGTCACTGCAGTTTGTAGAAAGTTAGGAAAACTTATGAGGTAAAGAGTATTCAATGTAGACAGCTCATTTACGTGAAATTGCATTACCCAAATGTGTTAAAGAGTTGCTTTTGCAAAAACATTTTTGCCTCAGGTCAAAGCTGGGTGTAAACCAATTGTGTTCTGCCCTTTGCTCTGTTTACCCAGAGCACTGTTCCTTATTTGGAAGAGCAAAACTCGAAATAAAGCAAGAGTTAAAATTACCTCCAGCATGCCCAGTGCTGACAGTTCCTGCATATAAAGAGTTCTAGAAGAGTGGAGTGTCTGAGTAGTAACATATACAATAAAGACAGTGGATTCTCTGGGGTTCATACTTAGTTTACAGAACATCTCTTAAAATCAGAAGGGCACACAAAGATCCTTAAAGATCTGAGATGTAAAGTGGACTTTTTCATAAATTTTGTAAGACAGGGAGTGACAGAGAAAGCTTTATCTCCCCGTTCAGTTGTATAATTCAAGCCATTTGGTTTATGCCTTGTAAAAGTAACTCTTCTGGCAGCCACCCTAAGCAGAACTGCCCTCTTGGGCAATGTAGCTTATCTGGCCAGGAGTTGAAAACCCAGATGTAAACATAGAAATATAGAAGCCCAGGGCTGCTCAGTAGATGTTTAAGCTCTGTTAATCAAGTGCATACATCCCTTTCATTGGAAAAAAAAAAACAAAAAAACAACACTCTCAGGCCTTCCCGCTTACTTTGAGCCAATCAATTTACTCATATTTGAGTGCAGATAGTTTGGTTGTCAGGATCTAGACTTCTGGCCGGTGAGCTGGGGAAAGAAGGGCTGTGTGCTGGCACAGGTGACCCTGGCTGAATGGGAGAAGAGCCACGATGAGCTCTTGGACTGGGCTGTGCATCACCCTGCCGGGTCCTTGTGAGATGCCAGTTCAGATCCTCTTGCACAGCTGGGGAGAGTTGAGTTCATACATGCTCAAGGTCATCGCTCTACTTAGATGCTAAACCAGGGATGGAACCCTGATGATTTCACTCTAGCGTGTGTGTTCTTGACCATGGTGCTAGTGGTAAAGAATCTGCCTGCCAGTTCAGGAGACATAAGAGATGTGAGTTCAGTCTCTGGAGGAGGAAACAGCAACCCACTCCAGTATTCTTGACTGGGAAATCCCATGGACAGAGGAGCCTGGGGAGAGCTACAGTCCATAGGGTTGCAAAGAGTTGCACACGACTGGAGCGACTTGGCACATACACACACAGGGAAGGGGTGGGGAGGAGTAGAATCCAGGAGGTCACCTGGAGGTTCATTCAACCGACATTCGTTCTGCAAGTACCCACCAAGCACTTCTCAGCGCCAGGCACTGTTCTAGGCACCAAGGATACAGCAGGGACCAACAGAGACTCCCTTGACCCCTTTGATGGAGTTTTCATTCTCCTTGTGGATGAGGGAGGAGGTAATTGAAGAAATAGATTTTGAAGGATAAACTGGGAAGACTTACAGGAGACGTACGCTATCTTCGTTTAGAAATATACATGCTGCCTTGTTTTAAAGGTCACTTACAGTAGCTTGTAACAATAGCACAAATGGTAGTAATAAATACGAACTGAAGCAGAAAGTCAGGCCTGAGAAAAAAGTACACAAATACGTGCGTTGGGAAAGCAAACTTCTTGTTGTTGTTGTTCTAGTGCTGATTTATTAAATAGTGTCATTTGGGGATAAGGAGGTTCCAGAGGGTGTTTGTAGGACTGAAATGAAGTGAACTGAAAAGAGGAGTAAGAAAAGAAAGAGTCTGTCTCAGGCTGATTGCTGGAAGTCCTGGAAAATGACAAGGAAAATCTTGGATCCGAGGTACAGAACAGTGGTTGAAAGTTGGCCACATTAAGGAGAGAGTGGAGTGTGTTATTGCTGGTATCTTTTTTAGGGGTGGCTGGAAGCAGGAAAGGCGATATGGGAAATGCAGGGCTTGCCCAGGGAGGAATACAGATGAGAAAAGTACTCTGAGGTCCTGTATGTGCCAGTGGTGGTGCTGGAGAAGATGCAAAGAGTAAGACATGACAGGAGCACACGTGAGATGCAAAGTGATCTTTTTTTTTTTTTTTAAATAAAACCCCTGCATCTTCTTTTTTTTTTAATATGTAATTTTTTATTTATGTGTTTATTTATTTTGGCTGTGCTGGTCTTTGCTGCTGCACGGGCTTTTCTCTAGTTGCAGCAAGTGGGGGCTCCTCTCCAGTTGCCGGTCGGGGGCGTCTCGTTGGTGGTGGCCTCTCTCGTGGCAGAGCACAGGCTCGAGGTCAGGCGGGCTCAGTCGTTTCGGCTCCCCGGCTCTAGAGAGCAGGTTCAACAGTTGTGACCCACCGGCTTGGTTGTTCCAAGGCATGTGGGATCGTCCCAGATCAGGGATCGAACCTGTGTCTCCTTCATTGGCAGGTGGATTTTTTTTTTTTTTTTTTTAACCACTGAGCCACCAGAGATGCCCCCTATATTTTGCACCCTTTAATTTCAAAGCAAAATACGAAAAACATGATACACAGCCTTCAATCCCTCCTGTCAAATGTGGGAAGGAATAGGGCTTGAGGCCCTGGAGTCCTGCCTTAGACAGAAGGACGGAAATAAAACCACTGGACTTCAGCAGAGGGGAGCAGGTGGGCCACGCCGCCAGGGCTGCTGCTGCGGCGGCCACGGGAACCAGGAAGCCGTGGGGACCTCAAGGTGTGACGAGGGTGGGACAGATAGACATTGTCTGCAAAATTCAGAAAAAAAGGTCATTTTAGTTACACTGGCTAGGAGAGACTCTCCTAGCCTGAGATGGGGTTTGCGTCAGGTTTTGTAGGCTGGTAAGATTTTGGATGGAAGTCCGCATGCACATTCTGTGGTTGGAAAGATGGTGTGAACGTGGGACATGAGAACATGACAGCCTGAGATCTGCTGTGAATACAAGTGAGACGGGTGTTCAGGCCGGGACCTCTGGTCACGTCCTCTCACCCCGCCGTCCCCGTGCAATGGGGTGATGCGGCACAGGGCTCTTAGGACCCTGTAGGACACTGTGGATGGCTGGGGCCTGGGATATGTCAGCCTGTGGGACTAAGGCTGTCTGTCTGCAATACCACTCTCAAATATCTACAGAGGCAAATAATCTTCCCCGAGATTTGTGGCTTCTCTGCTGAAGCCTGAATCTCCCTGTCCCACTCCCATTCTGTCTCAACTGAATCCTTGGGATATTAGCTTCCTTTAGTCACTGGGATGCACCCAGGACTTGATGAAATCTATTTGGTCTCAAAAACTATTCCATAATTTTGGCCATAAAGATTTTTCATTATGAATGTAATGAAACTTGAAATCACACGTGCTTTTGTAGAACATTATGTTCTTTTGTAGTTATGCTTTGTTTCAAATTATGTTTCTGCTATTGAATTGACTAGTCACTGTGCTATAAGGATCATTTATAGTGGTAGTCACTCTCATTTAAATGGCTCTATTTATCACATATATTCTGACTATTAATACTTCAAAAACAAGGAGTCACAGCTTTTCCTCCCTATTATTATTGTTGTTGATCAGTTTCACTGTTGTTGTTTGATCACTAACTTGTATCTGACTCTTTGCAACCCCATGGACTGTAGCCCGCCAGGCTCTTCTGTCCATGGGATTCTCCAGGCAAGAATACTGGAGTGGGTTGCTATTTCCTTCTCCAGGGGATCTTCCAGGACCAGGGACTGAACCCGTGTCTCCTGCATGGTCTCTAGTGGATTCTTTACCACTGAGCCACCAGGGAAGCCCCGGTTTCACTGTGGTTTAGTTGCTCAGTCATGTCCAACTCTTTGTGACCTAATGGACTGTAGCTGCCAGGCTCCTCTGTCCGTGGGATTTCCCAGGCAAGAATACTGGAGTGGGCTGCCGTTTAGAGGACTTCTAGTAGTAAAAGCTGTTAGGCCTCCGACATCTCCGTGCACGTGGTGGCTCCGCACCGTACCCACATGTGCGCGTCCACGTTTCTGTGTGTGGCAGAAACAGTCTCCACAAACACACCCGTATTCTCATTGCTTGCACTGTGGGCCGCTCCTTATTGAAGAGGCAGGAAGACGACACTCTGTTTCCAGAATAACAGCATACAACCATAGGCCGTAAAACCTCTGGGAATTTTTGAGCTGTGCCAGTTTATAAAGGTCAGCCCAGGGTTTGACCTTCATCATTGAAAGTATTCCACCGGCTAATTTGTTAGTCACTGGGACATCTTATTTGTTTTTTGATGAGTGTCAGTTATTAGGCAAAAATTTGGCACAACCCCACTATTTTAAAATTTTAACTTCAATTGTTGACTAAGAATTTTTTTTTTTTTTTAGTTCTGTTGCAACTTAAATTTTTCATGCTGTGTGGTTCAGCAGTTCTTTGGTTTTAAGCATTTAAAGGGTGGGTACCTTTTGAAATCCATGTGAGTGTTGATTGGTGCAGAGGTTAATTTCCTTTGCCCTTGCTGCCCTGCTGGTATGAACAAAGGCTTAGAAGTTGCTACTCAACTTCGTCATTACTTATCAATATTTAAACACAAGTTGCTTCCTTCTTTTGTGTGTACTTTTCTCTTTTTCCCCTTTTTCATATGTACCTATCTGTATCTGTCAACCTATATCCATAGATACAACTATTTACCTATACCTATAGGTGTATTTATATACCTGTATTAATCAGTATATATCTACATACTTGGACTTCCCTGGTGCTCAGATGGTAAAGAATCTGTATGCAGTGTGGAAGACTTGGGTTCAATCCCTGAGTTGAGAAGATCCCCTGGAGAAAGGAATGGCAACCCACTCCAGTATTCTTGACTGGGAAATCCCATGGACAGAGGAGCCTAGTGGGCCACAGTCCATGGGGTCGCAAAGAGTCAGACACGACTGAGCAACTCATACACACACACACGCAGATCTGTGTACTTATATCTATATACATTTATATGTGTGTGACTTGCTTAGCCAAAAAAGAAAGCCCAACTATATTTACATATCCAATGCCTTTATTTATGTACAGTTTATAAGTAGTGTGGGGGCATTTACTATTGCTACAAATTTCTTGTTGTATGAAAGTTTTTTTGGCACCAAATTTTTCATTTGCTATATAAATTTCTTTGGCTAGAGATAAAAGGTATAAAGACTTTTTATATTTATGCTCGGCAGCATTTACTTTCTCTTAATATCTTCCCTGGCTCTGTGTTGAGTCTGCTTTTCCAGAGACTTGGCGATTTAAATGGCAGAAATGCTATGAACTCTGCTTAAGGTGCTTATGGGGGTCCTTGGTTGGGTCACGTGACTTAAACTTTTGTCTGTGCCTCATAGAATTCTGTTTGTGATGCTCCTTCCTAGATTTGGCTTAGCTTTTTGGAAAATTAGACTTCTGCCTTAGAAAGGCATCGGGGAAAACTGGCCTGGGCTTAGGTCTGGTACTGCCCACCACGATCACCGTTTGTGAGCTCTTTCAGTGATGATGTCACTTGTTGAAATTCAGATGATTTGGAGTTAACTGTGATGTTTATTTCAAATATAAAATTATGTGTATGCTCAGTCATGTCTGACTCTTTGCAGCCCCATGACTGTAGCCCGCCAGGCTCCTCTGTCCATGGGAGGATTTTCCAGGCAAGAACACTGGAGTGGGTTGCTATGGCCTTCTCCAGGGGATCTTCCCGACCTAGGGATTGAACCTGCATCTCTTGAGCCCTTTCAGATTCTTTACCAATAACACCCCCTGGGAAGTCCCTATCATAAAAGGCTTAAGGATGTAAGACCCCAAACCCAACTATATTTACATAGCTGATGTATAATTTATAGGATATCAATAGGCTTCTGTTTTATTGCTACTATTTTTCGTGCGTGGCGTGGAAGTTTTTTGCAGCAAAATTTTCAGTTGCTATGATATTTCAGATAAGTTTTTGTGTGTATGTGGTGTGAATTGTTTAACCAAAAAAAGAAAAAAGGCAAGAAAGAAAAGAAAGAAAAAAAATAAGAATGGTCAGGATTCCATGTAAGCCTTAGGCCTGCCAATAGAGACGCAAGCCTGAAGCACGTCTGTGTTCTCTTCATCTTAATTTCAGAGTTCAGTAGTATTGCTTCCATATACTGTAGTAAGAAGTCGTACATTTGGAAACCATCTGTTCCCACAAAGTAATTCAAAAATCGAGTGAGATTGTTTACATGGACAGAAAGTCGCAGAACTGTGAGAATTTGGCTTCTCTTGCAAGCAAGTAGAAGTGAGATGCCCTTCTCAAAGTCAGATTTCTGGGTGTGCTCCTACTTTTTCCTATCTGGGTCCTCCACTGGTCATAAAGGAGGGATACTGGGGCAAAAAAAAAAAAAATTGGAGACAGGCAGTGTTTGGTTTGCATCATAGAAACGTTTTAATTTGGGGTTGCGGAGAAATTATTGCTCCTGTGTTCATAGGAGGTTGATACTGAGCCAGGTTAATTTATGGTACCTGGAACCCTTCCAGGCTGTTCCAGGGTCAGGCTTTATAATTTTGGAAATCTTCTTTGATACTTGCTTTCTTCCTTCTGCTGTGCTTCCTCAGTCTCTTTGCTGGAGGGGCCCTAAGACCTGTGACTTGAAGCAGAGTCGGTATCTCTGGCCCAGTGAGCCTTGAGGTTCCCCTTCAGTGTTCTCCCCAGAGGGGCAGAGGGAAGCCCCATCTTGGTTTTCTTAATCCTCTGGCTTCTCCTGTGGTCTTGCTTTTGACAGCGGACCTCTGCAGCTCTGCCCGTGGAGTTTTGCTACCCAAGGTATTCCTCTGATGTTCTTTTTTTTTTTTTAAATTCCATGCATTCATTTTATTGGCGCATAACTGCTTTACCGTGCGGTGCCGCTTCCTGCTGTATGCAGTGTGAATCAGGTCTGTGTACACACGTGCTCCCTGCCCCCGTCCCTCCCCTCGAGGTTGCCGCAGAGCCCTGGGGGGGGGCGGGGGGGGTGGGGGGGGGCCCCCCGTGTGACACAGCGGCTTCCCCTTCGCTGCCCGGTGTGCTTGTCAGCGCTGCTGCCCCAGCCGTCCGCGCCCCATCCTCCTGTGCCCACACGTCCGTTTTCCACATCCTCTAACGCTCTTCCCTATTTTTTGACGTTGATGCTACACAGCCTTACAAGTAGCATCAATACACCTGACCTGGTTTCATCAGCCTGGCTCTGATGTGCCGCAGTTTCTCTCTGCAGGCAAAGGCCATGAGCTCCAAGATAGCACCTCCCCCTTGCAGACTGCCTGACTTGGCCTTCCTTTCCATTGCCTACGTTTCCCTTTTCCAGGTCATTTCCCTCGCTTCCCCTCCGCTCCCTCCCCACCTTCTGCCCTGGAAAAGTGTGAAAGTGAAGTCGCTCAGTCGTGTCCGACTCTTTGCAACCCCACGGGCTGTAGCCCACCAGGCTCCTCCGTCCATGGGATTTTCCAGGCAAGAGTACTGGGGTGGGTTGCCATTTCCTTCTCCAGGGGATCTTCCCAACCCAGGGATCAAAACCAGGTCTCCCACATTGCAGGCAGACACTTTACTGCCTGAGCCATCAGGGAAGCCCTTCTGCCCTAGTTGAGTCTACTTAACCCTGCTCCCATTCTGGCCAGTCCCCAGCCTCCTCAGGACAGGGGCCTCCCTGGCAGCCCTTCCGTGCAGATCTGAGCGCAGAATCAGGCGCAGCTTTAAGACACTTTGGCATTATTTCCTTGTGGTGCTTTTTTGTTAATTATTGCCTTCCTCTCTGGTGCTTTCCTCATGCTTAAACTCTTTCCTCCTTTGCTGGCCTGTGAGGTCTGGCTCAGCAGGGATTTTCCCTTGGTTTCGCGTGTGCCCTCCACACGAGGCACAGAAAGTGCTAGATTAATATCAGTGCGCTGTTCCTCTCCCCTTTCCTACTCACAGCCGTCTTTTAGTCCCTGCACTTTCAGTCTGTCATCTTGGATCTGCCACGATGCATTGTTTGCTGATCTGCTGCCTTTTTTTTGGCCTTTTTTTTTTTCCACACGGCATTTTTTTTGCTTCTCAGCCATCGTCCACTCTACTCATTGGCTCAGGCTGCTGTAACAAAATACCGCAGACTGGGTGTCTTAACAGAAATTTATTTCCTCACTGTTCTAGAGGCTGAAAGTCCAAAGTCGCGGTGTCGGTGGGGCTGCTTTCTCCCGAGGCATCGCTCCTTGGCTTGTTGATGGCCGCCCTGCCCCTGTGTTTGTGTGGCCCTGCCTCTGTCCTTGAGCATCCCTGCTGTCTCCTTGTGGGTCCGTATTTCCTCCTCCTGTGAAGACACTGGTCACACTGAATTAGGGCCCGCCCATAACCCACTCATAAAACCTTATGAGTGCGTATACGACTTGAGAGGCCTGATCTCCAAATAGATCATGTTCTGAGGATCTGGGGCTTTGATGCATGAATCTAGGGGAACACGATTCAGCCCAGCACACACTCCTCCTGGCCTGGATAAAGTGACTGTGCTGTGTAAGCCTGCCTTCCTGGTAGGCCTGGGCCAGGCCAGTCTTTTTCCCCATAGTAAATGTTTCTGAGTACCTGATGTGCTGTAAAAGGAAGGGGCCACACACACACTTAAAAATGGGTGACTCTGACTAAAGTCTGGGTCCCCCTCCTCCCCACCACCTCTCCCAAATTTAGAATCTTCTTTTGGGTGGTTGGTGGGTCCCTAGAGTTATTCTTTCTCAACAGCTAAGATTACTTTCTTCAACGTTTGCCAAGTGTTTGATAAGCCAGATTACATCCAGAGGTCGAGTTGTCATGACTTCTGAGAGGGACAGGTGGGAGTTTTATTGTATCAAATGTTGCTTGAAGTTAACAATTGAACTGAAAGTAAACAGGTCTTGAGCACCTAGCATGGATAGCAGCTGTGGATGATTAAAAAAAATAGAGACGTAGTTGTTGGTATAGATTTTGCAGAATTGGATGAGGATTAAAGTAACATTTGAAAGCACTGTTGTTGTTTCGTTGCTGAGTCGTGTCTGATTCTTTTTCGACCCAGTAGACTGCAGCCTACCCGGCTCCTCTGTCCACGGGACTTTCCAGGCAAGAATGCTGGAGTGGCTTGGCATTTCTTTCTCCAGGGGGTCTTCCTGGCCTAGGGATCCAACGCAAGTCTCCTGAATTGCAGGTGGTTTCTTTACCCCTGAGCCATCTGGGAAGCCCCGAAAGTACTGTATTCTCAGTAACTGTCATTTTCTGAAAAAGCCTTTCAGTCCTTAGCCTAAGGGACTGTCTTCGCCTTTCTGTAGCTTAGAGGTTGAAAATCAACTCTCTTGAGCCTTAAAGACCAGGGTCCAAATCTTAGTATTGTCGATTATTAACTGTGTCACTCTGACTAGATAACTTAAACTCCGAGTATCAGTTTCTTGTGAACTGATGTCTTACCTATAAAATGGGAACAATGGGTCCTGAGTCATGTGTGAGGACAATGGTTATAACAACAATAGCAACACTATCGAGTGCTTTTCTGTGTCAGGCATTGTTCCATGTGCTTTATATGTAAATATATATATTAAATATATGTAATATATACATTTCCTCATTTAATTCTTGCTGAGCATTCTGTTTTAACTGCAGTAGGAGCTCAATACCTCCTAACCTTCCCAACTGCCAGCTGGGTTCCACTCAACTTCTGATATCCAGTTGAAATCCATCTGCCTCTGAAATGCCTTTCTCTACCACTGTAGACGGAGGAGGGAGTTTCTAGATATCTAGAAATCACCCCTTCACATCTCTCCCTCATTTAATAGCTGAGGACACTGAGGCTCAGAGAGCTTAAGCCACTTGCCCAAGGTCACACAGCAGGGCGGTGGGCACCTCTCAGCCAGGAAGCTCCCTCCCTCCTTAGACTTCTCAGGTCAGCCCCACCCAGACCAGGCAGGAGGAAGGACCCTAGAAGAAAAAATAAGTACTGTGAAACCTTTAATAACATGTGGTCCAAAGCTGGGGAGAGTAAGATAGGAAACGAAGCGCGGTTACAGATTAACCGTGTTAGTTCAGGATTTTACGGCATGTGGTTTGGAGGACATGCTTGGGCTCCATGTAAATTGGATCCCAAAGTACTGACAGATGCATGGGGCAGTCCCACCCAGACTCAGGCCTGGAGGTCCACCGCCGCCTGTCAGAGCAAGACTTTTCTCAGCACTTGGAATCCATTTTCCTGTGGAAATAAAGTAGTAAGTGGTGGTTTGGTTCTCCCGCCAACCCTCCCTTTAACCCTGGCAGAGCTGGGCCTTTGTGTTGACCATGTTTCTTTGGAAAAATGCAGACTCCCTTCTGACATGGAATTCTGCATCAGAATGCGAAACTCTGGCCTCTTGGCGATCGCTCTCTCCCCTGAGGCCGTTCTGACCCAATGTCAGGAAGCCCACCTCCCTCCCAGGGCCCTTGGTCAGCGGGCCCAGCAGACTGGGCGTCCCTTCCACCCGGTGCAGGGAGCTAGCTGTTGTGTTGTGCGTGCGTATTCAGTCGTGTCCCACTCTTTGCGAACCCGTGGATCGTACATAGCCCCCCAGGCTCCTCTGTCCATGGAATTGCCCAGGCAACAGTACTGGAGCGGGTTGTCATTTCCTTCTCCAGGGGAATCTTTCTGACCCAGGGATCGAACCCGCGTCTCATGGGTCTCCTGCACTGGTAGATGGATTCTTTACCCCTGAGCACCCTGGGAACCTCAGGTGGGCATAAGTCGGGGGTCAGCTCTGGGGCTCAGCGAGGCGTCCAGACCTGAGAGGAGCTGGTCTGGGAAATGCCCCCTGCAGGAGACGGCAGGGATGGAAATGCTTCTCTGCTTAGTTGGTGCATTTTTTACATATTATTCCCCCAAATTGTTTATTTTAGAATTTGAAGCAAATTACTGAGTCATGCTGAACTTCAGGTGGGTAATTTCTTTTCTTTTAATATTTATTTATTTGGGTGCATAGGGTCTTAGTTGTGCCATGCAGGATCTTTAGTTGTGGCACATGGGATCTAGTTCCCAGACTGGGAATCAAACCCAGGCCCCCGGCACTGGGAGTGTGGAGTCTTAGCCACTGGGCCACCTGGTAAGTCCCCAGGTTTGTAATTTGTTGACGGTGAAAATACTCTTTTCCAGATGCTCAATGTCACTCATTATCAGAGAAATGCAAATCACGACCACAATGAGGTACCATCTCATGTGGGTCAGAATGGCTGCTATCAAAAAGTCTACAAACAATAAATGCTGGAGAGGGTGTGGAGAAAAGGGAACCCTCTTACACTGTTGGTGGGAATGCAAACTAGTACAGCCGCTATGGAGAACAGTGTGGAGATTCCTTAAAAAACTGGAAATAGAACTGCCATACGACCCTGCAATCCCACTGCTGGGTATACACACCAAGGAAACCAGAACTGAAAGAGACACGTGTACCCCAATGTTCATCGCAACACTGTTTATAATAGCCAGGACATGGAAGCAACCTAGATGTCCATAGACAGATGAATGGATGAGAAAGTTGTGGTACATATACACCATGGAATATTACTTAGCTATTAAAAAGAACACATTTGAATCAGTTCTAATGAGGTGGATGAAACTGGAGCCTATTATACAGAGTGAGAAGAAAGTAAGTCAGAAAGAAAAACACCAATACAGTATATTAACACATATATATGGAATTTAGAAAGATGGTAATGATGACCCTATATGCGAGGCAGCAAAAGAGACACAGACTTTTGGACTCTGGGAGAAGGCGAGGGTGGGATGATTTGAGAGAACAGCATTGAAACATGTATATTATCACATGTGAACTAGATCGCCCGTCCAGGTTCAGTGCATGAGACAGGGTGCTCAGGGCTGGTGCACTGGGATGACCCAGAGGGAGAGGGGATGGGGAGGGAGGTGGGAGGGGGGTTCAGGATGGGGGTCACATGTACACCCATGGCTGATTCATGTCAGTGTATGGCAAAACCACTACAATATTGTAAAGTAATTAGCCTCCAATTAAAATAAATTAATTAATTAAAAAAAATACTCTTCTCCCCTCAGGGCTGTTGTGAGGAGGTGAGATACAGTCCCCAGAGCAGAATTTGGGTTTGGCTTAAGTGAGTGATCAGTAGATGTCACTTGCTTTTCTAGATTCCCAAGGGTTGACGTGTCATAGTTTTTCTTCTGTAAGATAAATAACTGGTTGTCATCAGCCTGCCATTGGCATAGTGGCTAAGAGTACACAAGGCCGGCTCTCAGTCCTGGTTTCATAAGAACATGGCTGGTACTTAACTTCTCTGAGTCTCAGTTTCCTTGTCTTGCAATGAGGGATCATAATCATAGGATTATTGTGCGGAGGAAATGAATGAATATATGTGTAAAGTGCTCAGATCAATGCTTGGCACTGACATTTGCCATTATTATTATCATAGTCCGTTATCTTTAGAAAAGAGATTCAGTCTTCTAAAGGCCCAGAAAGACTAAATTCCTAGAAATATTGTGACATTAATAAAATGATTGCGATATCCAGAAAGCTTCAGTATACCTGGTTGCACTATGTATAAACATTATTTATATTCTTTTGACAGTCTTTGGGAGATGGTAGAGTAGGTACTGGCTCAGACCGTAAAGAATCTGCCTGCAGTGCAGGAGACCTGGGTTCAATTCTTGGGTTGGGAAGATCCCCTGGGGAAGGGAATGGCTACTCACTCCAGCATTCCTGCCTGGGAAATCCCCTGCAGGGCTACGGTCCATGGGGCCTCAAAGAGCTGGACAAGACCGAGCGACTTAGCACACAGAGAGTAGGTATTATTTATTCTTCCAGAGCTAAATATTCAGATCTTAGGTGTAAGGAAACCCGGGTAGATGGTGAAATGGTTTTCCTTGGGTTGTGTTACTAATAAGTGGTTGAGCCAAGACTATATCTTGTCAGTTTTTTATTTGTTTTCCATTCATTCCTCAAATACTTCTCCAAGGAGTGAGAACATGTCTGTGAGGATGCAGAGATTAAAGAATAAATATGTAGATTTCAACATGTCATTGCTTTTCTTACTTTCCTGGTGTCCAGCATTTGGTTTGAACTTTAATCTGAAGTCGTTACATCAAAGGCCTGCTGATAGGTTCAGTATCACCCTGAAGTTCCTGATAAGGGAACCAAAGGGGAGATGGCCTGGGTCCAGGGTCCTTCAGGCTATTTCCTCTTTCAGTCCTCCCAACGGCCTTGCAAGGCAGGTAGTCTCCTTGCAGCCCAGAAGGAACATCAGTTATGCAAATCTGAGTACGTTTGCAGAGCCAGTAGGGCCAAAGCTGAAGTTGGAGTCAGAACTCAGGATGAAGGGTCGGAGTCTCTTGCCATTAATAGGAGCAGAATCTGCCACCCCCAAAATAGGCCACTTTGGTGTATTGAGTATTTTGAACTTTGTTGTTGTTGTTCAGTTGCTAAGTCATGTCCGACTCTTTGCGACCCTATGGACTGGTAGCCCACCAGGCTCCTCGGTCCATGGGATTCTCCAGGCTAGAATACTGGAGCCGTTCCCTTCTCCAAGGGATCTTCCTGATTCAGAGACTGAACCCACGTCTCCTACATTGCAGGCAGATTCTTTACTTTCTGAGCCACCGTTTGCTCAAATTCATGTGCATGGAGTCAGTGACACTATCTAACCGTCTCATCCTCTGCTGCCCACTTATCCATTTGCCTTTTGTCTTTCCCAGCATCAGGATCTTTCCAATGAATTGGCTCTTTGCATCAGGTGGTCAAAGTATTAGAGCTTCAGCTTCAGCATCAGTTCTTCCCATGAATATTTAGAGTTGATTTCCTTTAGGATTGACTGGTTTGATCTCCTTGCAGTCCAAGGAACTCTCAAGAGTTTTCTCCAGCACCACAGTTTTTAACTAAAGTTACTTTAAAAACATTCTGGCCTCCTTTGTCTCCCTGAAAACTGGAACTAAATACCTTGTGTGAAAGAGATACCAAAAGAGACACAGAGATACCCTCCATACCAAAGAAGGAATAGCAGAATTCAGGGTGGAGATGGCTGTGTAAATAAACTTTACTTCTTCACTCGTTCCTACACCAAGTCCAAACTCATTTGTCTTGTCAATTTTTAACAGGTTTACTGTTTTTTGTTTTTTTTTTTGGTCTAAAATATATATAAAAGCTGTCTGTTTTGGTTGCTTCTTTCAGTATCTTATATTTATGAGCTCCTGTATGTAGGAAATTAGTTTTTTCCCCATTGTTGGATAGCAGTTATTTACTAGGCCAACCAAGAACCTAGAAGGGAAGAAGGAATTAAGTTTTCTTCTCCTGTACTGTGATTTCTTGTAGAGTCACTGCATATTTAGAGCTGGAGGTATGGATCCGTAGATGAGAGTTTGCAATGAGAATCAAGCCCAGAGGATTTTGATAGGTAGTTCCTGGGGTAACTCAGAGACTGATGAGTCAGATTCCACTCCAGACTCATGTCTCCCGTTAAAAGGAGTGGATACAGAGGATCCAGGTGCATGCCTGGGGAGTTCTAGTCCTGATACGCACCGGTTTCCAGTGGCCAATTATCAGCTCCATTTCTAAGAACTGCTTTCCAGCAAGCACTGATACTCATTAAAAAAAATCCTCCAACATTTCTATTATTTAAAAATTTAAGTACATCTTCAGGTTTTTGGTTTTGTTATGAAATTTTGTTAAGACTTTATAGTCTGTAACTTAATTGAACAGCCTATTTAAAATTTACTTGATTTTATTCCCTCCAGTGAGAAATGAGTGAATAGCCATTGGGTGAGTCATCAAGTAATATACTTTCTAGAGCATTTCCTCTGCAATAGGAGTACTTACATTCTCAAAGTTGAGTTGATTTCTAAACGTGCATTTTGTTTTGTCATGAAGATCCTTCAATGCATTAATTAGTTGCTTTTATAATCTTATAAATGAAATAACACAGCAGCCCGTTTTGACTAAAATGGCAGCACAGCTTATGTCTAAATAACCAAAATTTTTTGTGTTAATGCAAATCTAATTCAAAGGAATCTGATTGTGCAATTGAAGGCAAACAGATCTTTCTTTGTTCAGTTCCCTTAGAGGTGAGGATGATAATCTCTGCATGCAATTTAAGGCAATTATGGGTAGTTTTCAGTCTTTAGAAAGCCTGGATAAATCAAAGTTAATTTTAGTTGTACCAGTCCTTCCAGTGGCTATCGTCTTGTAATAAACTTTCCGCCGTGGTTTGTTCAGATATTTGCAATGAATGCTTTCTTGCATCTGTGAAGTACTTTGAAGGGCACCGCGCTGTAACTTTATGAGTGTTAATGTGCCAAAGTCCGATCTATCTTATGAAATTCACTTGGCAGCTATGAAGACTTGCTGTTGCTCCCCCTTGCCCCCCTAACCCCTAAACTCCTTAGAATCAGTATGTTAATGAAGACTGGATATCTCAATATGAAATCTGCACAGTGGGAGTCCCAAGGTTATGTGCCTTGGCAGTGCCCTTAATGTCTGCGTTTTTAGAGAGTGAATGACAGACAGGCTAGCCCAGCGCAGTGTTCCACCATCGGGCTGCCAGGGTCTTTCTAAGGGTGGTTCATGCTTTCAGTGTCTCAGAGGTCTCACGGGTTCTCTTTGAACCTTCCTCTTCTCTATCAGCCAGGTCTCCTTGTTTGTGATCTCTTAACACAATCAGGTTGGATAAGCCCCATCACCTTTTTTTTTTAATTGAATGAAAGATTCATTAAACTCTGTAGTGCTTTACACTTTTCAAGTTTCATACCCATGACTTCATGTGATTCCATAATAACCCTTTTCTTCCCTACCCTTATATTCCCTCTCCCCAATGGGACTCTGCTTCTTTTTTGTTTTATTCACTAGTTTGTTGTATTTTTTAGATTCTCCATGTGATATCATATAGTGTTTGTCTTTCTCTGACTTATTTCACTTAGCATCATGCTCTTCAAGTCTATCCGTGTTGCTGCAAATGGCAAAATTCCATTCTTTTTTATGGCTGAGTAGTCTGTTGCTGACTTTCCTGCTGACTCAGTGGTAAGGAATCCTCCTGCCAATGCAGGAGACTTGAGTTTGATTCCTGGCTTGGGAAGATCCCCTGGAGAAGGAAATGGCAACCCACTCCAGTATTCTTGCCTGGGAAATCCCATGGACAGAGGAGCCTGGTGGGCTACAGTCCATGGATCACAGAGTCAGACACGACTTAGTGACTAAACAACAACAGTATTCTATTCTATATATATATATATATATACACCACATCTTCTTTATCCTTTCATCTATTGATGGACACTTAGGTTGCTTCCATACTTTGGCAGTTGTAAATAATGCCACTGTAAACATTGGGAACCCAGTCGCCTTTGGACAGAAGACTTCAGCTTTCAAACATATCACTTTGTATAGTTCTGTGCAACACTCATTTATCAAGAGAGCATTAAGTCACTGTGGACATCACAAGAGATGCTCTTATGGAATGCTCCTAATATCCTATAATCCAGGTTTTCTGGGGTCAGTCTGGTTGAGACCATTTGCCCTGGCTTGTATAATTAGTGCTAAGTCGCTTTCGCTTCAGTCATGTCGGACTCTGCAACCCTATGGAGAGCCTGCCAGGCTCCTCTGTCCATGGGTTTCTCCAGGCAAGAATACTGGAGTGGGTTGCCATGCCCTCCTCCAGGGGATCTTCCTGACCCAGGGATTGAAACCCACGTCTCTTACATCTCCTTCATTGGCAGGTGGGCTCTTCACCACTAGCACCACCTGGGAAGCCGCTTAAAGTATAATAGCACCTCCTTTTATGCATAATAGCACCTCCTTTTAATGCATCCTGATTTGGATGATAAATTATGTGATCACATTACTCATGGAACCATAGACACCGTGTTTTAAGATAAACTGAAATGGAGATGAGGTAAGTGACTTGCCCAGGCCCTCTGGTCACTGAGTTCAGATCAGGTTTAGGGTCTGAGTGGTTTATTCTGGTCATCTCCATCACCTGCTCAGACTGCTGCCCTTTGACGGAATGACAGTGCTTGGCTGGTTTCTCTTTTTTTTTTAAGTTTTTTTTTTTTTTTTTTGATGTGGGCCATTTTTTAAAAAAAGTCTTTTTTTGAATTTGTCACAGTTGCCTTCGCTTTTTGTGTTTTTGGTCTTTTGACCATGAGGCAATGAGATCCCAGCTCCCTGAACAGGGATCAGACCCTCACCCTCCTATTGCAACGCCAAGGCCCAACCACTGGACCGCTGGGGAAGTCCCTGGTTTCTCTTTTTAACTTTTACACCAGGGAACCCTCACAGGAAGGTCTTCGGCATTTGTTGTTAATCCTAGTGGGCAAAATACACACTCATTTTAGAATCATGAAATATAGCATACATAGGGAAGAGTCTATACAGAATGTAAGCGTGGCTTCACTAATGATAGTCAAATTGTCTTAGGGACAGAGCAGGTAGGAACCTGGGGGTAGGGCTGGGGTGGGGACGTGATGATCTAGGGTGGTACAAGGGCTGATGCAAACAGTTTCTGTCTTGAGTTAGCAGCAAATGCACAGGTAAGTATGCATTTGTCAGAACTCATCGCACTCTGCACGTAAAAAGGTTGCGTTTTGTTATATACAAATTGTACCTCAATAAGGTAGACTAAAAATGCTTCTGTGTGCTCTTATCCAACTTGAGAAGCAGAACATCCAATTCCTCTTTAGCTCTCTACTTGCTGCACTGTCTCTGAATAACAATCTGTTGGTTTTTTTTAATTTTTTAAAAAATGTGGAACATTTTAAAAGTCTTTAATGGGCTTCCCTTGTAGCTCAGCTGGTAAAGAATCCGCCCGCAGTATGGGAGTCCTGGGTTCGATCCCTGGGTTGGGATGATCCCCTGGAGAAGGGAAAGGCTACCCACTCCAGTATTCTGGCCTGGAGAATTCCATAGGCTGTATAGCCCATGGGGTTGCAAAGAGTCAGACATGATTGATCAACTATCACTCACTCCCTCCCTTTCCTCTCTGCATGTGCCAAACAAAACACAACAGAAAACAGAACAATAAAAAAATCAGACTCGGGAGTTTCAGTCCCTGTCAGTCACCCCACACACAGTCTTAACACCTGCGTCATCTGTGTTGTCCCCAGCCACGGCCTCCCTCTCCCTGTTCACCCCTGGCTTTTATGTACTTTAGGCTTTTGGTGTAAGTGATTGAATTGATCCTTAATTGTTCTTTAACTTCATGTCCTTTCTCTCCAGTTATTGATAACAACAAGAAGAATGATAATAGCTTTTTTTTTTTGAGTCAGGTATTAAGTATTTCTCTGATTTAATCCCTCGAGAAATCTTAGGATGTAAGTACATGCATTCTCCCTGTCTCACAGATTAGAAAATCGAGGCTCAGAAAAAATAGCCGCCTATAGCTACTAAGTGGAGAAAAGTGAAAAAAAGGGTTAGTTGCTCAGTCGTGTCTGACTCCTTGTGACCCCATGGACTGTAGTCCACCAGGCTCCTCTCTCCATGGAATTTCCCAGAATACTAGTGTGGGTAGCCTTTTCCTTCTCCAAGGGGATCTGCCAGACCCAGGGATCGAACCCAAGTCTCCTGCATTACAGGCTGATTCTTAACCATCTGAGTCACTAGGGAATCCCAGAAACTGGGATTCAAATCCAGTTTGACTTGTGTGGTCCCATTTTACCCTTTAGTGACCCCTAGAAAATTCCTTGACGAGCATAGAAAAGAAAGAAAATGGAGGACTTTTATTGTGCCTCTAGTATGGCATGTCCTAGAGGTGGCTTACTGTATTATTCTCATGCTAAAAATTAGATATTGTGGTCTCCAAAAACTGAGGCTCAGTTTAAATAATTTCCTCAAGGTGAAAGAGCTAATAAGTGAGACGTCAAAATTAAAGCAGGTCTTTGGTCCCCTAGAAATACCACCTCTGTGCATGATGAACTCCTACTGTATGTCCTGTTTTTTATTCTCTGTAGGACCTAGCCTAGTGCTGGATGTTAGTGAAATTTTTTGATTAGATTGACCGAAAGCAGCATTTCCTTTTATTCTGTTGGAAGGGAGCATGTGAGAGAGAGTCCACTGGGGAAGAGTAGAACCTGCAAGGAATGTTCGTTTTAGAGAAGGGACAGTATGATAACAAAGGTGAGGCGGAATAGCTTCTCAAATGGCATGGTGCAACGGTAGAATTTTGTTTATCTCGGGAGACTGATTTTAAACCTTTCTGAATTTTACCCTAGTGGAGCAGGGTGGTCTGAAATTAAAGGACGGGAGAGAATGATATTGTATTTCTGTTCTGATTTGTTTTTTTCTTTTTTAAAAACAGGTTTATTTGAGATGTAACTCACATTACATACAATTCCACTCATTTAAAGAGTGTAATCAGTGGTATTTGACATATTCAGAGTTGTGAAGCCATGAGCACAACTTTCAAACAGCTTCATCACCTCCGAAGAAACCCTGTATCCACTCGTAGTCACTCTCCATTCCTCCCAAGTCCGTCCCCACCAGCCCGAGGCAACCCACCACATCTGTGATAGTGAATTTTGCCTCTTTTGGACATTTCGTAAAATGGAATCATACAGTATGTGTTCTTTTGGGACTGACTTCTTGCACTGAGCATCACGTTTTCAAGGTCATCCATGCTGTTGTAGTTAGCAGTACCTCATTCCTTTTTATTGTGGAATAATATTCTGTTATGTGCATACACCACACGGATAACATTCTTCAACTGATGGATACTTCACGTTTCCCACTTCTTTGCTATTGTGAGTAACACTGCTGTGAAGAGTTGTGTACAAGGTTTTGTTCAGAAGATCCTGTGTTGTTCGCTTTCTCTAATTCGCTGACTTCCTGCCCTTCTTAAGTACAGAATTAAACGCTAGTGGCCAACTACCCTGGTTTCTTTCACTGGTAGATTCAGAGACTATTGAAATTCTCCCTAGAGTTCACCTTTCAAATTAATTAACAATTAAAAAACTAAACAAGAAAGTATCCATTTATGTTCTAAAAATATGTTATAATATGTTAGAATTTTGTTGATCAAAACACGCATCCTCTGACCACCCAGTACATCTTGTACATCTTATGGTTAGTTCTTGTTTGGTTGGGGCTTCCCCGGTGACTCAGATGGCAAAGAATCCGCCTGCAATGTGGGAGACCTGGGTTCGATCCCTGGGTCGGGAAGATCCCCTGCAGAGGGGAATGGCTAACGCTCTTCAGTTCTTGGTATTAATATAAGTAACCCAGCGTGTAGAGGACAGGTCTGCAGCAGATGTAGCTTCTGGCTCTTGGAGTTTGTCCTCCACGTTTGTTTTTGTCAGCAGTGTTTCTGCTTTCTGCTGACTGTGCTGCATGCCAAGGGCACAGTTGGTGGTGGTATTTGCAGAGATGTGTGTTAGTGTGAGGGACAGAGGAGACTCAAGTGTGGACTGTTGAGCGATGGGCACCCGATCTGCCCTCCACACATGGCCCTTTGTGCTCTCGGTAACTGGAGAAATGCTGGCTGTGTCGCTGGGTTTTCTCCAAGCCTGCTAGGGGTGGCATCTCCCAGGGCTGGATGTGAGCTGCTTAGAATTGTATGTGGTGGGCACACTCTTCCATAATGAACCGCCAAGGACTCACATCACCATGTCTTTGTCACTGGCTTCCATCTCTTTCTTGCTGTGACCATGCATGAGGTTTAAAACGATTATGGCTGTTTAGGCAAAGATCCAGGTCAAATCCCTGCTTTGTCAGTTACTAGTTGGGTGACTTGGGGCCAGTGCTGAGCTCTGATTTCTCATCTGTCAAGGGAAAATACTAAAACTTATCTCCTGGGGTTGCTGTGATGATTCAAAGAACAAATTCTCAACACGTGGTACTTGGCGTGTGTGTGTGTGTGTGACATTAGTAGTAGCTGTGTTTTGAGCTGTGGTGGCCCCACTGGAGGAGCTATTTTTAGACAAGAGTGATCTGCTCACTGCCTCCAGCCCCCATCCGAGCTGGGGACCTGCATCTGTCTCTGTCACTAGTCTGGGAACATACCTCTTGGCTAATACAACCTCTCTGCCAGTCCTCTGAGTCCTCTTTGCACCCCAGGCAGTGCCTCAGGGCTCCCTGCTGTATGCAGGGTGTCAGGGGTACCCCCAGCCTGCTGCTGGCTGCTAGTTGATGGAAGGACTTGGACTGTCTCGCACTTGGCTGCCTGGGCAGCTGCAGCTCCTCTGAGGCTGTGGTCCCCTGACCACGTACGTTTATCATCTTATATGAGCCATCTGGGGACTCAAGGCAGTACTCCTGTAAAGTCTGTGACTTTAATTTGAGAACCAGCGTGTGATGTGGCCTGGTGTCTTAGCTCTTGGTAAAGATAAAATGGGAGGGAAAGAGAAAGGGAGAGAGTGAGTGAGTGAGAGAGAGGGTGATGTAAAGGCCAATTCTGCTTAGAAATATGAGCATCTTAGGGTGAAGATGCTTGATCTGCAGGGATATAGTTTGGAAAATATATTTATGAGCATTATTTTCATTACATCGACTGAAGGAAAAGAGTGAAATCTTTCCAACCTTTGGGTCAGTGCAGGAGGCCGAAAGAGAAGGCGATGTTCCGGGACACTGAGTGTCCCAGTGAACTGAGGGTGAACCGAGGCAGGAAAACTTCGCAAGGACTTTAAAAGGCTTTTTAAGTTTTTTTTGTTTGTTTTGTTTTTTGCCGGGCCAAACAGCATTATGAGGTCTTAGTTCCGGGACCAGGGAATGAACCTGTATCCCCTGCACTGGATGCATGGAGTCTTAAACTTTGTAAAGTAAGAAATGCTGTGCTATTTTCTTCATTCATTCATCCAGCAAGTGTTTATTGTCCAGCACATGTGGGCTGCAGAGGACATGTGGGCTGGAGGGGCTGGCCCCTTCCTCTTGCTTATGTCCCTATGTGATGAGAACAGTGTCCCGCACCATGACTTGAACCTCACGGCCACGTTGAGGTTCCTGCTCTTCCACCTCCTGGTCTGGTGACCTCGGGCAAGTTCCATAATCCCTCTCTGCCCCGGTTTCCTCATCTGTAACTAGAAATGATAATAACACCTATTTCAGAGGGAGTGGAACATGTAAGTACTTAGAGCAGTGCCTGGCATGAGGAACAATCACTGTTAGCTATTATTTGATTCTTATTTATTTGTTCCCTTTTTTCTTATCATTCCCTCACTGTCATCAAGTGCAGGGAGAGACTGCATTTTTCTTTTTCTGTTGTAACTAGTGTCGCTAGTTCCCAGGATCCCTGAAATGAAGTGGAATTGTTAGTCACTCAGTCATGTCTGACTCTTTGCGACCCCGGGACTGTTGCCCGCCAGCCTCCTCTGTCCATGTAATTCTCTAGGCAAGAATACTGGAGTGGGTTGCCATTTCCTTCTCTAGGGGATCTTCCGACCCAGGGATCAAACCCTGGGTCTCCTGCACTGTGGGCAGATTCTTTTCCAGCTGAGACACCAGGGAAGCCCCATATAACTATATATTGCAACCAATTGGAATTTATTGTGGCTACAGGTCCACGAGATTTCCCAGGCAAAGGCACTGGAGTGGGTTGCCCATGGTAGGAGCTTAGGAAATATTTGAGCTCAAGAAATGGAGTGAATGGATGAATGAATGAACACTGGGCTGGGCTGGGTGTTCCATCTACACTGGTGAACCACATATGGTGCTGGCCTTCATGGAGCTGGGGGTTAGTATAGTGAAGGGGAAACTGGAGATGTATAACAACAGATGGCGACGGGGCATGCAGGCTGAGGCCCAGGTGGACTATTTTGGATTATGTGGTCAGGGAGGAAGTAGCACCTTCAGACTATGTTGCATGTGGCACATGGTAAAGAATCCGCCTGCGATGCAGGAGACCCAGGTTCAATCTCTGGGTCTGGAAGATCCCCTGGAGGAGGGCATGGCAACCCACTCCAGTATTCTTGTCTGGAAAATCCCATGGACAGAGGATCTGGTATGCTACAGTTCATGGGGTCACAAAAAGTCAGACACGACTTAGGAACTGAGCATGCACGCACGCATGCATGGTTGACTAATAAACGGGACCTCTTTTTCCCTTCATCCATTTGGAGACCTAAAATAATCATTTGTGGGTTCCTTTCCTGGCTTTTAAAGCATTTGTACTCAATTATTCCCTCTCTTCAAACAGATAAACTATTATCTGCATGTTCTAAAGTTCTTAAAAGGAAGGCAAACAAACTTTTATGATTTAAAAGATTTGAAAAAGTGAACCCATGTAGCTGAAAACTGATTATGAAACACTCACTCACTTGTTTACTTTTGGTTGCTTGGAATTAGTATATTTTTTTTTTCCTTCTATTTTGGTATACGGGATATTTGTTGGTTTTCCTTCATCTTTCCCTTGTCTGTTTGGATAAATTCAGCTAGCAAAATTCTTTCTAGGTGCAGTAATAGTAAAGATTTTGCTTAGTCTTAGGGTGAAGTTTACATTAGATATTTACAAGTACATTCTTTTTTTTTTTAGAATTTAAAAATATTTATTTATTTTTGGCTGCGTTGGGTCTTTGCCGCTGTTCTACCTTTTTCTCTAGTTGTGGCGTGTGGGGGCTACTGTCTAGTTGCAGTGAGTGGGCTTTTCATTGTGGTGGCTTCTCTTGCTGCGGAGCTCAGGCTTTAGGCTTGCGGGCTTCGGTTGTTGTGGTGCATGGATTTAGTTGCCCTGCAGCATGTGGAATCTTCCCAGACCAGGGATCAAACCCACGTGCCCTGCATTGGCAGGTGGATTCTTAGCCACTGAACCACTAGGAAAGCCCATAAGTACATTCTTGAATGTTAGTATTAAAGGTTCTTTTGGCCAGTGGATAGTGAGACAGCTGAAAAACATTAAACCAAAATATGCCTGATGGGCAGAAACCATCTTCTTTTATTAGATGGGAGTCCTCATTAGGGTGGACTCTTGCATTTCTGTCCTGCCTTAAGAATGACTGACTGTGGGCAGCAGAGAATCGGTAGAAGCGCTGGCTCCATGCTGCGTCTCCATCACCGCCAGCAAGAAGGACGGAATTCTCTGCTGCAGCCAGTACTTTTTTAGGTATGGAGGCTAGCTTCAGCTCTGCACCCCAAACTTTGGTGAAGACTGACCATCGTATGGCTTAGCTTCTTGCAAGCAGAAGAGGTGCATGCGGTTAGTTAAAGAAAGAACCATGCTGGGGAGGGCTTTTCATTCATCTGCTCTGCACACAGAAGGTTCTCTCTCCAAGCTGAAGGAGACATTGTTCTGTAGCAGAGACCTGCAAAACAGAAAGCTGTGCGTGTGTGTGTTTGGGAGGCGGGTACAGACCTGTCTCAGTCCCACGTGTAAAAATCATCAGGCAGGGATTTTCAAAGTTTTGCCCGGGCTGGTGGTTTTCACCTTCTTGTGTTGACTATCAGCAAAGTTTCTTGAACCCTGCCCAGTGCCTTGGAACAGTTGCAGATCAGTTTATGCTCAGGGAGTCCATTTAAACTGAATTGAAAGAGTGGATCCATTTAAATGGAAAGATACAGAAACCATTGTCTGGTCTACATTTAGGTAAGTTTTTTTTTTTTATATTTAGGTAAGTTTATATTTAGGTATTTATATTTTCTCTCTCTCTCTCTATTTACATTTTTCTTGAAATGCCTGCAGGAACCCCTTCTGGCTGAAATTAGAGAATGAAGCTGACTACTGAGCCCTTGAGCTCGTGCCTCTGGTGAGATAGCAGGAAATCTGCTGGGGAGTTCAGAGGGCGTGAGGATAATTAGCAGAAGTTGAAGGAGGAAAACCCCTGTGATACAGAACAGTATGACATCCGAAAGTAACAAATATTTGACTTGGGAATGCACTTTTATTTTTGGCAGTGGATTTACCTCCCATGTTCAGCCTGGACAAACACTGGAATTAGTCCACATTCCTGAAGCACATGCTGATTGCGTGTTCAGTCGTTCAGTTGTGTCTGACTCTGCAACCCTATGGACGATAGTCTGCCAGGCTCCTCTGTCCATGGGATTCTCCAGGCAAGAATACTAGAGTGGGCTGCCATGCCCTCCTCCAGGGGGTCTTCCCGACCCAGGGATCAAATCCCCCGTCTTCTTCGCAGGCAGATTCTTCACCACTGCCCACATGGAAGCCCACACGCTGATTTTGGCTGAAGTCTGAGGCATGCCAGCGACCAGGGGAAGGCCATCTGGGTTTTACACATTTACCATGGACCTTGTGTTCATGTAACTTCTCCCTAAGCTGGAGAAATGAGAACTGAAAGGCATTTTCAGCGAGGTTCTCATACACAGCAGCCTGTTTTAATAATAGTGCTTCCTTAGTGTCGGCTTTAAATGAGAACATTGTTTTTCTTCTTCTGTAGGATTCAGGTTGTCATTGTAAAACTTGTTAGAATTCCCCAGTGATCAGTCAGTTCAGTCGCTCAGTCGTGTCCGACTCTTTGCGACCCCCTGAACCACAGCACACCAGGCCTCCCTGTCCATCACCAACTCCAGAGTCCACCCAAACCCATGTCCATTGAGTCGGTGATGCCATCCAACCATTTCATCCTCTGTCGCCCCCTTCTCCTCCTGCCCTCAATCTTTCCCAGCATCAGGGTCTTTTCAAATGAATCAGCTCTTCGCATCAGGTGGCCAGAGTATTGGAGTTTCAGCTTCAACATCAGTCCTTCCAATGAACACCCAGGACTGATTTCCTTAGGATGGACTGGTTGGATCTCCTTGCAGTCCAAGGGACTCTCAAGAGTCTTCTCCAACACCACAGTTCAAAAGCATCAGTTCTTCAGTGCTCAGCTTTCTTTATAGTCCAACTCTCACATCCGTACATGACCACTGGAAAAACCACAGCCTTGACTAGACGGACCTTTGTTGGCAAAGTAATGTCTCTGCTTTTTAATATGCTGTCTAGGTTGGTCATCACTTTCTTTCCAAGGAGTAAGCGTCTTTTAATTTCATGGCTGCAGTCACCATCTGCAGTGATTTTGGAGCCCAGAAAAATGAAGTCAGCCACTGTTTCCACTGTTTCCCCATCTATTTGCCATGAAGTGATGCCATGATCTTGGTATCCATTTTCTGAATGTTGAGCTCCCCAGTGATAAATTACTTTAAATGCCCTTCTGATAACCTGGAAGTTGTGGTTGGTGTTGAACTCAACAGGAATCATTGCATTCTTTTATGCTTATTCTTTATATTTCGAGACCCAAGAGGGTTTTCACTACAAGGTCACAAGGCTGTGGTTGGTTAGTGCTCTGAGTTTTAAAAGGTTGTCAGGCTTCCCAGGTCACTCAGATGGTAAAGAATCTGCCTGCAATGTAGGAGACCTGGGTTTGATCCCTGGGTCGGGAAGATCCCCTGGAGGAGGGCATGGCAACCCACTCCAGTGTTCTTGCCTGGAGAATCCCATGACAGATGAACCTGGTTGACCACAGCCCATGGGGTCGCAAAGAGTCAGACACGACTGAGTGACTAACACTTTACTTTCAAGTTTGAAAAAGTTGGGGAGCAGCCTGCTTGTTCTCTACTTTCCCACAGCAGAATGAGAGGCTCCTTCACTGGTCCCATTGAGTTCTGTACTTACCCTTGATCATGTATATAAACATACATACCTCCCTTTGTTCCCCTTCTCTGTTTCTTTGTTCCAACACCCCAGCCAAGTGCCAGGCCCACATGGGCATTTGTGTAGGTTTTCTATTGCTTCATAAGAAGTTGCCACAAAAGCACAGTGGCTGAAAACAGCATGGGTTTATTATCTCACAGCCTCCCCGAGTCAGGAGCTAGGGCACGCTTTGCGAGGTCCTCTGCTCAGGGTCCGACAAGACTGTAATCAAGGCATTGGCTGAGGCTGCTCTCATCTGAGTCTCCAACTCGTCTTCCAGGTTCGTGAGGTTATTGGCAGAATTCCGTTCCTTGAGGTTGCAGAACTATGGAACTCATGGTGGCTTTTTTGTTTTTTTTTTTTAAAGAGAGGCACTTCTTGGGTGGTCCAGTGACTAATACTCCATGCTCCCAATATTGGGGGTCCCTGTTTGTTCCCTAGTTGCGGAACTAGATTACACATGCTACAACTAAGAATTTGCATGCCATAACTAAACAGATCCTCTGTGCAGCAATGAAGATTGAAGATCCCACGTGCTGCAACTAGGAACCGGCCCAGCTGAAGAAATAAATACAAATAAATAAATAAATATTAGGGGAAAAAAGGGTCTAAGTCTTTCTTTTAAAGACATCACCTGATTAGGGCTAAATAGAAATAAATAAATAAATATTAGGGGGAAAAAAAGGGTCCAAGTCCCTGTTTTAAAGGCATCACCTGTTTAGGAAGAGGCCACTCCGGATTACCTTCCAGTTGATGAATTCAAAGTCAACTGTTGGGATCCTTAATTACTTTTGCAAAATCCCTTTGCTCAATAAATTAACATAATCCTGGGAGTGATATCCATCTTTTTCATGGGTCCTACCCACATTTGAAGGAAGAGGCTTATACAGGGTATATACATTCCAGGGCGGGCGGGGTAGATACCTTGGGGGCCACAGGTGGCATTAATGATAAAGAACCTGCCTGCCAATGCAGGAGACATAAGAGATGCGAGTTTGATTCCTGGGTTGGGAAAATTCCCTGGTGGAGAGCATGGCAAGCTGCTCTAGTATTCTTGCCTAGAGAATCTCTTGGACAGAGGAACCTGGCTGGCTACGGTCCATAGGGTTGCAAAGAGTCAGGCACGACTGAAACGACTTAGCACGCACACATCTTAAAGTTCTACCTGCCTGAATGCTCAATAATGTTGAAAGAATAAATGAATAAATTCTGATTGGTAGCACAGCAAGCAGCTTATGATAGAGTGAATGAGAAGGTACTGAATTCCTTATTGCAAAATGCAGTGGCAAGAAGTTTCGTTATTACTTGTGTGAGCTGTTTCCTGGGACTATATAAAGGCAGAAGGAGGAGAGAGGAAACAGCCAGAAAGGAAGGAAGGAAAAGGAGAGGAAGAAGGAAGCCACATCTTGGGCTGATTTTAGAGGGCAGTTTCAGGAGCTCTATCCACCCTCCTGGCTGCTGACAATGATGGTGGGTCAGAGACCAAGGGCTGTGGGTCTCCCCTCGCTTCTGCTCCACGGTACCATCCCTGTGGACCGAGAAGTGTGAAAGCACACTCAGTAGTTTCCAGAGATCAAGTCTCTGCCTTTTGCTGAAATGAAAACCTAGTGTGAGTCTTCCAGGGCTTCCCAGGTGCCAAAGAACCCACCTGCCACAGTGCGGGAGACAGAAGAGACATGAGTTTGATCCCTGGGTCGGGAAGATCCCCTGGAGGAGGGCATGGCAACCCATTCTAGTATTCTTGCCTAGAGAATCTCGGACATGACTCAAGTGACTTCATGCATGCACGTGAGCCTTTCTCTGATCCCCTCTAACTGCATGCACATGTTCTTCTTGTTGTTGTTTAGTTGCTAAGTTGTGTCCAACTCTTTTGTGACCCATGGATTGTAGCCTGACTGCCAGACTCCTCCATCCATGGAATTTTCTAGACAAGAATACTGGAGTGGGTTGCCATTTCCTCCTCCAGGGAATCTTCCCAAGCCAGGGATCCAACCTGCATCTCCTGCATTGACAGGCCGATTCTTTATCATCTGAGCGACGGGGGAAGGCCCTGCATATTCTGTATCCCCTTGGAATCCCCGGGCTGTGAGATGCATTAGGTGTGGAAAGAAAGCCTTCCCTTCAGATCTCTGGGCTTCATTTCAGATCAGTTGGCTGTAAGAAATCACACTGAACTGTGGTCGTCTGTGTTTAATTTGGAAGAGCACGAAGGATGTGTGTTGTGTGGTGCCCACATGGTGTAAGAGTCTCCATGACCTAATACCGCTCTGCCCAGCCCTGGAAGCTTCCCTGCAGACAATGGCCCTGCTTCCCTGACAGTTCCCAGGCGTGGGTGCCACCTTGTGTAAACACGGCTGCTTTTAGTGCCTGCAGAAGCTAAAGGATGACACATTAATAACAGCTGGAGGATCTCATTCAAATTCAGAGGAAAATATATGAAGGCTAGAGTCTGGTAATCTCCAAACAGTCAGAGAGTCTTAGTCTCATCTGATTAACAATCGGATACATTTTGAGTGCTTTTCTGGATGGTAAGAACCAGCATTTCTGCTGGAAGGACCACATCATTCTTCTTCATGATAACCTACCCCTGTTTCTCAACTCTCCTTTCCCTTCCAACATTAATATGTCGGTCGTTTGGACTCCCTTGAGAACTGAAGTAGGTTGGTGGCCGGTCCCCATAAACTGGTGCAGAATTAGCAGTCACTCAGTTGGCTTTGGGAACGTCTGGAGTATGCAGTCAGATGCTAACATCCTGGGAGCTGGAAGCATAGGGCTTGGCCCTCCTGCCAGAAAGGAATCACACTCCTGGCGGGGGGGGGGGGAGCTCCCCAGGGAGAAGGGGTTGGCACTTTCACTTTTATTAGTGATTTTAATGGAGGGAGCCACACCGCACCGTCCCAACTCTGCAGGGACAAAACCCTAATGCCGGTGAAAATGCCCTTGTTCATGAGCATGCTGAGACATTTTTCCTAGGATGAAGGTGGGGGACTTGCCCTGTGCAGGAGAAGGACTGCGTTTTCAAGAATTTGTATGTAGAACTTAGAATAAAAAACAAAATACAGCAAAGGACTGTTCTTTTGAAACCCTGGTCCGGTTGGCTCAGATGAACAGGAATGTCGTTGTATGCTTGCCTGCAGCATCTGATTATGGGCTGAGTTTGCAGCCTGAATGGCCACCTGATGTGAGCCTGCGGAGCACAACTTAACTGCCAGCCCTCATCAGTGTTCATTTCTTTAGCGCGTCAGAGAGATATTTATCACTATGGAAAGTGACTATACATTGTAGCCTCCTAGAACTCCATGGAACAAGATGTCAATCTCAGATGGATTGATATGCCCTATGTCTTTTTGCCTATGGTTATTTTTTTCTTTCTTGGTAACAGTTTTTTTCACATATGCCAACTTTTAGGTAGTGGGAAAGAAAATTATTTTCCCTTTCTGGCCAACTTTAGAGGGTAGGGGCGGCTCCTTTTCTGGGATTTATCATTATGGATCTGATGATGTGATCAATAAGGAGGTAATAATACCTCCATAGGCTAACAAAGTAGATAATTTGTACTTTCTTCCCTAAATTACCTTTTCACAACCTTCATATATTTCACAGTTAATTTTTCTGTAGGTTCCTCCAAAGGCATTTGCCTGCTAGTTTGTCCCTTTCGTACCGAAGCAATGTGAATATTGAAATAATTGTCAGTTAAAGAAGATCCGGTTTCAGAAACAGCTGTCCAGTTGTTCATCATCTGGCAACTTAAAATGCGAAAGTATGAGGTGCTTGATCTTAACATGCTTAGCATTAGAGGAGAGAATGTGGAGGCAAGGGAACCCTTTTGTACTATTGGTAATAGTACTATTTTTGTGCTATTTTTGTACTATTGGGAATGTAAATTGACGCATTCACTGTGGAGAACAGAATGGAGGTTCCTTAAAAAACTAAACACAGCGCTACCACATGACCCAGGAAACCCACAGAGAAAACCGCCATGCCAAAAGACACGTGCAACCCCGTGTTCATTGTAGCACTATTTACAACATCCAGGATCTGTGTCAACCTAAATGCCTATCAGTAGAGGACTGGAGAAAGAAGATGTGGTACATACACACAATGGAGCATTCCTGAGCCATAAAACGGAGTGAAACTGGGTCATCTGTAGAGATGTGGCTGGACCTAGAGACCGTCATACAGGGTGATGTAAGTCAGAAAGAGGAAAACAAGTTGACAAGTATGTTAATGCATGCATGTGGAATCTGGAAGAATGGTATAGATGATATTATTTGCAAAGCAGAAATAGAGACACAGACATAGAGCACAAACAAACATGGATACCAGGTGGGAAGAAGGAGGGCAAGGGATGAACTGGGATGTTGGGACTGAGGTGTATACATACATATATACACTACTGATACTATGTATAAAACAGATGAGAACCTAGTGTATAGCGCAGGGAACTCAGTGCTCTGTGGTGACCTGGATGGGAAGGAAATTCAAAAAGAGGGGATACACGTGTACATGTAGCTGGTTCACTTTGCTCTACAGCAGAAGCTGACATAACATTGGGAAACAACTGTATGCCAATAAAGATGAATAATAAAGAGTGTGGTAACATTGTTAATCTTGTGGGGCTTCAGGGTAATTTGAGAAGACTCACAGTCTATACCTGGGCAAGGCAGGTCTAGAAAGAGGCTTCACCAAGGAGTGAAACCTCTCAGGCAGGCGGGGTGGGCCAGCGAAGCTCCCGGAGCATTTTGGCATGGACATCTGTTTGCGTTTCTAACTCAAGGCCTTTTTATAGCATTTGTTCTTCTGCCAGGCCCTCCTCCAACTGCCTCCAATTTAAAAAAAAATCAAGTTCCATCTAACTGCCATTCTTGTTTGATTGTGAGTTAGCGCTGGAAAAGCTTTATAGAACTATTTTCAACAAAGAAGGAGTTTTAAAACTCATTCTATCACTTGTCATCAAATTATATGCTGACTCTAGACAGTATCTAAAGTTCTTAAATCATTGAAAGGGCTTCAGTTATTTCACTCTTTCTTATAGGGCTCTTCTCTTCTTACCTCTTTCCCAGAATTGTGTTTTTAGAGTGAAGAGATGAAATTATCCGAAGTGTAATTTGCAGTTTGCATCCTACGCGACAGTTGAAACAACACTAGCTAAACTGCTAAGAAAAAAAGCAACCCATGTCTTCTTGTAACGCCAGTGTTTACTGTTAGCATACCCTGCTTTCTGTTTCAGGGGGTACTAACATTGGAATTGGGGACTTTTTGGCCTGGCGCAAATCTGTAAAATTGGTAAATCACCTGTTACTTCGCATTTTGAAGTGGGGCTTGTTACACGAGCTTGTTTGTGAGACCAGAAAAAAAGTCCCTTCGTGTTTTGCTATTTTTGATTCTATAATGTGAGTTAATCAGTGCTGACATGGTGATAAAAGCTACTGTCGCCTGTCCAGCCTTCCTGATGTGCAGAGCGGATTGAGATGGAAAAGCTTAAATCTGTGGGAATGAGAGCAGAAGTGACATCTTTGGGGGCAAAGTTCTTTTTACCAAAAAAGAGCAGAATTCTGCAAACAGAATTGGTAAGAATTTTGTAGTTTTTAGCACTGGGTCAGTTCTGATGAAGCTCTAGGAAAGGGAATTTATGTACAAGGGCTGACTCTAGGCCTCTTTATTATTATTATTATTAATAGCAGCAGTAATATTTTCATGACACTTGGGGTCCTGAGGTATGTAGCTGGAATCCATCCTCGTGTTAATAGGTGCATCACTGGTAAGCATCTAATAAGCATGGGCTTTGCTTAATGAAGTAAAGGAAAACACAGCCCCCGTGGCACTGTTGTACCAGAAAGTGGGTTCATGTGTCAGCTCCCTGCTTCCCTGACGTTTGGAATCTTGCCGGTGGGGCTGTGTTTGCTTCTTTGGTCTCCTGATTCTCTCATTGTCTCAGTGAACCCCACTGCCGCTGGAGACCTTTTACTTCCTTCCCCGAAATCCCCATCCCAGCCTCCCAATCTTCTGGGGGCTGAATGGAATACAGTATTTTTTTTTTGGTGTGTGTGTTGTTTTAGCTGTGCCATGCAGCATGCAAGATCTTAGTTCCCCAACCAGGGATCGAACCTGGGCTTCCTGCGGTGGAAGCATGGAGTCTTCACCACTGGACCACCAGGGAAGTCCTTGGAATACAGTGTTAACTGTGCCTCTGAAGCATCTGCAGTTCAGGAGAGGCAGGTTCCATCCCTGGGTCGGGAAGATCCCCTGGAGAAGGAAATGGCAACCCACACTAGTATTCTTGCCTGGAGAATCCCGTGGACAGATGAGCCTGGTGGGCTACAGTCCATGGGCTCACAAAGAGTCAGACACGACTGAGTGACTAACACTTTTGACCTTAATTATTGACTTGTATTTTTGTTCCTGTTCCAGCTAAGGTTTCTTGTTGTTTTAGTCACCTAGATTTTAAATTCCATGAAGTTGGGAAACTTGTTTTTCACATAATATGTTTTCCCTTTGTGGAAAAGGAAGACTAATTTCTAGGTATTCTGTAGAGATGATGTGGGTAGTGGCTAAGGATGTGACCTGTGAAATTTCCTTATTTTATGCAGATCTTGGCCTGGCTACTTGCTAGCTTGTGTGGCCTTGGGCATGTTCCTTAATAGCTCTGGGCCCTATTTTTCTGTTCTGCAAAATGAGGGTAACAAAGGGATGCTGGGAGACTTAAGTGAGACAATCCACCCAAAGTGCCTGACAGTCGACATTCAACATATTGGAACTCCTATTACTGTTTCTGTTAGTGGTTTTTTTTTTTAATTAATAGCTTTTTAATAATAAAACTGACACATGTAGAACAGCACAACGATTTTCTGGATAGAGCAACTAAAATAGTGAAATAAATCAAAACCTTATTATTCAAAGAATAGTTGAAGAAAACAGATGTTAAGCGTAGAAAAAAGAAATACAGAAACTATGATAACTGTTTTCCGGTATCTTGGGGGAACACACTCCTTCCATTATAAATTTATTTTAACTATCAGATCGCATAAGGTTGGAAATGCATTACATTTGTTAGTAAAACTTAATCTATTCCTTTTTCTGAAGTATGTATGATTCTGAAATTTTAGGCAATGGAACTTGTACTCAAAGACATGAGAATAATAAAGATGCTTAAATTGTCATCTGTTCAATTCATCACTGGTGGAGTTCACATTTTAGTTATAGAGTGCCTTTCTTCCAGGGAACCGAAATTTCTTTACCCTCGTAGCCTCAGCTCTTCCCATAGTGTCCTGCTATGTTAATACTGTTTTTTTTTTTTAACATTTAAGATCTTACTCCCCAGTGTATATTCCTTGGACCAGCCCCATTGGCATCACCTGGGAGCTCCCAGAGACATGCAGACTCAGTCCCCACCCCAGACCTCCGGCCTCAGAGTCTGTTTTTTGTTTTGTTTTGTCTTGGCCATGTGGCATGTGGAATCTTAGTTCCCCAACCGGGGATCGAACCCGTGCTCCCTGCAGTGGAAGCATGGAGTCCTAACCACAGGACCACCGGGGAATTCAGAGACTGTGTTTTTAACAAGAGCCCCTTATGATTCAAGTGCTTGTTAAAATCTGAAAAGCATCTCTCTAGACACCAAAGTTAACTGTTTGGAATCACATGGCAAGCAGATTTCCTGCCTAGTCAGGGTTTCGTAGCTTGTGCTGTTGAGAGAGCTGAGATACCCGGTCTTTCTCACAATGCCCTCTGCCGCCTTGGGGCTTCTGCGGGTTCCTATAGTTCATGTTTCTCTTGTTAGGCTTTGTAGCTATGCCCCTGTGTGTTTTTGCCCCTTAATATTTTGTCCCTTTGATTTCTTCATGTGCTTTTGAACTTTTAAGCTTTTTATTTCTTACTTTTAATACGGTATTTCAGTCAGGTGACAATTTTATGGTCAGAGCCCACATGGTACATATTTAATAATGTCTTATAAAGCACCACTTGTTACGAAAAAAAGCGGATGTTCTTGAGATGAGGCTATAGGTAAAATATGGATGGAATTTGTGCCTCATTTGGGAACTGATGGAGAAGTATATTTTGGTCTGCCATAAAAGCTCCTTCCTCGAACTTCCTCCGTACAACTAAGCCATGAAAAGCACAGAGAATTCGCAATTTGCTTCACTACTGAAAAGTAAAAGGAAATTTATGGGGTAATAGTGACATTGAGAAGAAGTAGTTCTTTAAGAGAACTGCATTTTTCATAGGTAACTGGAAACATTTCCAGCTTTTAAAACGAACAGATGTCTTTTTCTCTCATGATTAGTAAGGTTTTGGAAATGAGTAGGAACAACTTGGTAGCGTTCCTGACATATATTTCAAAACATTTTGGATCTACTTGTTAAGTACGGTGTTTTAAAAGGCGCTGGCACTTGTATTTCTGCTACTCATAAGAATACACTCAGCATTTCTTTTTTTTTCCAGCCTTTCTGTAATTTGCAACAGTTTTGTAGAAATGAGTGTGATCTGAAATGAGTGTTCTCGAATATGCTTTACCCACATAAGTAATTGTCGTTCTTTAGATTACATCTCTCTCTTTCTGGTTGTAACTGGATTTACTGGGGATAAGAATGAACATTGTCATTTTTCCCCCTAGGAATGATAAATGTAATTACAGTACTAAAAAAATCCTTTCCAGCTGAAGGAACAAACCATGAAGACTGTGGTTTAAGTCTTTGTAAATGTGTTTTTCCCCCTTTTAAATCTAAACCATACATTTAGACTTGGTTGTGCTGTGCAGGTGTCCGATTTTAGAGTTTCCTTGACTTTGTGTTCTCCCAGTTCTCAGGCACGAATCAGTCCAGTCCTGGGGGAAAAACTGCACTTTAAAATTTATTTTGACTTTTCAGTTTGAGTTTTCAAACCTTAAAAGCATTGTGCATTCTTCTCACCAGGATGACATGTTTATCGCCAGTCTAGCATCTAGAAATAGCTTGACTTAGAGGAGCTAAAAGTCAGTGGTCGCAAAAATAAAGAGATGGGAAGACAGAATGACAGACAGCGGGGAAGATCAGTGGGTATGACCACAGAGATGACACATTTTGCTAAACTCAACATTGTAATTGTTGCCCAGGACGGTCTGAGGAAGGGCCACACACAGGGTCCAAGGTCGCCAGTCGCATGTGGTCGGCAGCCAAGGACAGCTCCAGCAAAGGCCGAGGAGAACTCTGTTCATCTGTTTCTTCATTTGGCCAGCTTTGATTGAGTCCCTCCCTGGGCTCAGGAGTTATATTACAGCTCTGAGAGTAAGTGCTGGGGGTCAGGATAGTTCTTGCCATACTGTATGGTTTTGAGCAGGTTTTCCTAACTTCCAATCTTCCCAAGAAGCAGCCTTGGATCCCTCTTGGATGTTGTATATAATATGGTTTGTGTCAGCTTCAGCAGAGGGACTGTGGCTCTCACTGGGTCTAATTTCTTTATCAGGAAGATGAGGAGTTGGCCATTAAACGACGTCAGTAGTGGCTTCCAGCTCAGATCCTTGGGATGTCACGTGGCTTATTGAGGATAAAACAGCTCATGACAGATCCTGGAAGAGGCTTGCAAATGCAGGCCTTTCTTTACCCATCCAAGTTTCTGAAGTCATAAATTTCTAACAACAGCACCCTGAGGAAGCTGCCTGCTGAAGGTGAAGCTTCAGATCTCCATTTGCCCTGATTGTAGGCAGGAGTGACAAACCCACACGGTGTATTAAAAAGCAGAGACATCACTTTGCCTCATGCTGGGGAGGATTGGGGGCAGGAGGAGCAGTGGGTGACAGAGGATGAGGTGGTTGGATGGCATCACCGACTCAATGGACTTGAGTTTGAGCAAACTCCAGGAGATGGTGAAGGACAGGGAGGCCTGGTGTGCTGCAATCCATGAGATTGCAAAGAGTTGAACATAACTTATTGACTGAATGATGAGAGAGAACTAGAAGTTTGGCCTTCAGCGCCATCTTAGTCCTTGGGTCTGTGTACCACACTTCCTTTGGTCAGTGGAATGGTAATTCCTTGAAATGAAACACCTCCTCAAGCCTGCCCTGTGCCTTCACAAGAGCCAGATAGGTTGCACTGCCCATAGAATGTGCAGGTTGTAGTGCTGATTAAGTGAAAGCGTGTTGAGGCTGGCCAGGGATTTCTGGCATTGATGAATTAAAGCAGATTAGACAACCTTTCAGGACACTTTTAATAAACTTACAGTATGTTAAAGACATTTAAGAAGGATTGGAAGAAATTAAGAGAGTTGGAGCACATTATAGGTGCCTGAGAGAAAGTATTTCACTGAAGCCAAATTTTTGCTTGTCCTCAATTTGTGAATGGACCTCTTAGTATATTCTTTCTTTGGTAGTTTTGATTAGTTGGGAATTAGAGACAAATTTTGGGCTTCCCTGGTGGCTCAGTTGGTAAAGAGTCTGCTTGCAATGCCGGAGACCTGGGTTTGATCCCTGGGTCGGGAAGATCCCTTGGAGAAGGGCATGGCAACCTCTTCCAGTATTCTGGCCTGGAGAATCCTCATGGACAGAAGAGCCTGGTGGGCTACAGTCCATGGGGGCGCAAAGAGTTGGACACGACTGAGTGACTCAGAACAGCACAGAGACGCATTTTAGAGGAGTGCATCGTTACGGTCATTGTTTTATACCGGTCTTTTGGTGGTAAGTTTCAATAAATGACACTGGTTTTGTTAGTTAAAAGTTGAAACAAATCTGCTTTATTTTTAACGTCTGTGATAATAAAGACTCAAAACTATAACCTTAGCACAGATCAGAGAGCTGTGAGAAACAGTAAAAAATATATATATATCACTTTCATTATTAGGCATTGTGTGTGAAATTAATAATCTCTCTCCTTCCATATATGGGCTTCCCTGATTGCTCAGTTGGTAAAGAATCTGCCTGCAATGCAGGAGTCCCCGGTTCGATTCCTGGGTTGGGAAGATCTGCTGGAGAAGGGATAGGCTACCCACTCCAGTATTCTTGGGCGTCCCTGGTACCTCAGCTGTTAAAGAATCCGCCTGCAGTGTGGGAGACCTGGGTTTGATCCCTGGGTTGGGAAGATCCCCTGGAGAAGGGAAAGGTTACCCACTCTAGTATTCTGGCCTAGAGAATTTCATGGACTGTATAGTCCATGGGGTCGCAAAGAGTGAGATGTGACTGACAACTTTCACTTCACTTCACTCACCTCCTTCGCTGTGTCAATTGCTGAAATTAATCTTAGCATTTCAGTTTCATTTGTAGTACTACTGAGTAGTTAAGAAATGGTGGGGCTGTAATTATTAGTGCTATGGGGATATTTAAGTATAATTTGATATGAGGAAATTAAAGGTATGTGCAAACTTGAGGCTGTGTTTTTCTCTTTGGGGTGAATCTAGTCATATATCTCTGTTAGAATTGTAAATGCCGAGTTATTTGATCTTTCCTGGCTGACTTGTCTTGGAATAATTCACATTTACAACATGCTATGTATGAAAGCGTGAAAACCAGAACCATACAGTTTCACTAGCATCTGCAGTTATGAAATATTTTTTATGTACATAGTAAATCTGAGATTGATTATAGTAGATGAAAGTGGTAGATACTGAAAGTGGTAGCAACTTTCAGAGATAAATAAGTTACCTATTAGTCTGATTAAATGTTTTTGCTAGTTACATGATAAGTAATATATGTTTCCTTGTTATTTCTTCTGAGTTTCCTCAGAGATAGATTAACTTTCTTTTCACATATTTAAGGTCTTAGCAGCATTTTCCCCACTCCTGCCCCCCTAGATTTTTATTACAAAATATGTCAAACATAGAGAAATAGAAAAAACAGTACGTTGAACATACACTGAACTTGCCTAAGTTCCTTAATTGTTAACCATTGTCAACCATTATGCTGTATTTGCTTTGTGTGTGTGTGTGTGTGTGTGTGTGTGTGTGTGTGTGTGTGAATGTATACATACATGCATATTTTTTGCTTAACAATTTAAGGCAACTGGGTAGGCGAACATTATGATACTCACCCCTTATGTTCTTAAGTATCTATCTTCTAAAAATAAGGACATTCTCCTACATAACCATGGTAATATATTAAAATCTGAAAATTAACCATAATTATCTCGTGATTCTCGATAGCCAATCCATATTTACACCCCTCTCCCCCAGTTGTTTCCAGAATATCTTCTATGATTGTTTATTTTTTCCCTGAACTAAGATCCAGTCAACGTTCTTGCATTGCAGTGTTATGGCCCTAAGGGCTTATTTTTTCTAGTCTAGAAAAGCTCTCGTATTTTTTTCCTATGACACTGCCTTTTTTTTAAAGAGACCATGCCACTTGCCATGGAGAATGTTCCGCACGGAGGATGTGTCTGATGGATTGTTTCACTGCGGGCCATTCAGTTTTCTTGCTCTCATATTTCCTGCAAACTGGGAAAAGGTTGAAGGTTATTATTTCTTTTAATCTTTTTTGGGGGTAGGGAAGTGATTAGGGGTTTCCCAGGTGGCACTAGTGGTAGGAACCCTCCCGCCAATGCAGGAGATGTAAGAGACTTGGGTTCAGTCCCAGGGTTGGGAAGATTCCCCTGGAGGAGGGAATGGCAACCCGCTCCAGCTTTCTCGCCTGAAGAATCCCATGGACAGAGGAGCCTGGCGGGCTGCAGTCCATAGTGTCGCACAGAGTCAGAAACGACTGAAGCGACTTAGCATCATGCATGGAGGAGATTAAGAAAACGTGAAGGTTGTCTGTTCAGAGGAAGTTTGCTTCACACCCAGGCCCCTGTGCTGTTGAGTAAAATGGAGAATAATGGCTTCATTGAAAGGTAACATATATGTTTCTAGTTTTCAGCTGCTCGCACGTGAAGTGATGTAGATGTGTTCATCAGTGGGTATCCTAGCTTCCAGGAGTTGATGTGTGTCTTCTCTGAGCAGAGTTTTCTGTTGCCTGTGGCATTTGATTTTCTGTCAGTGCTCTGCCAACTGTAGCTGTGAAAACACGTGGACTTAACTTTCACTTGCCCTGGTTAGATGACGTTCCTTCCTGCATGGACATTCCGATTGGCTCTGTGGCCTTAAAATGTCAAGTAAGCATCCTTTTCTGTGTGCCCTGAAACTCAGCCTGAGCTTTGCTATAAATGGCAAAGCTACTGAGGTGCTGTGGCTACAGGCCAAAGGCTGGAAATAATTTTAGGATCTAAAAACACAGTTTTCATATGAAAATGTTTATTTTACGGGCCGTTGATAAGCATGCATGTGTGCTGTTCATTTTCATATTGAATTAGTTCCTTTTTTTTTCAGTTGTAAGAATAAACCTTCGTTAATATCTAATTTGTCGGAATGGAAATGATTCCAGTAGGGTTATGATGATTTCATTGTGACCTCCCTTCTGGAGAGGCATAATGAAATGGATACTTTAATCAAATTCGAAGGAAGATACATCTGAATGTGCACTTGATCAATAGGAAAGGTGGCTTTTGGTTTTCACTTTTAAATATTGTTTTCTCAGTGAGGGCTCCAGTCTAGGCCCCAGGTTCCAGAAGGCAGTTAAGAAGGGAGTCAGGATGTTACAGAGTTCTTAGTCTCCCAAACCTAATTAAATTGGAGTCCTTAGAAGCACGCATCCATTTGGATTCATTTGGATGAGTGCTCCTAAGAGGGAATGTACAGAAAATTTAGAATATATTTATCATAAGTGAAATTCAGAATTAAGATTAGTAGTTTCATTCTTTATGCTAATGTGTGTTAATCAATGGACAGCTAAGCAAAACTCATTTGACAAGTTTTCATCTGGAATTTTTGCTTCAATGTCTGTTTCTTATGTATGAAGTCACAAAGCCATTTCATTTCCTTCTTATAAATTAGCAAGTGTATAATATATATATATAAAATTGAGTTCTTAGAGCTGAACGGGGCCAGAGCAAACAAGCAGTGCAAGACCCTTTCTTTTAGGCAAGTAATATATTAATTCCTGTTCCCAGGTAGGAATTTGAAAGCAAATGTTCTTTGAAAAAAATGAAGGAGCACAGGGGACTGCAGCCTGGGCTGTCTTCTTTTATTGCACTTTTTCTTCTCTAAGAATACTTTTATTTTCCATTCAGTCATAAGGCCAACATCAAGGAAAGTAATATTGACAATTTGAGAGATTAGAGGAGTTCAGTCATCTGTTTGCAGCATAAGTCTTCCCTGTGGAGTCCTTCTTGAACTTTGGATGGAATTGGGTGAAAAATGGCCCTGGTTTTCAAGGCTTCCCCAGCATCTCGTGGTATTTGAATCAAAAATAGAATCTTGTTTTAAAAACTGTCAGAATAGGCACAGTTCCCACCCAGCCGGGCTGTCCGTGGCTCAGTGCTTGTTTTGAATGCAGCAGTGCAGTGATGAGGCCCCTCAAAACTTTCGCCTGGTGTGCACCCACTGGATGGGCTTTTTTTTTTTTTGGTATTTTAAAAATTTTTTAAAAAAATTTTTGTTGGATGAATTTTTAAAGAGTATCATTGATTTTGTCAAAGCCTCACATAAATGGAGAATGAAGGTCTCCTGATTTGGGATTGCTAATTTATATTATAAACAGGAGTGTTTCTGTTTCAGAGTGAGCCACAGCTCAGAGGCAGCAGTTTTAGGGAGATTATATCCTCAGTTAATCACTTGGTGATATTGGTTTAGTCACTAAGTCATGTCTGACTCTTTGCGACCCCATGGACTGTAGCCCGCCAGGTTCCTCTGTCCATGGGATTTTCCAGGCAAGAATACTTTCCTCTGGGGGATCTTCCTTACCCAGGGATCGAACCTGGGTCTCCTGCATCGCAGGAGGATTCTCTAGTGACTGAGCCACAAGTTAATCACTTAGGGAGTTGAAAATGTGATACCTGTGATGTGTCCCGGTGGTCCATGGCACTGCGTCCTTCTATCTCTTTCATTCCTGGCTTTACCCTTCCAATTCAGAACAGGCAGGACACGGGAGGGAAGAACTCTGTTACTTGCTCTGGACCTTGCCGGACATGAGGGTTCCCTGTGACAGTCATTGCAGGACTTTGGAGTCACTGTGATCTGGATATTTTAATCCTCAAAGTCTCATTTTCTTATCTATAAAATGAGATTAAATTGTTAGAGTATATCAAGCATTGAGCAAGTATGCTACAAATGGTATTTAACATTACTCTGTATTGACATTTGTCAAACTCAAACAGTCAGACTCAAAACCCCTCATTCGATCGCATCCTTCCTCTTCCCAATCCCTGGTCTTAGAGCTGAAGAACCTTTGGTGATTCCCTCCTGCCTGTGGGCTAAAGTCTAAACTCCCACCTAAAGTTCCCTCATCACCCGCGTTCTCATGCCCTCAGCCCCCCGCCCCACCATCCTAAGGCTAACTCTAACCACTGATCCCTTCCCCTAACCCGCCATCCTGTCCCTCTCCAGTTGCCATCTGATCAAATTCCCTAGTCCTTTTTGAGACTTGTGCTTCCAAATAGCCTTTCTTGTTTCCTTCCAAATTGGAAATACTGCCATCCTTCTAACTCTATATTTATAGTTCTCTTAAAACCCTCGGAAAGTTTATTTAGAATTCAAGTCATTAGAAAAATTAAACAATGTTCTGGACTTCCATTTATGTAATATGAAAGTTTATCAATGTATTTTCAAACACTTTTTCAATGAGAATTGAAACAGCAATGTTTGTTTTTCCTTTAGGGCTTTACTTTACTTTAGGGGTTTGCTTTATTTACTTATTTTTTCATCCTCTTAAGACCTGAATTTGATGAGACAGGTATAGTTAAGTGGAAGATGCCATTCTTCAAACATTGCTGGGAATCTCAGTACTTGGTAGCTGACTAGGTCATGCTCAAAATAGAAAGGCAGAAATGAAAAATCTACCCAGAGAGTTGCTGGATCTTAGAGCCAGGAGGAACCAAAGTGACTTTCATGAATCATTATTGTGGTCTGAATCAAGCATAACCTCAGATGAGTGAGGCCGTGTTCTGAAGAAATCGGTTCTGCCTGTTGATCCGAATGGCTAGTTTTTCTGGTGCTGCCTTGTGAACCAGTGGGCACACCTCTGCTTTTGCAGGGGGCCCCTGAGTCCTGCTGCCCTGCCAGGAACATGAGCCTGGTGGGGACCGTTCTGTAGCTGGTGAGGCCCTGAGGTCAGGCTGGTGCCACCGCTGTATCAAGTCAGGGAGCATGGGATTTCCTTGCTGTGATTAGTGGCTCAGTCATGTCTGACTCTTTGCGACCCCATGGACTGTAGCCTGCCAGGCTCCTCTGTCCATGTGGATTCTCCAGGTAAGAATACTGGAGTGGGTTGCCATGCCCTCCTCCAGGGATCTTCCCAACCCAGGGATCGGACCCAGGTCTCCTGCATTGCAGGCAGATTCTTTACCAGCTGAGCCACAAGGGAAGCATGGGATTTCCTTGGGAAACCATGTAATTCCCAACCCCTATCAGCTTCTACTCCTGCCCTACTCACCTTGCTCTGATTTTGTACTTGTTTCTAGTTGTAGTTTTGGTTCAGTTGGCTCACCATAATGATTAGGTATTTTTGTCATCTATTATTGCACATACCTCATGTTATTGCTTTTGATTTATTTACAAATTGAAGGTTTATGGCAACCATGCTTCGAGAAAAATCTATGAGCCCCATTTTTACCATTTGTTCCTTCGTGTTTTTGTGTCACATTTTGGTAATTCTTACTGTATTTGAAACTTTTCATTATTATGTTTGTTATGGTGATCGGTGATCTTTGATGTTAGTATTGCAAAAAGATTTTTACTCACTGAAGTCTCAGATAATGGTTATCATTTTTTAGCAGTAAATTATTTTTAATTAAGTTATGCACATTTTTAAGACAATGCTATTTCACACTTAATAGACTACTGGATAGTATAAACATAATTTTTGTGTGCACCAGGAAGACAAAAAACTTGTGACTTTTGTGGTAGTTGCTTCATTTTAGTTGTCTGGAATTGAACCCCACATGTCTCCTAGAAATACGCCTGTATAAAGCTAATTTTCATTTGACGTGGTAAAATATAAAGATATTATGAATTAAGTACTATAACTTCAAATGATACAGAATTTGGAATGCTAAGGTCATCATCATTATCTAACCCGCTTATAGTATTTACTATATGACAGGAACAGTTTTAAATGTTTTACATATTTAGTTTACCAGTTTAATTCGCACACTAATCCCATGAGGTCGTGGCTATTAGTATCTTCATGGAAGCACAGAGAGTTTAATTAACCTGACCAAGATCACGCAGCCAGTAAGTGGCGGCGTTGTCATTTAAACCTAGGCAGTCTGACTCCAGGAAGCAAGTCAAGACATTGATCGTCTTTCCTTTCTTACTGTAGTATAGTCTTACTGTTTGGCACTGGACCCCTCCTTCATTTTAGGGAAAAAAGTGGAAAATCTATATTTAACAGTTAAGCAAAATAAGCACAGGATGTAGTAAATTTCCAAGCTAATAGAAGCATATTTGCGGTTTTTAAGAAAGTTTTTAAGAAAGTCGTAGGATGAGAATGGGACCCTTGTTATCTGATGCATGCTACTTACCCAGAGAAAAATTTAGTGAAGGGGTCCTTACGGAATAGCAAGTGATTTAAAAAAAATCTCCCCAGAGAAGTAAAGACCCTTTGATTTAAAACCACTATCGCGCTCTCTCCTTGAGGCTGAGAATGCTTAGGGCCGTGGGACAGGTAGACGAGAGCTGACTTCCAGCAGAGTTTACAGGAGAATTGAATATTTCAAGTTTCTCAAGTTGACTGAATTAGTCCATAGGACTTCATAAGTGACTGCTTCCCGTAGCTTTGATGAATAATAAAGTCACCAAATCATGCGGCTGCACATTCTAAAAAAGACATCCCTACTTTCAAGTTGGCACCTTTTAGAAATGAAACATATCTTGTCTGAAACGTGAAGAGTGCAATAAGATCAAATAACAAGGGTGTCATTTCGGAAGACCTGTTTGCCTTCAGATTCTGTGGCTACCCACAGCTGTGGCTACCTACTGCTTGTCCACAGCGGGCAAGAAAGTCTCATGAACAGATTTTATCTGAGTCCCATTCATACTGTTTCCAGTGCTGCTGCATTAACTTCCTCTAGCTTTACAGTTTCTGAGTTTTCTCCCAACCTTATTCTAAACTTGCAGTCTTCATTTAATTACAGTCTTCATGATGATTATTTTTAGGTTTGCTCCCCCCCTCCCCCACCCCAGTTCACTGCAGGTTTAACTTTATACCATCTCTGATCGTTCCTAGTTGTGTTCTCTCATGTCCCCCAGTCTCCATAAGAACCACATAACCATATTCCCTTGTGGCAGATGGGAGAGAACAGAACAGTGGATTATACGTTTTCTCTCTCTGGGGAGCGAAGAGGATGACTAGGCCTGGTACCAGCTGTTAGGAGGAGCCGTAGTTTTCCTCGTGATTGTGCTGCCTATAAAACTGCCTCAGTTGTGTAATGCGCTCACTCCCTCTCGGAAGACCCGCTTTGTGTCTCCATCCCATTTCTGGATTCTGGTCCAGGTTGTGTCTGTCTGCACGTTGCACACTCGGGTTAGGTAGGAAACAACTGGGATCCGCTTTTAGATTCGAGTCAGCATTTTCACCTAGGACACGGGATGGCTATAAACCAACCCTTGTTGCTCTCTGAGGTTTATTACTGACATCCGTTCTGCCTGAACCATCCCCAGCTGGTGCCGAAGCCACATGTGCACTTGAAACGTCCACCTACCTTTTTGCTTTAGATGTAATTTTAGATTTTGTTTGTTTTTTAGTGGTGAACTCAGGAGAGAAAGCGGGGTTCCTGCTATGACCCAAGGTGAATTCCTATGTTCAAATTCTATATTTCTGGAGTGTTTTCACCTGACAGGAATTGACTCAAGGAAACAAAAAGAACAGGAAAGGCCCTAGGCTCATATTGGTTGACCCAGACATGGAATTTTGCTGGTGACCGGCAAAGTTGGCCATGTGAAAGCTAAACTATGGCTCAACATTTTTGTCTTTGAATATTTTATGTAGGAAAGGGGATGTTCAAGGTGGGAAAGTAAGAATAAGCACGTCTTTAAAATAGTAAGTCATAACTTTAATGCTGAAAAGCTTTTTCAAAGTGGATAGCCAATGGGGTCCTACTGTGCATTACAGGGAACTCCGCTCAGTGTTATGTGGCGGCCTGGATGGGAGGCTTGGGGGCGAATGGAAATGTGTGTGTATGGCTGAGTCCTTTTGCCGTCCACCTGAAACTGTCAGAACGTTGTCTGCTATACTGCTATACTCCAGTATAAAAGAAAAAGTTTAAAAAAGATTTTCTAGTTGTGATGTGAAAAAGTCTTTAAGCAACTTTAGAAAAGACTCTAAAAACCAGCCTAACTTCTGCCGTGAGGTTTGTCAAATCGTTGACTGTTAGAAACAGGATGTCATTTTCTCCTTCTAGGCTTTTTGAGAGACTTCATCTTCTCCTGACCATTGATTTATTAGATTCCACACGAATAGAATGAAGGTGAATTTTGTTTGAAGACAAGACTTTAAAGAAGTAACAGGTTTTGAGATTTTTTAAAAGCAGAAGTTTTGGAGACTTGTGCTTCCTTTTTCAGTGTGACTGGAAGGAGGCGGAGCTGAGAACTGAATGGTGGTGATGGGGGTGGGGGTGTTGAAGTGAAAGTGAAAGTTGCTCACTTGTTTCCAACTCTTGGTGACCCATTCTCCAGGCCAGAATACTGGAGTGGGTAGCCTTTCCCTTCTCCAGGGGATCCTCCCAACCCAGGGATCGAACCAGGTCTCCGGCATTGTGGGCGGATTCTTTACCAGCTGAGTCACAAAGGAAGCCCAGGGATACTGGAGTGGGTAGCCCGTCCCTTCTCCAGGGGGATCTTCCCAACCCAGGAATCGAACCAGGTCTCCTGTATTGCAGGCAGATTCTTTACCAGCTGAGCCACAAGGGAAGCCCAGGAATACTGAAGTGGGTAGCCCATCCCTTCTCCAGGGGGGATCTTCCCAACCCAGGAATCGAACCAGGTCTCCTGCATTGCAGGGCAGATTCTTTACCAGCTGAGCTATCAGGGAAGCCCAGGGGTATTGAGACAGAAACATGGGTTTCTTTCCTGAAGAAAACCTTGAGTTCTGACGTTTATTGGGCTGGTGAATTTTATACTTTCCCTGCGGCTCTGAAGAAATACTGTGACCCTCATGAATTCCCAGTGCACCTGGAATGTGTCTTATGCCCCCTGAAAATTTTCAGCCTCAGAGGCAGCACAGTTTGGTGTGGTCTGGTACGACGATGATCAGTTTAGAGTCATTACTTCTCTGGAGAGATAAAAAATCATGTGTTATTTCTCGAGGAGCCTGTATTAGTTCTGTCTGTTGTAGGTTTCCATTTTTTTTTTTTTTTTTTTTTTGATGGAAGACATGTGGTGTGGCTGTGAAGAGTAAATAGGAAAAAACTGGGCATCTTTTAATCGTGGGTTTTATCTTAAGCATATGTATGGAAATGAAATATCCCAAACGACAGAGATATCTTTGTTGGAGTGTGAAAGAACGCCAGCGAATTCTAACTGGGAGTTATTTTCAGAGGAAACTTTGAAGCATGAATAGACAAAGGGAGTGATTTTGAGGGTGTGCCTGCTGGAGACAGTGGGAAATCCCGTTGTGGGCAGACAGGCGGCTGGTGATTGGATCAGAGTCCCTCAGACGTGGTGGCGGTAAATGCTGGTGGGCAGGCTGTTAGGTCCAGTGATCGGTGCTTTGCTTGGCCTGCTGAACTTGGGGGAACCAGGGGAGCATTGTCACTGCCTCTGGTAGGCAGTCACGTGTGTGAAGTATATGCAGCTCAGAACACCTGAATTTTCAGATGACTTTCAAATATATTTATTTATCTACTTGGCTGTGCCGGCTCTTAGTTGCAGCATGTGGGGTCTCTAGTTTCTGCATGCCAACTCTTAGTCATGGCATGCAGGACCTTGTTCCCAGACCAGGGATTGAATCCCAGGCCCCCTGCATTGGGAGTCCAGAGTCTTAGCCATTGAACCACAAGGGAAGTCCTTCAAATGACTTTTAAAAGGGCCACCATTAATATGTTGAAAGACTTTGTATTTATCACTATAAGTCTAGGAACATTCCTAAGTTGGCTGATACAGTTGTTATTGTTGTTTAGTTGCTTAGCTGTGTCCGACTCTTTCTGTGACCCCATGGACTGTATGTAGCCCGCCAGGCTTCTCTGTCCATGGGGATTCTCCAGGCAGGAACACTGAAGTGGGTTGCCGTTTTCTGCTCCAGGGGATCTTCCCAACCCAGGGATCGAATCCTCATCTCCTGTCCTGGCAGGTGGATTCTTTACCGGTGAGCCACCAGGGAAGCCTGGCTAATATAGTGGATGCTCCTTATTCAAGGATTCTGTCTTTGTGAATTCTCCTGCTTGCTGAGATTTATTTATTGTCCCCAAATCTGTACTCCAGAATAGTGCTGTTGGCTGTGAGTTCAGTGGTAAGGAATCAGCATCGTATATGAGATAAGATGTTTTTAAACCGAATCACATATAAAACAAGATCAGTTGACTAAAATGGGAGGACCAGAGATGTGGTATTCAAGGAGCCTAGTCCTTCTAAGTCCTCCAGTAACACCAGTTCCGTGTTTGGTAATTCAGTGTTCAAGGTGAGTTTTCTAGAACAGAACTACCACACATCCTGAGGGTTAGGTATCTGTAGGAGCTCGTCTCCTTCCCCTGCTGCCCTGTTTCTTCTAAATTTTATATGAATGAAATTAGATCTTAAGCCATATGACCTCATCAACAGCACCCAAAGTTCTGGGAACCTCGAGGAGGTTCTTTTTTTTCAGTTTTTTTTTTTTTTTTTTTTTTGATGTGGACCATTTAGAAAAGCTTATGTATTTGTTTGGCTTTGTCAGATGTCAGTTGCATCATGCGGGAGCTTTCATTGTCAGACACAGACTCTCTAGTTGAGGTTCTTGGGTTCAGTAGTTACGGCACAGGGCTTAGTTGCTCTGAGGCATGTCGGAGTTCAGTTCCCCAACCAGAGAGCTAACCCGTGTCCCTGGCATTGCAAGGTGATTCTTAACCACTGGACCACCAGGGAAGTCCCTCTGCAAGGTTCTTGATACCATTTTATAGTTGGTCTGTCACTGCAAGTGTGGCTATATGTTGGTGTGCTGGTTCAGAACCACAGGTATGGTAAAGTCACAACAGAATTCCAACTTCACAGTTTTTGAGGCAGTTTCAAAGTCAGTGTCTAGTGCCTTCTTTCCTCCCCAGTTTCCAGAAACACTGCTATTTCTTTATGTGTAAAATGGCCTCTTTTGAGCATCTCTGGGGTGGTTTCCTCTGGTCGTCTTGTAGCCGTGGTTCCCCAGTTCAGTGTACAATCAGAGTAAAAAGAGGCAAAACAGAAACTTCCCTGTCTAGGGGAGGGAGATGGTTGCATATTTTTGGAAGTTTTTGCATCTGAATGGATGATATGCTACCAGCTCTTAAACCGATTTCAGAAAATTCAAGGGAAAAAGTTGTTTGCCTTTTTAGCTTCCCTAGGACTTTTTCTTTCATAGTCGCACACCCCATTCCCATCCCCGAAATAAAAAAGAAAAGACCCAACACAACCCTTTTCTGTGTTTTGAGGAAATGGTTTTGCGAGGCTGTTTGGTTAGACAATGAATTAAAGACTCAGGACTTCCTGGATGGGCTTTTGGGAAGGGAAGTGTGTGCAGCTGTGAAGCCTGAGGTTCGCCTGCCTCAGGACACTTGAAAAGTTATTCTCTGCACCCAGAATCATGGATAATACTGTGGTGCACAAAGCCCCCAGAGATTATGTATATATATTTGTTTATTTATTTAAACTTTGTAAAATACATTTAAAAATTACCATCTTAACCATTTTAAGTGTACAGCTCAGCAGTGCTAAGTATATTCATGTTGTCATGCCACCAGTCTCCAAAATTCTTTTCATCTTGCAAAATTGAACCTCTGTACCCATTAAATACTAACTCTCCATTCTCCTTGGCTTCCCAGGTGGCTCAGTGGTAAAGAATCCACCTGCCAATGCAGGAGACACAAGAGACATGGGTTCCATCCCTGGGTCGGGAAGGTCCCCTGGAGAAGAAAGTGGCAGCCCACTCCAGTATTCTTGACTGGAAAATTCCATGGACAGAGGAGCCTGGCAGGCTATAATCCATGGGGTTGGAAAGAGTCAGACACGACTGAGCACATAAGCTCATACACACGCTCCCTTATCCCCACCCCTCTGACCTAAGAAATTACCATCTACTTTCTGTGTGAACCTGATTTCTCTCTAGATACCGCATACAAGTGAAATCATATAGTATTTTCTTGTGCCTGGCTTATTTCACGTAGCACAATGTCTTCGAGATTCATCCAAGTTGGAGCATGTGTCAGAATCTCCTTCATTTTTAAGACTGGGTAGTATTCTTGCCTGGAGAATCCCATGGACGGAGGTGCCTGGTGGGCTACAGTTCACGGGCTCTCAAAGAGTCGGACACGACTGAGCGACTTTATCTAACTAACTAATATTCCCTTAGCTGGGTGTACTACATTTTGTTTATCTTTCATCTGTTGAAGGACACTTGAGTTGGTTCTACCTTTTGGGTCTTGTGAATCACGCTGCTTTGCATACGCGCGTACAAATATCTGTTTGAATCTCTGCTTTCGCTTCTTTGGATATATCCAGAAATAGAATTGCTGGGTCATAGAACAGTTCTGTTTTTAGCTTTCTGTGGAACCAGCATACTGTTTTCCATAGTGGCTGCACCCACCAGGGGTGCTCAGTTCTTCCAGTTTCTCAGCATCTCTGCCAGCATGTGTTACTTTTTGGTTTTGATCTGCGTTTCCCTCCTAGTTAGTGATGTGAGCATGTTTTCATGTGTGTGTTTGGCCACTTGTGTATCTTCATTGGAGAAATGTCCGTTTGCCCATTTCTTAATCGGTTTGTCGTGTGTGGTGTTGAATTGTGGTTTTCTTTTTTTAAATATATTCTGAATATTAACCCTTTGCAGATAAATGAATTTGGCATATCTTCTCTCATCTCCTGGGTTGCCTTTTTATTCTGTTAATAGTATACTTTGAAGTAAGAAAGTTTTCGGTTTTAATGAAGTACAATTTACCTATTTTTTTTTCTTTGGTTTCCAGTGATTTTGGTGTCATGTTGAAGAAATTATTGCCAAATCCAATGTCATGAAGATTTTCTCCTATGTAGGGTAAAAATGAGCCTGATAGAACTAGGTTACCTTATATTACTGTAGAACTGTGACTGATGCCTAGTAGATGTTCATTGAACTTCTATAAAACAAATGTCAGTGACCATGAAGTCAGTTGAGCTGTGTTGTCATGGAGATACATATTGAAGTTGGAAAAGATTTAGGATACTTTTTTTTTTTTAAACTCCTTGGCTATCTCAAAAACAAAAATGTTCACTTTAATTATTCAAAGGCAAACATTTAATAGATTTAAAAGAGAATTTTAGTAAACAGATCCCAGCTTTTCCCAAGGCTTCCCTGTGGCTCAGATGGTAAAGAATCTGCCTGCAATGCAGGAGACCTGGGTTGGATCCCTTGGATATGAAGAGCCCCTGGAGAAGGGAATGGCTACCCATTCCAGTATTCTTGCCTAGAGAATCCCATGGACAGAGGAGCCTGGCGGGCCACATTGCATGGGCTCACACAGAGTCAGACATGACTGAGCGAATGATACACAGATGTATCCCAGTGGATACAAATGTAACCCAACGTTAAATGTGTTATGTTAAATGTGTTAGTTTTTTTAAATATAAATATGTTGGTGCTTTAAAAAATTACTCCATCCTGCTTCCCCACACTAGGACATTACCCATGTGAGGTTTATCTCTGTGGCATTCCCAGGGGGCCACCTTCATGCTTTTCAGCATGCATTGTCTGCTCCACCAGGCTCTTCAACGTAGAAACATAAACTTTTTTTTTCTAGTAATATCTTTATGGTTTGGGAGTGTGGCTTCCTGTCTTTTAAAACTTGATGTGATCCTTTGTGTATGCTTTCTAAACACCTGCATTTGAAATCTTTCAGGTGTTTTCCAATAGTTTTCTCAGATAGTTGGATTCCATCGAGCCAAGAATAATAGAAAGTCCAGACTGTGAACTGGATGGTCAGCCCTTCTAAGGAAGTATTTAATTCATTTTTGTTTGCCATTTCTTGGGTGCCTTTTGCTGCTCTTACCCCAAGTTGAATTTTCCAAGCTGTCATTTTATGTCCTGACCAGTTTCAGACGCAAGTGAACCTAAAGTATTTGTTGTAGTACACACAGGTCTTCCTAAGGGTATACGTTTTCATTTTCTTTACGTAAAATGCCAGTCACTGAATTGATTTTTCTCGTCATACACTTTGACAAACACGGAGCGCTGGCATCTAGACCTTTGCTATTCATATTCTATAGCAGTAGCCAGTCTTTCTGCGGGTGACTGACAGCCTGTTACTGTGGGATGCTGTCAGCCTTTTAAAGCAGTTCGATTGTTGACATCATGCTGGCTCTGGCCATACATTCCGTTTTACCTGTGCAGGTGCTGCTCCACAGGAGATGGGACTCTCAGAGCAGATTGGGCTTTCCATAGAAACAGCTTTATACTTGGGGGCCAGGGCAGTGTTCCCAGAGGAAGACTCAGCAGGAAGGAGATCACATGTCGGCCCACTCTGGCCCTCCAAAGCACAGTTCCTGGCCACTAGGAATTGCATGCGCCACCTGCAATCATCTGTAATCACCTACGAGCATTTACTTCGCGGATGCTCTGAGCAGAGGTGCTGGGTCTGGTTTCTCTGTTATCAACAGTCCTTAGCACGGTGACTTGGGTGGAGAAAATGCATCAGCCTCACAATAGAGTCTCTTCATTCTCCATCTTCTTTTTCTCCAGTGCTTTTTCTTCCTCCCTGCGGAAAACAGAATTATGTACAGGAAGAAATAATGTGGAATGACCTGGGGGGCGACTTGTTTGGGAGATAGAGACTGCTCATATGTGAAAGCTTATGTTTGAGGCATACTGGGGCAAAAGACCCTTATCAATTAAGAAAAAGTAAGATTAGAAACATTTTAAAATGCAGTAGTGAATACAGGCGGAGAAGGCAATGGCACCCCACTCCAGTACTCTTGCCTGGAAAATCCCATGAATGGAGGAGCCTGGTAGGCTGCGGTCCATGGGGTCGCTAAGAGTCGGACACGACTGAGTGACTTCACTTTCACTTCTCACTTTCACACATTGGAGAAGGAAATGGCAACCCACTCCAGTGTTCTTGCCTGGAGAATCCCAGGGATGGGGAAGCCTGGTGGGCTGCCATCTATGGGATCACACAGAGTCGGACACGACTGAAGTGACTTAGCAGCAGCAGCAGCAGTGAATACAGGAGAATGGTTAATAGTTATCTCATCGATTGTAGGTAAAGAGAGTCTTTTAAAAAGTTAAGTGACTTGTCCCTTAAGGTTGATTCAGTGTCCTGTTGCAATCTGAATTTTCTTATCCAATCCTTTTAAATCTAGGTGGGGCTTGGCTCCATATGAAGTGTCACAAAACCTTAAATGAATTAAGTCTTAGGTTAATAAGGTTAATTGGATTTTCATAGCAGTGTTCAGGTGGCCCACCATCCGTACCTGTCAAGCCCAGCCCTGTGAAGATATCCAGTAGGACTGTCGTGCTGTTTGGGGTTGGGCCATGGAGTAGCAGGTTCCCAGCAAGGTCACCAGGGCCTGAGACATTAGGGCCATAAGCTAGGCTTGCATCTTGGTGTCAGCACTGCTCCAACTCTTGAAATCCAGCTATGAGTCGGAGTTTTCATCTCCTCTCCTTTTTACTGGGAGGACAGAGTCTGTTAGATAAACCTGGGAATTGATAGCTGGTGCGTTGTAGTTGGATTTGTAGGCTGGATGTTTTATGTTGATCAATTTGCACCATTGTCGTGTAAATCAGAGATGATGGATCCAGCTGTGGTTTAATGGTGACTGCTCTTGAATGTGGATTCAAAAGGCCAGATTTGTATCTTATTTCTTTCTGTTCTAGCTGTGTAGCCTCGAGGAAGGGTTAACCTCTTCACTCCTTAAAGGTGTCAGGAAGATGAAATGTGACTAGTACTGCTGAACCTATACTAGTTACTTTGCATCAAATGAATTTGGGGATCAAATTGAGTAGAGCCTGGATTCTGGATGTGAGAAGTCTTTGAAGATGAAGTAGTTTCATTGTGTAACTGAGAGTCAGAGAAATTTAAGTGTGTTTCCTCTGTTTACTCTGTCAGTGGTAGTGTCATGATTACCACCCAGAACACGTTTACTCTGGGATGGGGTGTCCACTCAGGGTTAAGAGTGTGGGTCTTGGATTGGTCTACCAAGGATCTGAATTATTCCCTCAGTTTACTGTGTCTGGAACCTTAGACAAGCTACTTACTTCTTGCACTTAGTCTTCCTATGAGGTTAAATAGAAGTAAGAATACTTTTTTTTTTTAAAGGAAAATTCATATGCATGTGATAAAGATTGAATGAGATAAATTTATGCAAAGCTCTCAGCACTATGACGGCACCCAGGAGGCATTCAGTATCATTATTCTTTTTTTTTTTTCATTTATTTTTATTAGTTGGAGACTAATTACTTTACAGTATTGTAGTGGTTTTTGCCACACATTGACATGAATCAGCCATGGATTTACATGTTATCCCCATCCTGAACCCCCCTCCCACCTCCCTCCCCATCCCATCCCTCTGGGTCATCCCAGTGCACCAGCCCCGAGCACTTGTCTCATTTATCCAACCTGGACTGGCAATCTGTTTCACACTTGATAATATACATGTTTCGATGGTGTTCTCTCAGATCATCCCACCCTCGCCTTCTCCCATAGAGTCCAAAAGTCTGTTCTATACATCTGTGTCTCTTTTTCTGTCTTGCATATAGGGTTATCATTACCATCTTTCTAAATTCCATATATATGCGTTAGTATACTGTATTGGTGTTTATCTTTCTGGCTTACTTCACTCTGTATAATGGGCTCTAGTTTCATCCATCTCATTAGAACTGATTCAAATGTATTCTTTTTAATAGCTGAGTAATATTCCATTGTGTATATGTACCACAGCTTTCTTATCCATTCGTCTGCTGATGGGCATCTAGGTTGCTTCCATGTCCTGGCTATTATAAACAGTGCTGCGATGAACATTGGGGTGCACGTGTCTCTTTCAGTTCTGGTTTCCTCGGTGTGTATCATTATTGTTTCTTAATCAAAGGACATTACTGTTGATCCCTCAGTGTGCTTCTCTGGATACTAGGCTGAAATTCTGCATTATGAGAAGGTTGGTTATTGATAGGCATTGCTCAGTACTTTAATAATAAGTAAGTAAATTTAAATAAATTTAAATAGAGTCTTACCTTGATGAATAAATGGCTGTTTTTGTTGTTGTTTTTTGACTGTCATTGGGGTACACAGGCTTTTCTCTAGCTGTGGATAGGCTTAGTTGCCCTGAGTAGTATGGGACCTTATTAATAGTTTCCCAACCAGGGATTGAGCCCATGTCCTCTGCATTGCAAGGTGGATTCTTCACCTCTGGACCACAGGGAAGTCCCTAAATGGCTGTCTTTTTATAACAGAGTGTCTGCATTCTGCAGCTCCATCTTTTAAATGATTTTGTACCTTTTGCACTTCCCATGGTCCAGGAGGCAGGAGGCTCCTTCTTTTTCATTGTAGGCATCAAACAGATACGGACAATCTCCTGATTTCTCCTCTTTTGGCGTGGCTTTGTGTTTTGAGCTTGGCTGTGTCTGATCACTCAAGGAGGAACAAAGCTGCGCTGCGGAGATCTGAGGTGTTGGGAACCCATCCAGTTTCCTCCTCCTGACCCTGACTCAGGTCTTCCCTGACATCTTCTGTCAATCCCATTCTCTATCAGCCGCCCTCCTTACATAACCCACATGGGTTTCTAAGTCCGAGGTCCGCAGAGGTGTTCTGTGTCTAGCAAGAGAATTTGGGGTGGAGGTGGGGGCCCATATGTGTCACCAAAGTGAGCAATTGGAGGGGAAAGTGCTGGATGCTAACACTGAGAGAAAGCGTGAACGTGTTAGCTGCTCAGCTGTGTCCAGCTCTCTGCGACCCCATGGACCACAGCCCGCCAGGCTCCTGTGTCCTTGGAATTCTCCAGGCAAGAATACTGGAGCGAGCAGCCATTCCCTTCTCCAGGTTATCTTCCTGACCCAGGGATTGAACCCAGGTCTTCCTCACTGCAGGCAGATTTTTAACCATCTGAGACACCAGGGAAGCCCAATGCTGAGTGCCATCAACAAATCTGAAAATTCGATCTGCCATAGACAACCTAGTTAATTGTCTTAGAAAACTTTTTTAAGTATTGGTGAATTTTAAGCATTTGAAAACACTTTCTAATCTATTTCCAGCTTTTTAATCAGATGATTTGATATTCAAAGAGGTTATGTTCTGCAGACCCCAGTGCCTTGTTTGTTTTAAATAATTATAGGAAGCCCTTTAATTTCCATGAGATTGAGATTTTGGAGGCCAGGAGGGTACAGTGATTACGTCTAAAATCGTTTGACCTTGCTACTGTTGAAATCTTATTTATTTATTTTTCTAACCAGCTCATTGATCTTCCCTCCCCGTTTGTTTCATTGGCAGTAACTAATTTTTACTCTTGTATTGCAGACTACCATGAGAAGTAGTGAAAGGATTGGGGAAGGGGTTGCCAAATTTGGCTAAATAAATAAATAAATTTCAGGACACCTCATCCTATTTGAATCTCATACAAACAACGAATTTTTCTGGTATAACTATGTCCCATGACAGAGTTAAATTTGAATTTTAGTGAAGCAAGGAAACGTGTTTAGTTTAAGTATGTCCCATGAAACATTTGGGATATACTTAAACACTGAAAAATTTATTGCATCTAAACAAGAAATCGACCCATTTGTTTCTTAGTTAGGAAAGGCAGTTCGATAAGCCTCTGCACCCAGAAATGTGTGGAAGTCATAATCTCAACCTACCCTTTTCAAGTCTTAAGTCTTCTGAGTTTAAAGCACTTTTTTTTTTTTTGCTCAGGAAAGTTGGATTGACATAAAAAACACACGTGTCTGAAATTATCTCTGAGTCCTTTATAAACAAATGGCCAAGACTTGGAAGGGCACACCTTAGGTTACAGAATGTTTTCCTGGGCTGGGCTCCAAAGCTTCCTGACTCTGGAACAAGAATGGGTTCTTCCCATGCTACTTTATGTATTTATTTTACGGCATTCTTCTGCCTTTTATCCCTTCATAGCCACTTGGAAAACATATTTGGGTCCTGCAGGAGCAGACGTACAGAAATTGTGGAGTGTTTTTTGTTCAGAGGCTCCATCTGCTGAGGATGAGGGACCCCTCCCCCCTTCTTCCCCCTCCTCCCCTCTCCCCCTCCTTTCTCCCATCCTCCTTCCTCTCCCGTCTCCCCTTCCTCCCTCCCCTCAGCCTTCTTTCTTTTTCTTTTTTGAAAATAATCATAAGAAAAAAAATAATCATAAGGATATTATTCCTCATTATGTGCTTGTAAAATTTTTATTGGAAATTTTTGACTGATTTCTAAACATCCTGATGGGGAAGTAGGGTATTTCTTCATGTGATAAATTCCTTAAGGAGAGATTTGAAGAGTTTTGACCTTTGAGTTTTCTTTTTTCTTTCAGTTTCCTTGCCGGCTAGAAAATCTTAAATTTCTGGTTAGGAGGCAAAAACAAAGCTATCACTGATGATAATGACTAAAACATGTGATTGGAATTCACATTTTAAGTTTAGTGAAGTGAAAGTCATTCAGTCCTGTCTGACTCTTTGCGACCCCATGGACTATACAGTTCATGGAATTCTCCAGGCCAGAATACTGGAGTGGGTAGCCTCTCCCTTCTCCAGGGGATCTTCCCAACCCAGGGATCCAATTGGGGTCTTCTGCATTGCAAATAGTCAAAGCTATGGTTTTTCCAGTAGTCATGTATGGATGTGAGTTGGACTCTAAAGAAAGCTGAGTGCCGAAGAATTGATGCTTTTGAACTGTGGTGTTGGAGAAGACTCTTGAGAGTCCCTTGGACTGCAAGGAGATCAAACCAGTCATTCCTAAAGGAAATCAGTCCTGAATATTCATTGGAAGGGCTGATGCTGAATCTGAAACTCCAATACTTTGGCCACCTGATGTGACGAACTGACTCCTTGCAGAAGACCCTGATGCTGGGAAAGATTGAAGGCAGGAGGAGAAGGGTACGACAGAGGATGAGATGGTTAGATGGCATCACCTACTCGATGGACATGAGTTTGAGTAAGCTCCGGGAGTTGATGATGGACATGGAAGCCTGGCGTGCTGCAGTCCACGGGGTTGCAAAGAGTTGGACACAACTGAGCGACTGAACTGAACTCCTGCATTGCAGGAGGATTCTTTACCAACTGAGCTATCAGGGAAGCCCTATTTTAATAGTGACAATTCATTCATAAAATGTAAGATGTCAGAACTAGGAGGAATCTTACATTTGATCTAGTCTTAACACTTTCCTTATTAGAGGAAATAGAGACTCAGAGATGTGAAGTGACTTCCTGAAAGTCACACAGCAAAGTTAGTGGCAAAGATTGAGATTAGGTACCTGGGTTGCCTAACACGGCAGAGCTTTCTCCCAGCTGTTGAAGAAAAAGTTCAGCATTAAAATCAAAATACTCAAATGCCCAAACTCTGATTTTAACAGTTTTTTTTAGAAATCTTTCTGAAATACTTTATCTTCTGAAGTTGAAATGGACGGTGTAGCATGCACTTTAATCTTTTCTCAGTTTCACTGTTACCAACATTGTCTTTTGAACATCAGTTATTGTTTGTGTTTAACACCTAGATGCCCTTTGCTTCTGTGAATAAAGTCATCCCCCATAGCTGAGGTTTTGTTTTCATTAGTTTCAGTTACATGCAGTCAACTGGGATCCAAAAACATTAAATGGAAAACTCCAGAAATTAATAATTCTATTTTATTATTGTTATTTTATTATCATCATTATTGTTTTATTATTAATTATTGTTATTATTAGTTATTGTCCCTGCCTCGCAAGGTGGATTCTTAACCTCTGGACCACCGGGGAAGCCTTTGTACTTCTAATATGATATTTGCTACTTTGGCTTTTTCCCATGTACATCTTTTCTCTGTGAGGCATGGTCCTGTTATCTTATGTCTTCCTCTTAGTGTCTGGTGCTGAGTTGTGGTGCTCAGTCTGTGCCCAGAGGTAAGTATTTGTCGAGTGACATCTATAGTGGCTTGTCATTGGCCATTATTACTTACCTGCTGGATGTCAGAGTTGTCTTGATAGTTGACGTTGTCTTCTGAGTGACTCCTGGGATGTAAGAAACTATGTGATACCCGTTAATTGGTCTAAATGTATAAAATGTTATCAGGCATTAGATAGGCCTTACTCACCATTTCTGGGTCTAGTGGGGGTGCTTCTGCATTTTAGAGGTGGAGTAACTGAGGCAAAGACAGGGAGTTTGAAGTGACTAAGGACATATAATGAAAAACATTGAATCAAAAAGACATCAACCTAATCTTATCCATGAGTAGGCAGAAATGATATTTTTCTTCGAATGAAAATCCCCAATGCCAAAGCCTTCATGAATAACACTGAGATGTAACTCATTAGTGTGGTAGGTCAAATAATGACATTCTCCTGCCCCCTGCTATCAACCCCCCATAGATGTGCAGGTCCTGATTCCAAAACTTGTGAATACTTTACCTTACGTGGCGAGAAGGACTTTGCAGATGTGATTAAGTTAAGAAGGTTGAGTTATAGAGGTTATGTTGGATTTTCCCAGTGAGCCCAGCATAATCACCAAGGTCTTTATAAAGGGAAGTTGAGGGGGGGGTCAGTCAGAGGAGATGAGATGATGGGACAGAGGCAGAGGTTCGGGTAATGCAGGGCCATGAGCAGCTTCTAGAAGCTGGAAAAGACAAGGAATGAGCCAGGAATCCAGCTCTGCCAGTTCCTTCATTTGCGGGCCAGTAAAACCCATTTCAGATTTCTGACCCCCAGAACTGGGAACGGATACATGTGTGTTGTTTTAAGCTGCTGAGTTTGTGGCAGTTGTTACAGCAGCAGCCAGAAACGAATACAGTCGGCTTCAGAAGAAATTTGTAATTTCCCAATTCCTGTTGGGCTATGAGTGCCCCCAGATGCCTGGACGGAATGAAAAGAAGAGAATCTCACATGGTCCCAAGCTTGAAAACTTGATTTCTACATATTCTCAAAAGATCAAAGGAAGAGCTCTCACACAAACTCCCCCACATGCTCCACAGCAACACACACACTCTTTCTTTCTTTCTCTCTCTCTGTCTCTCTCACACACACACATGCACACACGCACTTTAGAGGAAATGACTGAGAGAAGGAACGTATGTTTTAGTTGACGTTAATGGCTGAATGCCTCCATTGTGCAGATGCTGCCCAGATTCTGAAAGATGCTCTGGTAAAGGAGAGACCCAAACCCCAAACCTGTCATGCCCACTGTCAGCATTAGACATTTTCTGTCAGAAGTAACCCAACCCTTCCCTTTTAAAATGTCTGCTCTCCACACAAACATTTAAATGATGTTTGGCATGTTAAACACTTTTATCAGTATCATTTAAAGTAGGTTATGAAATGTCCTCAGATGCCTTAGGAAAATGATTGTCATTTCTTGTTTGCTAACCAGGTGAGCAATTTCTGTGCAAGTGAGGGGTGGGGTGAAAGGGCTCAAAGGCCTGGGGTTCCCAGAGAGGTGGGGTTCCCTTTCTAATGAAGAACTTTGGCTGTGGGAGAAGGCTACTAATTATTTGTTTTTTTTTAAATATGCTTATTTATTTTTCAGCTTGTGTGGTCTAGTTCCCTGACCAGGGATTGAACATGGGCCCCCTGGACCACCAGGGAAGTCCAGCTACTAGTTAGTTTTGAAGCAGAGCTGAAGGCAGGGCCTTTTCTGTGCTTCTGGGGCAGTCAAGAGATGAGGTACTAGTTTTATAGTCAGAGTGGAAGGTGATGAGTTACTTTCTGGGAGTTGCTGGTGGATATACTCTGACCATGTAGGGCATTAAAGAAGTCAGGGATTTGTGAAGAGGGGAGTCATAGACCACAGATGCTTTCCCAACGTTGCCAGAATGTGGGACCCAGTGGACATTTCATTCTTACTCTGAGTTCAAGTTTGTTTCCTGATCCTTTATTAAATTTGTTACAATAGTCCATCTGTTTTATGTTTTTTGGGTGTTTTTGGCCCTGAGGTATGTGGGATCTGAGCTCTCCAGATTGAACCCAGGGCCTGAACCTGCACTTCCTGCATTGAAAGGGGAAGTCTTAACCACTGGACCTCCAGGGCATTCCCCATATGCAGTGGATTTTTAAGGGCAGATTAGTTTCCCCTGTAATCTATCACAGTTGGTAATTCATGAAGTTATGGTCTAGTGACTTAAGTTCTTCAAGAAGTTACTACACATTGTATATTGTTGTTCAGTCGCTAAGTCCTGTCTGACTCTCTGTGACCCCATGGACTGCCGCACGCCAGGCTTCTCTGTCCTTCACTTGCTCCTGAAGTTTGCTCAGATTCATGTCCAGGGAGTCAGTGATGCCATCCAACCATCTCCCTGTCTGTCGTCCCCTTCTCCTCCTGCCTTCACTCTTTCCCAACATCAGAGTCTTTTCCAGTGAGTCAGCTCTTTGCATCAGGTGGCCCAAGTATTGGAGCTTCAGCTTCAGCATCAGTCCTTCCAATGAATATTTAGGGTTGATTTGCTTTAGGATGGACTGGTTTGATCTCCTTGTTGTCTAAGGGACTCTCAAGAGCCTTCTCCAGCACCACAGTTGGAATACATGTGTCTTTTGAGCAAGATGGACAGAATGCAGTGTCCTTCTCTTTTTTGAACTTGCTGTCCCCCTCACTCACCCCACGAAAAGGAATGGTGTAGCATGTAATTGTGTGATCCCAGCCACGTAACCCTCGAGTGAACCAGGGAGAAGCAGCCTCTTCCCTGTGGTTTCTTAGTGTCCCCCGAGCCGCAGTGACTTCAGGTTAGTTGTTGATGACCTTGACCTTGTCACCATAATTTAAAACAGGTCGATGACTTCTGCAAAGGGGGCACTGAGCCCTACCTTGTCTGCGAGGTTGGCCATTTGGTTGCATGCCCCATACTTGGGCATGCGCATAAGGTGTGAAGTCTGTGTGCCTTTCCTCATTTTTTTCTATCTTTCTTTTTAAAAAAAGATTTATTTATTGTTTTTAAATTTCTGACTATGCCGGGTCTCTGTTGATTCATGCAGGCTTTCTCTGTTGCAGTGAGCGGGGGCGATGCGCTAGTTGCAGTGTGAGGGCTTCTCACTGCGGAGGCATCTCTGGTTGTGGCTCCCAGACTCTAGAGCACAGGCTTAATAGTTGTGACACGTGGGCTTAGTTGCTCTGCGGCATATGGGAACTTCCCGGACCAGGGATCGAACCCGTGTCCTCTGCATTGGCGGGTGGGTTCTTAGCCACTGAGCCACCAAGGAAGCCCTCCCCATATCTTGATGTTTTTCTGGACTGGAGGTCTAGGTCTGTTGCCTTAAACAAGACAACTACACTCTTCATCCTTAGAGAGGGACGATTTTCCCGACAAGACCTGGACATCACTTTTCCCCAAGTTTTCATACTCCTTGTGTCCCCTTGCTATTCATAAGTAATCTTTAAGATTAAAAACTGCACCTTGAGAAAGCTGCAACAAGAGTAACAAGGGGGAAAAGTCATGTATTTTTATAAACACTCAGCTGCTGATCTTTTCTCTTTTATTTGAAGGTGAAAGCGTTACGTAAGGAAGGTCTCATAGAGAGTTTTAGAATTTCAGAATGAAAAGAGGTCTTAGATGAACTCACCAAATAGCCAATTAATTCATTCAACCAGAAAGACTTAGTGGACACCCACTGGGTGGATTCTGTGCTGGGAACTGTGCTTATTACACGTTGAACATCGCAGCGGTGGTCCCTGTCTCACGGAGCTCATACTTTAGGGGCTGATGGACAATATTCAAGTAATTGGGGAAGAAAAATCTCTAATCAGAAGCTTAAACAAACTCAGGCAGTCCACTGCAGGAGAGATTAGGGAGCTCTAAGAGCGTATGCGGGGAAGGGACCAGATCCAGTCTGGGGGGAGGGGGCGGTGGAGGTTTGAGCAGATTAAGAGGATGATCGGGGATTAATTGGAAGAAGGAGGAGGGAAGTGGGGTCTACCCAAAGGTTTGGCAGCCTGGGAGAGGGATCCTCTTGAAGTCTTAAACCAGTGTCCTTATAGAAGAAAGTCGAGTGAAGAAAGGAGAAAAAGTGATATTTTGTGAGCTGTGGTTGTCAGAATGTCCAGCAGTCAATTTAACAAGATGTCCATTTCTTTTCCCCTCTTGTTTACGGCTGCCAGTTAGACCTTTGTACTGTTCACTGGCTCCACAGTCACATCAAACAAAATAAGAAAGAGGAGGAAGTGACATGCTCACTTCTTAGGCTTTACTTTAAATCCTGGTATGGATTTATTTGGGAGGGAGTTTGAAATGGCAATCCAAAATGATCCCCACCTTGGGACATGCATAAAACTTAATTATTTGAACGTTGTTTTTAGCACTTTGCTGTATTCACTTTTTTTCCCCCATTGTTATATGTTCAAAGGCGTGCTTCCTAGGGTAGTAATTGATTTATTCTGCCACTTTTAGACTGTATCATTGTGTTGTTATTTTTTAATTTGTGAAAAGATATGGTCACCATATTTATATTTTTCTTTAAAATCTTTGACATTTTATTAATCTACCAAATCTCCATCCTGAGAAATAACACAATATCTTTCCTGATATGGGTTTATCTGACATGCTCTATGCCATTCACCACAGGCATTTAGGTATGCAGTGTTCACAGAATTGACTGGAAACAGCTTAGGAAAATGGCATGGAATATAATTTACCTCGTAAATCACTGATTCTGTTAACATACATGTTCAAGATGTGACTCTAAAACGTTATTTGGGAGGCAGTTTTTTTAAAAAAAAATTTTATTTTGTATGGGCGAATAGCTGGTTAGCAATGTTGTGATAGTTTTAGGTGACCAATGAAGGGACTCAGCCATAGATATACACTATAGATACCCACTTCCCCCCAAACTCTCCTCCCATCCAGGCTTCCTTGTAACACGGAGCAGAGTTCCCTGTGCTATATAGTAGGTCCTCGCTGGTTATCCATTTTAAACAGAGCAGTGTGTACCTGACCATCCCAAACTCCCTAGCTATCCCTTCCCTCATCCTTCCCCCCTGGGAAGCAGTTTTACAGCCAAAGATAGAACCCACTCTAGAGCTGCTAGGTCTAGGAGCCTTCGTTTTGGTCTCAGTTAACCACCTCATGCTTTAGGAAGTTTTAGGATAAGACTCTGGACCCACGGTCCTCTGCTGGCTTTGCCTCTCAGAGCCAGATTTACAGCTGTCCCCTAATGAAGTAGACCTCCAGCCTCTGAACACGCATGGAGGTCCTCCAGGGGCCTTACTGTAGAGACTATTTAGACTAATGTGCTCAGTTTTAGTACTTAGACCATTTAGACTAATGTGCTCAGTTGCTCAGTCTCGGGTGACTTTTTGCCACCCCATGGACTGTAGCCTGCTGGGCTCCTCGGTCCATGGAATTTTCCAGGGAAGAATACTGGAGTGGGTTGCCATTTCCACCTTTCGCAGCCTGCCCACATTGGTTTATCCTATTTGGTTTATCAAGCTACCATAGCTCCCTTCTTCAGCCTCCTTTGGCTGTTAGAGAATGAAATAAAATAAGTCTTTTAAGAAATAGCTTTTATGTTCCCTGCTTTTTAAAGTGAATACCTTCATTAAAAATGTGTATTTTTCTAGAGCCTATTATGCAGAGTGAAGTAAGTCAGAAAGAGACAGATAAATATTGTATACTAACGCATATATATGGAATCTGGAAAGATGGTACCGAAGAACTTATTTGCAGGGCAGCAGTGGAGAGACGGACATAGAGAACATACTTACGGACGTGGGGAGAGGGGAGGAGACGGCGAGATGTGTGGAAAGAGTAGCATGGAAACTTACATTATCATACATAAAATAGATAGCCAATGGAATTTGCTCTATGTCTCAGGAAACTCAAACAGGGGCTCTGTATCAACCTAGAGGGGTGGGGAGGGAGATGGGAGGGAGGCTCAGGAGGGAGGGACTATACGTATACGTATGGCTGATTCATGTTGAGGTTTGACAGAAAGCAACAACATTCTTTAAAGCAATTATCCTTCAATGAAAAAATAAATTTTAAAAAATGTGTGTGTTTTATATACATGTTTATAAAGGTAGAGCAAGGCTTCCCTGGTAGTTCAGTTGGTAAAGAGTCTGCCTACAATGCAGGAGACATTGGTTCTATTCCTGGGTGGGGAAGACCCCCTGGAGAAGGGATAGGTTACCCTCTCCAGCATTCTTAGGCTTCCCTGGTGGCTCAGATGGTAAAGAGTCCGCCTGCAGTGCGGGAGACCTGGATTCGATCCCTGGGTTGGGAAGATCCCCTGGAGGAGGGCATGGCAACCCACTCCAGTATTCTTGCCTAGAGAATCCCATGGACAGAGGAGCCTGGTGGGCTACAGTCCGTGAGGTTGCCAAGAGCCGGATACAACTGAGTGACAAAGCATAGCATAAAGGTATGAACACATTAATGAGTCAAATAATTATGAACAGTTGTTTCTATCTTGTAGGGTTTTATTTTCACTTCTTAAAATATTTTATTTTTTAATTAAAAATGTCAAGAGTGAGCCTTTTATTTAATAAAGCACAGCTTTATCAGTTCATGACTTGCTCTTCTTTTTAAAAATATTTTAATTTATTTCTATTGAGGTATAATTGACATACAACAACACTATGTTTCTATTCTGTAGCTTTAAGCTGTATAAGAAAGAAGTCACTTGGCACACCATAATGCTTTGGAATTGGATCTGTTACGAAATTGGGCTCTGTGTGTACGTTCGTAAAAAGAGCCCACAGTTTTGTTGAAGCTCTCACCATGTAAGAGAGAGATGGGTCTGTATGTGTTGATTTTGAAGCACCGACTCTGCCAGAGACCAGGCAAATCACTCCAAAAACCACTCTGTTTTTAACCTTTGAGTTTTTTTGGAGAAAATGAATAGGCTAGCATGTTGGAACTGTTTGTTTTAAGTAGGTTTAGTTTTTTGTTTTCAAAGCAAGATCAGAGAAAAAGGAAAATTCTTTACCCCTTATGCATGGCTTCCTAGATAAGCAAATGATTTCTAAGAAACACTACAATATTGTTTTGAAGAATAAAGCTATTTCCTTATTCATCTTTAAGGCTGTGTATTTTTTGTTTGTTTATTTGGTCAATTAAGAACAGCAAGTTAAGGAAGAAAAAAGTTCATTTTTACCTATCATAGGTTTCAATGGCTAAGTAATTTGAAGGTGTCTGGTTAAGAGTATATATACATTGGTGGATCATACAAGTTGGTGAAAATCAGTATTTCCTACTCATTTCCAAGGCAATGTAATTTGCTATTTATGCACTTGTTCAATTATGAAGAATCATAATATAAGGAAGCCACTTTCATTTTGACCTATTGAAATCATACAGCATAATGTTTAAGTAATCTTAAGTTTTTCTGGTTAAGTGTATATACATGTATGTACATTGATGGATAAGGTAATTGTTAAAAGCCATTGAAAAGCTGCAGAAACCAGTTATTTGTGCATTAGTATTTCAGATCGGCATAATACATGTTGTCAGGTTTTCTGTATCCTTGGGTTGGGGGGAAGACACGTGAACCTCTACACTTTTTTATTAGTTATGTATTTTCTCTAGTTGCCGCAAGGGGGGCTACTCTTCAGTTGTGTGGGGTGTGGGCTTCTCGTTGTGGTGGCTTCTTTTATTGGGGAGCGCAGGCTCTAGGGTGTGTAGCCTTCGGTAGTTTTGGCACGTGGGCTTACTAGCTGTGGCTGTCAGGCTCTGGAACACAGGCTCAGTAGTCGTGGCGCATGGGCTTCATTGCTCCGCGGCATATGGGATCTTCTCGGGTCAGGGATCGAACCCATGTCTCCTGCGTTAGCAGGTGGATTCTTTACCACTGAGCCACCAGGGAAGCTCCCTAAATTTTTACTTACCACTCTCTGCTCCTTCCCTCTCAGTCGTCTCTTCCCCCACCCCCATCATTTCTTCCTTGATAATAAAATGCCAACTTTGTTCAGACCTCTGCCCTCCATGCTCTTTAGGTAGGTGGTGTGATACCTGAGGGCTGAAACATGACTGGCCAGAGCTTTCATTGCTCGACTCTGTTCATTAGAATCGCTCTGGGAGCTTTAAATACAGATGCTTGGGCTCTGCCCAAGGAGATTCTGATTTACTGGTCTGGGGTAGGACATGTCTTAAGCCCTTTAAATGGGTTCTTTGTAACTTGTAGCTGAAAGCATTAGAATTGACACAGCATAAGTAAGGTAACCACAGAATTCATCATTCAACTCTGAAATGTTCCTCAATGTCCTCTGAATTCCTACCTCCCACTCTTAGTCTTTTGAAGTGGTTTGGGCCTAGCACACTTTTATTCCAGCGTGAAAACATTAGTGGGTTGTTTTGCTTCATCAACACTTTCTTAGGTAAACCAGGTTGTGTGTGTTTTAAGCTCTTGACACTGACTTCATTAGTGACACCTTTGAGGTAACACAGTGTGATGGTTGTCGGTCACTGAATTCTGGGAAGCTGTTTCTGGTTCCAGAGAGATGAAGTTGATAAAGACTAGAGGGCAGAATATGAAAAGAGCTTAAAGATGATCTGTGAACAAATCATAAAACTAAAGTCATAAACATCTGCCAAACAAATCCACATAAGGAAAATATCTTTTAAAAAAAAGCAGTGCTGAATTCATAAAAGGCTAAATAACCAAAATGTTCTTAGAAGGAAGAACATGCACAATGAAGAAAGCGTTTAAAAAAGAAAGTCTTGATAAAATCTGATCTCTGGTGGTAAATGCTATTTCTCAGTCACATCTAAAATTTTACCCTGAATTATGTGTTCTGGTCGAGAGCTTTCTTCATTTTTTCCCTTGAAAAGGAATAGTCAGTGTGTGCTAAGTTGCTTCAGTCATGTCTGCCTCTTTGCAACCCTGTGGACTGTAGCCTGCCAGGCTTCTCTGTCCACGGGATTCTCAAGGCAAGAATGCTGGAGTGGGTTGCCATGCCCTCCTCTAGGGGATCTTGTGGATTTTCCTTATTTCAACTCCCTTATGTGTTATTGTGTTAACTTTCCCTGCCACACTCAGATGAAAGGTATTATGGCATTCAAGATGAGTAATGATGTTAAGGAGAACTTCCTCTATTGTTTATCAGTGCAATTTCAAAACATTCTGTCCCAGGAAGAGATGACAGTGACTCAGAAAATCCTGTTGGAGTTGAATGATGTTGTAAGAAACCATTTGGAAATCACCGTCTGACATTTGGGCACCTGGGACTCTGACCTCATTCCATTGCCCCACTTCCTTATACATTTAATTTTGAGGGTGCCATTCTTTTTAGGGCTACGACTGGTTTCTTGTCCACACTGATGAATTCATTGCATAGCAATGAACTCGAGTTATCACTACTGATGGTTTGGTTCTTGCTCTTAGAAATGTTTCTTCCTTGGCTAAGTGGGTTCAAATGCACCTCTAGCAATTTTTGCTTTTTTAAAATCCAGCTTTCAATGTCCATCTATTCCTTCATCCAGACCTTCCTTGTGGGTATGTATGGAGACTGGCTTTTGTCTTATTGTTTTCCAAGAATGAAAGGGGCTTTAGGCACAAGAGTTTCAGGAACATTTTGGTCCCCAAGGCTGAATATTTTTCAGTTGTATCTTCTACAAGTATTTCTGATGTGTACAGACATGCCCAACTATGGTAGTCTGTGTGGACTGTCTTAAAAATGAATTATTATTATGAAGTGTTTGATGGAAAAACTTCCCAGGAAGCCTTCTGCTTTGAATGCTGGTGAGAAGAACCCATTAGATGAAGCACACCAAACATTGGTCCCTTTCCTGCCTTCCCTCTCTGTTGCACCTCCTGTGAGGCAACCCTGGTCCTAACGGTTTGTGAACAATTTGAGTAGCTCCCTCATATTTCTCTCCTGGAGTAATTAAACATCATTTCTTGGAAATGTAAACAAGAGACTTAGAATTCAGTTGCGGTAATGGATTTGGCAGAGGAATTGCGTGTTGGGAAAAGAAAAATATCCTGGAGTTTCAATTTTGCAGATAAGGAAACTGGCTTTATTTAGCCAATTGGAACAATACTGGACCTTGTACCCTGATGACAGACTTTCTCTTCCCAGAGTCTACCTGGGCTCAAGACCAACTTCCAAATAAAACTTGAAAGTAAATGGCACCAGACAGAAACCGAGCCCTGTAAACTAAGTTTTTATGCTACGGTTCCATAAAAATAATTTATTTGCCTTCAAAATGAGAACCATGGTCTGAGAGACAGCTTTGCCTCTGCCCTTAAGATGACAGCATCCTTCCACCTCCTGTCCTTGGTTGTAAGCCTGGCCTGTAAAAAAATAACAGGGAGAATGTGGGGCAAGTGCATATTGGGAGGGGACTGATGTTTATCTATTATTTAGTGAGCTTCTAAAAATGAAAGTTAAGTATAACTTCTTAAGTCACTTCCAGGTTCCTCCCAGAGAACTTTAAGTGGTACCGTATTGAAAAACAGAAGTGAACTATCATTTTTTAATTTATTTTTTAACTGGAGGAAAATTGCTTTACAATGTTGCGTTGGTTTCTGCTGAACAAAAACGTGAAACAACCATAATTATACATATATCCCCTCCCTCTTTAGCCTGCCTCCCTTCCCTCCCCCATCCCACCCTTCCGGGTCGTCACAGAGCTGGAGCTGAGCTCGCTGTGCTAGAGAGCAGCTTCCCACCAGCTCTCTGTTTTATACACGATAATGTGTATATGGCAGTGCTACTTTCTCCATTCGTCTCAGCCATAAAAAGGAACAAATTTGGGTCAGTGGTAGTGAGGTAGATGAACCTGAAGCCTATCATACAGGGTGAAATAAGTCAGGAAGAGAAAAAGAAATATCATATATTAAAGCTTATATGGAATCTAGAAAAATGGTACTGATAAACCTACTTGCAGGGAAGGAATGGAGATGCAGATGTAGAGACCTGTGGTCATTTTTTTTTTTAATACCCCAGAATAAATCTCCTTTTCTGTTGTGAGAGCAAGTGATCTGAAATTTCTTGTTTTATACATGTTTTTCAGAGGTGGTGTCACGAAATGGTCAGATGGTCTGTTTCAGGTGAATAGCTTTCCAGGAGGGCTCCTGGGTGAGGGCAGATGTCTTTGGGGATGTTTGTATTAATACCTGAATGCTTTGGATGGGAAGTCAAGGGGTCATCCTCTCAGGCAGAGGACTGCGGAGAATTTAGACACAACTTTGGACCCAGGGCCAGGAGAACTTGGCTCTCATCCCGGGACCAGTGACCTACTAGCTGCGTGGGCAAGTCAGTGCGTTTGTCCAAGCCTCCCTGCTTCCTTCTGTGAAGTCAGGGTGTCGGCTCTTCTGTGTGGTCGCCTCCAACACTGTGTTTTTGTGATCTGGAGCTCACATTTGAAGCAGGAAGTCACAAAGGGTCATCTGAGCTGCATTCCTGTGCGGCTGGGGAGGCTGAGAGGGGCCGCCATGTGGCAGGGGCAGGGTCCTCGCAGGGCCAGTCTGGACTTCAGGTTCCCCAAAGGCTCCATAGTCTTAGATGTGCCTAACCCTCCTCTTTAAAAGACAGACTTCAAGCCTGCTCTCTGTTGCAGTTAGGTGGTCTTACTGTCTTAGACTTATTTACTCAGATTCTCCTTAGAAATTGATCATTTTAAGAAAGTTCCTTAAAGAAGATAAAAGCTCTCCTCCGAGATGGGCCCCAGAGATTTGTTTTTTCCAACCTGACAAATTGTCATTTTCTTCAGGGCAGCAATGGAGAAACAGACATAGAGAACAGACTTACGGACATGGGGAGAGGGGAGGAGAGAGTGAGATGTAGGAGAGAGTAACATGGAAACTTACAATGCCATATGTAAACTAGGTAGCCAATGGGAATCCTCTGTATGGCTCTGGGAACTCAAAGGGGGCTCTGTGACAATCTAGAAGGGTGGGATGGGGCCGGAGATGGGAGGGAGGTTCAGGACGGAGGGGACATGGGTGTACCTGTGACTGATTCTTGTTGATGTGTGACAGAAAACTGCAAAATTCTGTAAAGCACTTATCCTTCAGCTAAACAAATGAATAAAGTTACAAAAAGATGTAATTTCCTCATATCATATTGGTCTATTCACTTATTCTTTCATTTTGTAGATAAAAAAAATTTGAAGTATAGTCAATTTACAGTGTTACGTTAGCTTCAAATATACAGCAAAGTGATTCAGTTTTGTACACACACCCACCCACACACACATTTTTTTTTATATTCTTTTCCATTATACAAGATATTGAATATAGTTCCCTGTGCCATACAATAGGATCTTGTTGTTTATCTTTTTTTTATATAGCAGTGTATGTTAATCTCAGGGCTTCACAGGTGGCGCTAGTGGTAAAGAACACGCCTGCCAGTAAAGGAGACATAAGAGATGTGGGTTCAATCCCTGGGTGGGGAAGATGCCCTGGAGGAGGGCATGGCAGTCCGCTCCAGTATTCTTGTCTGGAGAATCCCATGGACAGAGGGGCCTGGTGAGCTATAGTCCACGGGATTGCAAAGAGTTGGAAAGGACTGAAGCGACTTAGCACTCGAGAATGTTAATCTCAAACTCCTAATTTACCTCTTCCCCCTTTTTCCCTTTGATTACCATAATTTTGTTTTCTGTGAGTCTGTTTCTGTTTTGTAAATAAGTTCATTTGTATCTTATTTTTTAGATTCCACATAGAAGTGGTATCATATGATATTTTAAAAATATTTATTTAATAATAAATTGTTATTATTTAATAATAAATAAATATTTGGCTGCGGTGGGTCTTAGTTGCAGCATGTGGGATCTAGTTCCCTAGCCAGGGATCTAACCTTGGCTCCCTCCACTGGAAGTGTGGAGTCTTAGCTACTGGACCCACAGGGAAATCCCCCTCTTTTGAGATTTTTGAGAGTCTATGAAACTAGTTGGGCATAAAGATAAATCAGACATAACCCCTCTCTTCTGGAAGCTTTATACCCTGCTAGTGACACCTCTGTATCCTATAGGCCATGTATATGAGTGTTGCTCTACTAAAATTGTGTGCGTGCCAAGTCACTTCAGTCCTGTCTTACTCTTTGTGACCGCATGGACTGTAGCCCACCAGACTCCTCTGTCATGGGATTCTCCAGGCAAGAATACTGCAGTGGGTTGCCATGTCCTCCTCCAGGGGATCTTCCTGACCCAGGGATTGAACCTGCATCTCCTGCAGCTCCTGAACTGCAGGTGGATTATTTACCACTGAGCTATGAGGAGGCCCAAATTATAGCTACTTCGAATTTTAGCAGAGCCTGGTGTATAGGAAAATTATTCTCTTGTGTTGGCTGCACTGAATTTTGCTTTGATATTTCCCCCTAAACTTAAAGAATAAAGACAAATTGTTGCCCGAATCATAAGTATAGAGGTGTCTTCTGCATTTGTGGTGGAGATGATGTTGAGGACATGGGACATGAGACTACAGCAGCCTTTCAGGAATGTCTCCCTGGGCATTTCTTCAAAGCCTATATTTAATAAAAAACAAAACAACGACAACAACAAAACTTAGTGTACCCTGAATACTTTATAGGGTTTTCCCCCTGTAACTGTTCATTTCCTATTTCATCAGTCATGCTTGTTTTTGTTTAATTTTAGTTTTGGCTATGAGGAGGTGCAGAGCTGAATTCCCCTAGTATACATGCAGAAACTCACTGCCTCTGTGGATCTTCCTCTATCATGTTTTCCCTGTGTGGGTTTTATTAATTTTATTGCATTGTTACTAGGTGAAATAATAACTGTTATATGTATGGTGTTTCACAGTTTACAGAGATGTTTGGGAAAATCTTAGCGGATTCTTGGGATTTTTAGCTTCATATCCTAAGTATCCATTTAAAATATTTTCTTCTGACTGCTTTTAGTTTAAGAAGTTGGGTTTGAAGCAGTGACCAAGTATTCCCAGAGAATTAATTAAGGAATGAATTATTCAGCCAAACAGGCTTAAAATGAGGGCCCTGGTTTGAAAGACAGAGGCAAGGAGATGGTAATGTTATAGAAAAGATACGTCAGTATGGAAACCATCCTTGGGGTGATTTTTTTTCTTAAGAAAAAGATGACACACAAACAGCTTGGTGTTTGGTCAGAAGAAAGGAAAGCGAACATTTGGGTGAAGAAGGCTGTTGGATTGGCATGAATTTTACTCCTATTTTTCCGTTGGAAGCTGGAGCAAATTGTGCGCCTTGTGGATATCATGTGTTGAGAATTTTAGATAAAATAGATCCTTATGTTGAAACATTTCCTAAATCCTATACCCACATACTCAGGCCTGGTATTACTACTGGAAACACATTTTCCAGAGTGCTAGAATTGCATTTTATTTCTTTTAATATTAAATGAAATATATTTTTAAGAGAAAGAATACGTTTAGTTTCCTTTTGATTCAATAACAATTTAAATTATGAATGGAGATCCATGTAATTTTGGTGTCTGTTTTGGGTTGGTAAATTATTTGGTCTCAGTGATTCATTTCCACATTTTCAGATTTGACAGATACAAGGAGATACAGAGTGCGAACTCCTCACCAGATCTATCACCAGCCACCCAGTTCACCTCCTTCTAGGCAACCAGGTTACCACATTCTTGTATATCCTTACTTAGGCACAAACAAATGAGAAAGGTTATTATTATTTTTTCCTGTTTTTACACTAATGATGACATGCTGTTCAGTCTTTTATGGTGTATGCATTTATGTTCAGTTAACTCCTACGGGAAAAAATGGCAAGTATAGAGTAAATTGCGAGTCTGTAATATTTTCCAGTAGGAACAGGTGCGGGACCCCCAGGCCAGGGTTGTAATCATTACAGGAAGCTTGCTCAGGTAACTCATCAGGTGTGGAGTGTGTCGCAGGGAAGTGATCTGTGGATGATCTGCCATATTTTTCTAGAACATTGATGGGTTGTGCTGCTGGCTTGTTGCTGCAGGGACTTCTTGCTGTTGGTCAGTCGCTCAATCATGCACAACTCTGCGACCACACGCTCCGCACACCTGGCTTCCCTGTCCTTCACCGCCTCCCACAGGTTGTTCAAACTCATGTCCATCGAGTCGGCGATGCCATCCAACCATCTCATCCTCTGCCATCCCCTTCTCCTGCCCTCAGTCGTCCCCAGCATCAGGGTCTTTTCCAGTGAGTCGGCTCTTCCCATCAGGTGGCCCCAGGTTCCTGCATGGCAGGTAGTCTTACCATGTGAGCCACCAAGGGAAGGCCACGGAAGCTTACTTTTTGCCTAATTTTTGCCTTTGGAATTGGACATTTCTTTTCTCTTTCACACTGTAAACTTTTTATTTTGTGTTGGGATATGGCCCATTAACAATGTTGTGATAGTTTCAGGTGAACATGGAAGGGACTCAGTCATACGTCTACATGAATCCATTCTCCCCCAGACCCCGCTCCCATCCAGGCTGGCACACAACAGCGAGTAGGCTTCCATGTGCCATAAGATAGGTCCTTGTTGGTTATCCATTTTGAATATAGCAGTGTTGGACTTGGACATTTCCGTGCCTCCTATTTAACTTTTATTTATGACTTTACGCAATTTGCACTCCCCCCCACCCCCCCCATTTTACAGGGATATTGAGTAAATCATTAGTAGGTGATAACTTTTATTTATTTTGACTGCTGGGTCTTCATTGCTGTGTAGGCTTTTCTGTAGTTGTGGCGAGCAGGGGCTGCTCTCTAGTTGGGGTACGCAGGCTTCTCATTGTGGTGGTTTCTCTTGTTGCAAAGCACCGTCTCCAGGGTGCTTGGGCTCAGTAGCTGTGGTTTCTGGGCTCTTGATCACTGGCTTAGTAGTTGTGGTACCCGGCTTAGTTGCTCCCTAGCACATGGGATCTTTGTGGATCAGGAGTTGAGCTTGTGTCTCCTGCATGGGCAGGCACATTCCTTACCACAGAGCCATCAGAGAAGCCCCTTACTTTATATCACACGCTGAAATGTTGTGGGGAAACTTACTGTCTTTCCGGGCTTTTGTAAGAAATGGGTGATTCATTGGGTTCTGACTGCATTTAAGGGGAACTGGTTCTGGCATCGTGGGCTCTGAGAACAGCTTCTGTGTCCTGGTCAGCCATGCCCACACATGCTCCTTCTCCCCTAGACCTTCCTCTTCATGCTCTGCACCTCAGAACCCAAGAGATTTGGGGGGTCATTAGAGTAGAGCTACTTGTGAGCACATTTTCTTGGACCTAGCAGCCTTTTCACCCCGCTTCCTCAGCCCAGACAGAAGGTCTTCCAGGGTAAGTGCAGTCAATCAGATATTTCTCCACCTGCAAAATGGCCTCTGCCAGCCTGTGGGAGGCGCACCGCAGGTACGGTGTGGCCTCTGCACCTGTCCTTTTCCCACTTGGCCCCGAGTGGCTTCAGGGCCAGTGCTGCGCTCACCCCCAGGTTCCAGCCATGCACCTTGAGTGAATGGCGGCCAAGCTGACTCTCCAGAGGTCAGCTCTGAGTGTAGGCGGGTGAATGCCATACAAACAAGTTCGGACAAAAATTCTGTCTTCAGTTTGGAAGCCAAAGTAGGAAACCATAAGAGGTTATTGAGCAGGAGAGTGACAGGCTTCCATGTGCAACCTCTTTAGTTAATTCTCATGGCATTAGATGAGGGGAGAGGTTAGGGTGAGACTTTTGACAAAGTCTTGGTGAGCAGTGATGGAGCTCTGCAGTACGTACTTCCCATTGCTCTAACTAAATTTCTCAGGAAAAGATAAATCTTACATTAGATGTACACAATAAGTTTGATGTTATAATACCCTTCATAATATGAAGTTATAGAAAGCCTAGTATAGTAAGGGAATATACTAGTAAGGGAGTTAGTTACCACTTTATAATCAAAAAGGATAATATTTTTAAAATTAATTTATTTATTTTAATTGGAGGCTAATTACTTGACAATATTGTAGTGATTTTGCCATTGACATGAATCAGCCATGGGTGTACATGTGTCCCCCATCCTGAACCCCCCCTCCCACATTCCTCCCCATTCCATCCCTCAGGGTCGCAAAAAGGATATTATTTTTTAAATAATTGATACTTTTTACAGTGTCTTCTGATGGTAGAATAGGAAACTTACAAGTGGATGGGAGTGTTGCTTTGAGAAGTTTGCATTCATGAATCCTGCAGAACTTCATCTAATCCCTTCTATATACCTGGAGAGGGAAATGGCAGCCCACTGCAGTATTCTTGCCGGGAAAATCCCATGGACAGAGGAGCATGGTGGACAATAGTCCATGGGGTCACCAAAAAGTCGGACACAACTTGAGCAACTTTCATTTCACTTCACATCTTTATGCTCTTAGAAGCTGGAAGGGTTTAGAAGGTGGATAAGATGCAGGCTTATTTTACTTGTGTTCCAGACATTGGACTTGAAACGTAAAGCAAATGTTGCATTATTCTTCCTTAGGTAATAGAAATTTCCATTAAGTGTTGTGTATTGATCAGTCCTGAGTAAACTGAATTAAATGGAATGTGCTAACAGAAGCTGCTACTTAAAGAAGCCCTGTGATGGGAACTTCCCTGGCGATACAGTGGTTAAGACTGTGTGCACCCGATGCAGGGGCACGGGTTTGATCCCTGGTCAGGGAACTGAGATCCTGCATGGCATGCAGCCAAAATAAAAATAAACACTCTACAAAAAAATTAAGTAAAACAAAGAGGTGACGCTTTTGTGAAATAAAGAACTTTAAAACACTGAAATCTAAATAAGCACACTTTCACTTCTATGATTCTTCCCAAGGCAGGGTATCCTGTATCTTCAGTGTTGATTGAATTCTCGTTGGCCAACCATTTGCTTGGTTAAGAGAGTGTTTGTGTATTAGTCGCTCAGTTGTGTCCGACTCTTTGTGACTCCGTGGACTGTAGCCTACCAGGAGCCTCTGGCCATGGGACTGTACAGGCAAGAATATTGGAGTGGGTTGCCATTGCCTTCCCCAGAAGAGAGTGTATCATTAACCAGCTCCGTGACACTGGAACCCTCCAAAGGATGTAAACCATCCAACGCCGTACAATCTCAAACATTAAATAGATTTACATTCTCTTCAGCTTAGGTGGGTGTGATTTGCATCTTTCTTAACAGACAAGCATCTGCAAGTATTTTGCCTGCAGAAGCTCATTAAAAGTCAGTGCAAATGCTGCCAGTGTCTCTAGCAGCAGGCACCAACTTGCAGAACCCTTGTAAGTGGATCATGTTCCCAGGACCAGGGAAGATTCCACGCTTGCTTCATGCTGCCATGAAAGTTTCATCCTGGAAGACATCCTGTGAGCACACCACTCAGGCAATGCTGATTTTTCATAAACCCCAGGGGAACTGTCAAAGAACCAGACAGCTTGTCACTTGAAAGGGAAATAAAAATTCTCAGGTTGTTAATTTGTTGAAATTAATTTATGCTATGAATTAAGCTAAGAAAATGTACTTCCGAATTTGAACAACCAGACAGCCTGCAGAAATTTCCAGCCATGTTCAGGAGCGCCATGGTAAAACTGGCATTTCTGTCAAGATCCTTTACCACTCCCTTTCATTTTTGTTAAAAAAAAAAAAAAGTTTGCAATTAGTAATTTCAGTGAAGCCGCTTTCTTGTGTCGTATTGCTCATTGAGCCGAAGCCTTTTGGGAAAACAGAATTTGGAGAGAGACCCAGGGTGTCATAGCTGATCCCCCTGGCACGTGTCCCAGGGAAAGCAAGGCTGGAAGCTCTCAGTGTAGTTAAAAGATGCCGGTCTGTCATTTGCATCCATTGAAACTGAGCACGAGATTTTAGAGGGGGCTTTATATTCTACTTTCGCCGAGAGCAGCTGGTGAAGGGCTGCAGATTCTGTGTGAGCTGGGGACCTGTCATCTGGTGTGTTTCGTGCAATCCTGCCTCATCTTGGGAGCAATTTCTGGGACCTAATAATGATAGTAATGCATACTTTTGGGGAAGGGTAATGCTTGTGGTTATTTAGAATGTCCAGACCAAGTAGGGGCTTTGGCATAAAGGTGGTTAGTGGTGGGAGAAAGCAGATATTTAATAAAAGGATGGTGATGAGGAGAAGGCAAATCTTCTGGATAAGGAAAGCCACAAATACATGATTAAGAGCCTTTCAAAATGTTTATAAAGTGATAGCTTTTCAGTATCAGAAAGGCAAAGTGTCCAATCTTTAGCTTCCTTTATAAAAATCTACTTCATCCTTGGAGGGTGACTCCTTTTGTTGTTCAAAGTCAGCCTTTTTCTCCAGGGATATGTTTAATTAATCCCATCATCTTCCATTAGTGATTGTGCCAATTTGATCATTTTTTTTCTCTTCTGCTGCCCCACCCCCTCTCCTTGACTCCAAGAATAATTAATGCAACCAGGACTCTTTTTACCTTGCAATACATTTTCTGCAGGCTGAGTTTATGTAAGATTGTAAGATAATCTGTGTGGGCGAAATAGAGCACACCATTGTAAGAGCTGCTTTCATTCGTTTTCGTTCTCTGATGTTGGGTTTGACTGCTGTGGAGTTTGAAGATGGATATGTTCTACATCTTATTAAAGAAAGCACTTTGAGAAGCCTCCAGGATCCACCAAACCGAGTTTCAGGATGACCTCCCCTTGGCAGTCCCTCAGTTTCTCCCCATTCCTAGCCCATCCCTGCTCCCTAAGACATGGCTGTTGCAGCTGATACATTTCCATTTTCAATGGAATTTTTCATTTTTTCCTTGGTAAGAGGACACAACTGCCTCTTAAAATGGTTTGGATATCAGGAGATCCACAGAGTTGGAAAATCTTGCAGGGAATCGGTGGAGCCTGAAGGGATTCTGCTGTAAGTAGTCCCAAACAGGTGCAGGACTGGGAGGGTGGCGGGGGGAAATTCCTTGCAAAGTTAGAATTCTGCTGCTTATCTTGGGGGCACAATTTGTTTTAGCCAGCATGAAAGAAAAAAGAATGGAAAACACTGCTAACACCTTTGGAGTGACCTAGGGATATTATTGATGGGAAAAATCTCAATGTTGTGAGCCTAATACAGCCACTCCAAATCTGTGAATTGCTTTTTCAAGGAACAGTTTAACCTTTGTTGCAACAGCATTTACTTGTAGAGTGGAATGTTATAATAGGAAGATTTATTACAATCAGTGGTCTTCCTCCCACTGAAACTCTTCCTGTTACTTTCTTTTTATATTTATTTTTTTCATTTTGGCTGCTCTGGGTCTTTATTGTGGCACACAGGCTTAGTTGCCCCTTGGCATATGGGATCTTAGTTTGCCGACCAGGGATTCAGCCCACGTCCTCTGCATTGGAAAGTGGATTTTAAACCATCGGACCACTATGGAAGTCCTCCTATAACTTCCTTACTTAAAAGCCTTCAGTAGTGGACTTCTCTGGCAGTCTAGTGGTTAAGATTCTACACTTCCTGTGCAGGGAACATGGACCAGGGATTGAACCCAAGATCCCAGTTGCCTTGTAGCCAGAAAAACAAAAACTAAGAAACCTTCAGTATCTTCAACAGCCTCTAGGGCATCTTGACAATCTATTCACCCTCACGTTCGCCATTACCCCTGTTCTGACCGGGTTCTGGTCGTACCTGCTGGCTTTACCTGTCTGGATGCCCAGCCTTCTCCCTGCCCACATACACTCAGTGATACCCTGTTGGCACGTGGGGCTTAAGCTTAAGTATCTCCTCGTCCCCGTCTCCCTCAGTCCCTGTTAGGACTGCCTGCGTTCAAATGCCTCTCACATCTTCTGCTACCTCTGTGCTCCAGCACTCCACCACTCTGAACAGATCTCCCTGAAACAGCAGCTTAGATCAACAGCCATCATTTACTTTGCCCATCAACCTAGAGTGTTGACTGGGCACAGCTAGGGGGTTAGTGATGAGTCTGACGTGGTCACAGTCAGAGAGTGCTGGCTACTCACCAAAGAGGCTCTTTTGCTTGCAGGGCTGGTGCAGGGGCGGGGAAGGTCCCACCCATGGGGGCTGGAACTTCTGGGGAATCTAGGGCCTCTCTTTCTCAGTGTCGTTTCTCCACACGGCAGCCTCGGACAGTTAGATTTCTGTGGTGCACGCAGTCTCCTGGAGTCAGTGTCCCAAGAGAGCCTGGCAGAACCTGGCTGGCTTGAAATTCACGCAGAGTGACGTCTGCCACATTGAATTCATCAAGGGGGTCACAAAGGGGGCGGGGGTGCATAGATCCCATGTCTTAATGGGAGGAGTATCTTAGGACGAGGGAACATGCTTTTATTTTTAATTGTGAGAGAATATACATAGAATTTACTACCTCAACCATTTTTAAACATACACAGTTCAGTGATGGTAGGCACATTGACCTTGTTGAGCAGCCACATCCACCCACAGGGCTCCTATCTCAAAATCTGAAACTCTGTACCCGTTAAACTACCCAGCTGCCCACTTTCCTATCCCCCAGACCCTGGAAGCCACCATTCTGCTTTATGTTGCTATGAACTTGATGACTCTGAGTACGTCTCATGAGCGGAATCACATAGTAGTTGTCTTTCTGAGTCAGGCTGTTGTTACTTAGCACAGTGTCCTACAGGTTCATTCAAGTTGCAACGTGTGTTGGAATTTCCTTTCTAAGGCTGGTTGGTATTCCATTGTATGCATATACGGTGTATCGTTTATCCTCTGTTGATGGACACTTGGGCTGCTTCCACCTGTTGGCTCTTGTGAACAATGCTGTTATGAATATGGCTCTGCAATGCAGGACGTGTTTTAAACTCACCAAGCTGTTATGGTTCATTCTGTCTTTTGAGGTCATTTTCTTTGGACTGGAAATACCTGAGAGCAGGAACACTGAGTGTCCGTCTTTAAATCCCTAGGGCACAGCATAGGCAACAGAAGTATTTGTCGGATGAGTAATGTATGGGTGGATAGATGGGTGGAAGGATTAGTGATAGCTACTCTAAGTGGAAGGTGGAAGGTTTTAATTTCCGAAGCCTGACAAGGGCCACATGGGGTCATACTGAAGATGGGGCCATCCCATAATGTGCCAAGTCCTATTCTGTTGTTTTGATAGACCTACTGGCTAGGGTCTGGCACAGAGTCAGCTTTTATTAAATACAGATTGAGTTGAGTTAAATTGCAATTGGGAAATGGGTGATGAACTCAAAAGGCTACGTTTTAATAATTTTTCATCATTATAGTCTTCCACTGTGCTTAATACATGGTCTTGTACTGAGAAATTTCCTGGGTAATTCAAGGAGTTGTAAAGCAGTCCTTTCCTTTGTTGGTTAGTTTCTACTTAATTTCGTTTTAAGCCTGGCAGCCTTGATAATGACTGCCAAACCGTGTGATGTTAGACTCAATTTTTATTAGATAAGTTTTTTTTGTGTGTGTGCTGACATGGATGGAAAAGAGCACATGTGTTACATACAAAATCAATAGCGACTCTTGCTTTTCTTTGTTTTCTTTCATTATTCGAATGCCCCTGTAAGTGGGTTTATGCAAAAAAAGAAAAGAAAAAAAAGAAATCCCCCCAAAACAAAAGTGAAAGTGATTGTAATATCCTGACTTTCTGTTTTATTGTAAATTAGATAACACAAGGCTTATCGTGATGGAGCAGGGCAAGCGCAGCCCTCAGCATGCAGCCATTGCTATGCATCATTGTTCAGCCGCTCGGTCGTGTCTAACTCTCTGCGACCCCACGGCCTGCAGCACGCCAGGTTTCCCTGTCCTTCACCACCTCCCGGAGTTTTTTCAGATCACCACCAGACACATCCACAGCTGAGTGTCGCTTCCGCTTTGGCTCAGCCGCTTCATTCTTTCTGGAGCTATTAGCAGTTGCCTTCTGCTCTTCCCAAGCAGCATATTGGACACCTTCTGACCTGGAGGGCTCATCTTCCTGTGTCGTTTCTTTTTGCCTCATCATACCGTTCATGCGTTCTCACAGCCAGAATACCGAGGGGTTCGCCATTCCCTCCTCCAGTGGACCTCATTACTCCACACCATTACGGGGTAGTGGGTCCAGCCAGGACCCACTGCTGGTCCCCGCTCACTGGCAACCAGCTGTCAGAGATCCACTGTTAGTGGTCCTGTACCCTAGTGGGTCCCGACCGCTAACAACCAGCGGTGGAGAAACCACAGTGAGGGGGGATCAGACTACAGCCGAGTGGTGGTCGTGAGCTGGAGAGGGAGGTGAGGGCGGACCCTGCCATCTCCCTGAGGCCCTCCAGCTCACCCGACTTCCCGATGTTTTAGGGCTGTTTGGCCCCTGTTTGGCAGGGACTTGTGTTTTGGTAGCAGTACTTCCTTTAATTTCTTCATGTGTTCTTCGGATTAATGCTTGAGGAATTGGTTGGGAGTTTTCATTTACCTCACACATCTTTTATATGGACATGTGGTAAAATGAAATAAGTCTTGGATTTGGAGTCAGATGGGCTTAGGTTTGGGTTTTGATTCTGTCATTTACTTGTAAATATACTATTTGGAGTGCTTCCCAGGTGGTGCTAGTGGTAAAGAACTTGCCTGCCAATGCAGAAGTTGTAAGAGATGCAGGTTCCATCCCTGGGTCAGGAAGATCCTCTGGAGGAGGGAATGGCAACCCACTCCAGTGTTCTTGCCTGGAGAATCCCATGGACAGAGGAGCCAGGGGCGGGGGGTTGGGGGGTGGGCTATGGTCCATAAGATTACAAAGAATCGGACACGATTGATGTGAGTTTGTACACATACTATTTGGAAAAAGGGGGAAAGTAGAAATAATAATAGTTTCTCTTGGCCAATTGCAAAGATTCAGTTCAACTCAACTGGCTGGTATCTGAAAGTATATGTGTATATGTGAAATTTGAAAGTAATGTTTTGGATTTCAGCGTGCTTCTGCCTATACTGGTGTTTGTAAAGGTAATGACAGGCCCATCTTTCTGGAAAGTAAGGTAGTGAGAAGGGATGGTTCTATTTCTGACTCTTTGCTTTTATCATGGAGCTTTAGATAAGGCTGGATTTTTATTTGACAGATGGGGAGATTGAGGCCCAGAGGATTGAATGAACCATGCAAGTCCTTGTAACATGTGAGAGGCAGAGCGGGGGAGCAGAGGAGTGAGAGGCAGAGTTTGTCCAGTGTTCTGTTGTATAGCTAGATTGCTGCCTGTCATACTGTTTTCCCAGTCTTCCCCTCCCCTTCTTCCCCCTTCTCAACCTGGTCCACCTTCCATTAGTGTAGGCACATGTGTACACACACAGACACACACACACACACAGACACACACACACACAGACACACACACACACACAGACACACACACACACACACAGAGACACACACACACAGACACACACAGACACACACACACACAGACACACACACACACACGGCAAAGGTCTAGAAGGGTGCAGCCTCCAGTCTCCTTTCCAACGGGAACTGCCAACACCATTCCTGGCTACCCATGCCCTATGGTTGTGGGTCACTTCTACAATAGCTTATTTTGAAGGGCTAATTCTATTAATAATTCTTTTTTTCTGGGTTTTCCTTTTCATTTGTAGTTTTGAGACCCATGTGATATCTTTAAAGTACCCGCATTATTTTCTCTTTCTCTCAGTGCCCATGGACCAAATGACCCATGCCAGGCATCTCAGTAAAAGCTTGATACACACATACCTGAAAACCTCCCATTCCACAAAATCATACATTGGAAAGAATATGGTTTACAGGAAATAGAGGGTCAGGGCACATCTAAGACGCGGGTCTCCACATGCTCAGACCGTGGGGGCATCTGGCATGGTGGGCCACTTGCGGCACGGTGGGCCACTTGCGGCATGGAGCGTCAGCTTCGTGATACACTGTGTCCAGCTGCTGTCACCTCCAGGACCAATGCCGTGATGGGGCAAACCTGCATGAACAGCGTGACTCTTGTTTTATGCTGCAGCCAGCCCCCTATTGGCTGTCCAACCCATGTGATGGAAGATGTCGGGTAGTGACAGACAATACCTAGTGTTACTGATTCCACTGAACATCACTGAACATACCCACTGGATTACTCATAGAGTAATGAAGACTCTTGAGAGCCCCTTGCACTGCAAGATCAAACCAGTTAATCCTGAAGGAAATCAAGCCTGAATATTCATTGGAAGGACTGATGCTGAAGTTGAGCTCCAACACTTTGGCCACCTGTTGGAAGAGCCGACTCATTGGAAAAGACCCTGATGCTGGAAAGATTAAAGGCAACAGGAGAAGCAGACGGCAGAGAAAGAGATGGTTAGATAGCATCACTGACTCAATGGACATGAACTTGAGCAACCTGCACGAGATAGTGGAGGACAGAGGAGCCTGGCGTGCTACAGTCCATGGGGTCACAATGAGTTGGATATGACTTAGCAACTGAACAACAATGTTTACAAAATGTTTTGAATGTTTATTCATTTTGGACATGTCAGTGGCCTCCATTAAATATCCCCGAACACCAGAAAGTAAATATATCTCATTGGGTTTTCTCAAGAAATGTAATGCAATGTTCCTGGTAAACTATGGACACAAAAAATGGCCAAAGGCTACAGTGCAGAGCTTCTTGTGGCTTTTGAACCTGTGGTAAAATCAATGAGCTGAACTGCAAACTGGGAGACCAGGATAGGATCCTTTATAGGAACAAAAAGACATCTTTCCCCATTTAATAAAACAGTGTGATGACAACTGTCTTCTCAGGACCTGTAGCCCATGTCTGTCTTTTACTTTTCGTAGCTCACTTGCTATTTTTATTAATCCTGTGGACATGTATTTTGTGTTATCTTGCACTCCTGTCATCATAAGATGACCCGTTTGTCTAATACTGCCTCTCTGGAGCCCCACCGTTTGATGAGAGCTCCACCCAGAAGTCTGTTCTATTTTCGCGTTCATTTGTTCTCTGCTTGGCTTCTGTGTACATTAAGGAGTTGGGAGTGGGAAAGGACCACACTGTCAAATGGAAAGTATACTCAGCACTGAGGCTTTGAATGCATGGGGAGAGGAGCGTTTTGACTTTCCTTCCTTTGTTAAGTGCTGTTGAACTGATACTCAGAACAATGATGAGAAAGTTCTAATTAACTCAGTATTTGAAACATGGTAAGATAAATGAGATGGGCAGTTCTTTACAGAAGACTTTTATGAACTTCATTCTGAAATTGCAAGCTTTGGGGAGTTCTGGTTTTCTCCGGTTTTCTGTGGCTGCCTTCCAGTTCTGCTCCCTAGGTTTGGGAATCTTTCTGTCCAAAGGCCACTGGGAGACCTCAGCACTGGGATCAGTTCCCTTCCTTCCTCTCTCTGAACTCTATTTTAGATCTGCAGTCAAGTTTTGAGGCTTTTTGCAAGCTTTCAACTCTGAGGTATTTTGGAAAACTGTAATTGTGTTTGTTCTCCGCTGTATGCGTGTGGTTTCTTAAAACACGAGTGTGATTATTTTCTGCATCCTTTCCATAGCAAACACTTCCCCCTAAACTACAGGTTTCAAAAGTGGGTTCTCCCTTGCAGTGCTCTCACTGAGAAACTGTCTCCACGACCAACAACTTGATACAATTTTGAGGCTTTATAAAAGGTGGCTTCCAACCTTGTGTTGGGATTTGCTCCTCAGCAGGAGATAGACCTGCCCAAAGCATTGTATTTTCCAGCAAGCCATGCAGTGCTATTGAGTGATTATGAAACTTAATTTGATGATGATCAGGGTGGTCTTTAAAATAGCACTTTGGGTAGTTTTTATCGTAAAATAACAATTTGTGGAAGACCATTAGCATGGAGCCTGGACTCTGAATCCCAGCTTTGCAACTTTTTTTTTTTTTTCCCCTAGTACTTTTATTGTTCCTTTTTCTTGCTAAAATTTCAATCTACCTGGAATTTATTTTGGTATGAGGAGTCAAGTTTGGCTATTTATTCTCTTTTAAATAATATCTGATGTTGGGGGTAAAATATTACATAATACAGAGTTGACCATTTTAACCATTGTTCGATATACCATTCAGTGGCGTGAAGTACATTCACAGCTTTGTAGCCGTGTGTTACAGGTCAAGTTATTTTACTTCTTTTTGCCTCAGTTTCTTTATCTGCTAGTAGGTATCCCTGTCTCTATCCCTATGTACTGTCCCTACATCCCCATTAAACGTTTCCCTTAAATTACATTTTTTGGAGGCTACTTGGTTTGCGGTGCGAATCAACCACACGCACACATCCACTCCCTTTAGATCTCACTCTCACCAGATCACCACCGTGTGTCAGGTGCGGTTCCCCGCGTTCTGCAGTATGTTCTCCTTAGTCATCTCTTGTGTACGCAGTGTCAGCAGTGTGTCTGCGTCTTTCTCAACCTCACAATCCCTCCCGGCCATCCTCTCCCCCGTGGTATCCACATTTTGGTTCTCTGGGTCTGTGTCTCTCTTTCTGCTTCACACATAAGATCATCTACACTATTTTTCTAGGTTCCACATACGTGTGTTGTTGTTTTCTTTCTGGCTTACTTCACTCTGTACAACAGTCTCTAGATCCATCCACATCCCTACAGATGACCCAGTTTTGTCCCTTTTTGTGGCTGAGTGATATTCCGTTATATATGCACCACATCTTCTTTCCATTCCCCTGTGGATGGACATTTAGGTTGCTTCCATGTCCTGGTTACTGTAAATAGCTCTGGTATGAACAGTGAGGTGCATGTATCTTTTTGAATTATGTTTTTTTTCTGTGAGGTTTTTATGAGATGATAAGTTCATAGAAAACACTTGATGTGCCTGGGAGACAGCAAGTGCTGCGTAATGATTAGTGGTCATGGTGACTTGTGGTAACTGGCAGGGTCTGAGTGTGCTGGTCGGAACTAGTGCCATATGTGTGGTGGACTTATACAAATGTTTAATGAGGCAGTTTTTGCTCACTGACTCAGTGTGAAGACTAGAGCATTCTCACTGCAAACGCTGGATAATTTTACATCATTTTAGTGTCCACTGTAGCATGGGACTAACGGGTAGTTTGAACTTCAGGAGGACAAAAGGATTTTCTCAGATCTGGATTTCAAATTGTTTGCAAAGCCATTAATAGTGAAAAGATAAAATCTATTTTGTCATCAAGTTTAAGGCATAATTCAAGAGAGTTAGAGAGGGTAGACGTCTGAATCTATTCCATGCACACTAGCTCTTTTCAGAACCTTTGATAAAAGCTCTTGCTTTAAAAATTAGATGTGAGCAACAATTGTTTGTTATGCCTGAACTCTAGATGAAGTAAATCATGTGACCAAAATGAGAGGAGAAAGAGAAGTCACAAGAAAATAAGTGTGTTGTTTGCATTTAAGTCTTTCAGAAACCATATATTGGAAAATAATATACCAGTTTAACATATTTAACATACTTTCTTAAATAGTGTAAACTGTATTTCTGTTATAGTTGCTAATAAGTGATCAGGTGAAACAGTTTCTGTTTTATTATCAACAAGCCTATTACTTATTAGTTCAGCAAGAAGCTTCCAGCTAGATCTGTAAAAAAGGATACAGAAACCATCTGAAACAAACTATTTCTAGACTTAAAAACTCCATGTTCTTACAATGGAATATACTATATTCAGACACCGTCACAAAAATGCCTTTCTTATCAGTGCTGCCCTAGCTAAATGTGAACTTTAAAAATTGGAAATCAGGCACTTTGTAGACAGTTCGTGCTTTGTTTTATATATTTTAGCATTAAGGAAAAAAATTGCCCAAGGAAGTGTTTCTGGAAGGAGTCAAACTTCTCAATTCCCTTGGTGTGTAGCCTACAGTATTTTTGTTGTTTTAGGAATTGATCGTGACTCTGAGTATAACTGAAAGGATACTCATTTCTAAAGCATGGATCCTGATTACTTCCTAAAAAGTGAGTGATAATATAGCAATTAGATGCTGTCATCATATTACACACGCTTGGTCACGGTGTCAGTACAAAACCATCATTATCACTGAACTGTGTAATAATTCGTAGTGGAAATAACACTGGATTTTGGTTTGGTAAGTCTGAGTTCCAGAATTCATCATGGCCCCTGAGCCATGGGACCAAGCCATTAGGTTTCAAGAAGCTGTGATGGGAAAGAGCAAGGCATTGGCTTTATGGAAGCAGCTGCTAGAAAGTCCTTTGCTAGCTCATTTTCTTTCCTCAGTTTTCATGTTTTTCCTAGGATGATGTCATATATGAACACCCCTTATTTACATGCTGATGTCTTCCAATCTACATTTTAACCAAGACCTGTATCATGGGCTCCAGACCCAAAATCTCATGGCCAGCAGACCACTCTACTTGCTTGCTCCATAGATAACATTAAATCAGTGTATCGAAAACTAAACTCATCAATGGCTCTCCTCTCCCACCATTGCCCACAAATCTAGTTTTTCCTCCCTGCATTCCTTTTCAAGTAGCATGCTTCCGGGCATTTCCCCAAGCCAGAGACCTCAAGATGCCCTCAGCTTTTCTTTCTCTCTACTTTTTATATTTAACAGATCACTAAGCTCTGCCAATTCTACCTCTTAAATTCTCCCTGATCCATTCCCTCGTGATGATGATGACGATGGTGATGTTCATTCTTCCATTGCAGATGACTTCACCTTACTCCGGGCCCTTCTCATTTCTCACCTGGATTTTTGTGTCCACTCTCTCTAACTGCTGTTTCCATGCATGCCTGCTGAGCATCAACCCCATGTACCAAAGCCGTGATGCCAGTGACAGTTCCTCAGCGAGCTACCCCATCCCTCCTTTCTTCACCTGGGCAGCACCTGTTAGTCTGGAGTGAATTATCCGTTCTGCCCCCAGTGGTCTCCCAGACACCATCCAGAGACTCAGCTTACAGGTCAATGCCTCTCTGAAGTCTTTCTCAGCCTGTGGTTAAATACCAATACTGATTTATTTAACCATACTGATAAATATAGATCTTGTGTATGTATTGTACATTTTCATTGTACGTTTTTCTTTGATTTCTCTTCTTCCCCTGTTGGACTCTATACTTGAGGTTATGAATTGAGTCCTAAGTTCATGTCGCTCTATACACTAGCTGCATAATGTGCCGAGCTTATAGAGACCTCCTACAAATGACAGATTGAGGGTGGATGGTCTTCCTTGCGGCGGGAAGGCTTAGGGAAGATGCCGTTTAGCCTTGGGACTGCCCCTACCTCCTGGCTCACCCCTGCCAGCATCTGGGACTTACTGCTGAGTAAGCTCACCTGTGGGGGCTTTCCTTGGCTCTCCTCGCTTAGATCCCTCACTTGTATTATGGGATCAGAGCTACAGATGATAAGTCAATACTGTTTTTTCGTTTCTAGACGACTTTTTTGATAGGCAAAGGTACTAAGGTCGGACATGACCAGAGGGACACAGGCAGTGTGCGCCTTCTCTCAGGCATCTGCTCGCACCGTGGCCGTCCCAGCCACCCCACTCTCAGCTCATGGCCAGCCTTCAAATCGCCCGGCACTTACTCTGCGTTTGTCTGGTTTGGCCACTTTCCCTCTCTCCTATTGACTGCTGCATACTGCACCTCTCCTAAAACCTTGAACATCTCCTGCTTCTTCCCTCCCGGCTGGGGTTGGCGGCAGTCGTTACGGGACTTCACTGGCTGCCCACCACCCCGTCCACTCAGATATCTGCGTCTGTGCCTCAGTCGGCTGCCTTCTCTCCTCTCCTGGAGAGGAACCGTCCATGTCCCCGTGGAAGGCTACCAGCTCTGCCTTCTGAAGATCACCCTCGTGAGCCCCACTGGGTTCCCTGCTGTCCCTGCCGTATGCCCCCCTTCTCCTACCTTAGCTCTCTTCTGTTCGCTGTTCATCCTGGAAAAGGTGCCTCCCCCGGATGTTCCCATGGCTTCCTGTCTTCATTCCTTCAGCTGTTCGCTCAGTCACTTTATTTGTGAATTCTTCCTGATCATCCTGTTCAAATTTGCAGTCCCCTGCCTCATACTTCCTTTTTCCTTATTCAACTTTATTGTTTTCTTTAGCATGAACCACCATCTAACATGCTATATATTATCCTTGCTAGTTTTGTGTAGATCACCCCTCTAGAATGTAAGCTCTAGAGGGCAGGAATTTTGCCAGTGTTCACTGCTGTTTGCCCACCATGCAGAACTATTCCTGGCACGGGTGCTCAAAAGTTATTTTTTGAGTGGTTCTGTCAAGAAGAAGCTTTCTGAAACAGAAAAGCACAATAAATTGTCTGTTTCCCTCTCTTAAAACTATAGGCTTCATCTGAAACTTCAAGGTTTTGTTTTATCCAAAAGATAACAAAGCTGAATTTAAAATTCCCCCAAACATTGTGTCTGTTTTTAAAGAAGGACATGAAAATAGCTTCTCTGAACATTTTTGTACACATAAAATGTCATTAGTGATTAAAAAAACCAGTATTTCTATTATGTATAAGAAGGTTAGTATGGATTTTCAAATGGACTGGTACATAAGATTGGCTTTCTTATAGAATATTGCATTTAAATATTATAGTAACTTTAGATTATCTGAATCATATCTACTTAAAAACATCACTGGTGATATCTTTAAGGTTTTTTTGGTCAAAAATAAAGTTTGTGGTAATGATTCCTTCTTTGACCTTGTAAGCAATATGGTGAAACTGGCTCACCACTTGTGGATAGCTTTTAAAATTTTGCTGCATTTGAGATTAATCACCATTGATATAATTGACACCATATGATACAAACTTTGAATTCTGTATGATTTCTGTTTTAAAGTGATGGCTATTACCCACACTCTACTTGATGTTTAACACAAGTATTTGGGGAACTTGAATAATGGATTATCTGGCTAGTGGACCTGTACTTTAGAATTAATAAAAGGAAAAATTCATTTCTTTATCTTAGAACTCTTTAAAAATGTACTAAATGGTGTTTTTTTTTTTCTTTTTATTGCCATTTAGAAAGTCTCTTGGAAGGTCAATAATTTTATCTTTGATAAAGATCTTACATGGTCTCATGCCTGAGATTATTTATAGCACTGTAAAAAATGATATTTGATTTGCCTCTAAAAGGGTTCCTTTTAATGAGAGACCAAATCAATAATATATGTGAAAGGGCTGGTAAACTATAAAAACATTCCATCCTCTCTACTTTTGGTGGGGGTAATGTTAACTTTCTTAATGTTTTTATTTGCTATTTTTAAAATTTACAGTAAAATAATCTGGGACTTCCCTGGCAGTCCAGTGGTTAAGACTGTGTGCTTCCAATGCAGGGGGCACAGGTGTGATCCCTGGTCGAGGAACTAAGATCCCAGAAGCTGTGTTGCATGGCCAAGAAAATATTAAATAATAATATCATCATCATCTAATTATTGGTGATTATGGTCATCTGACATTCACAACTGAGCACACACACACACAGACTCTTTTACCGTATATTTGATTTCTAAAGCTAACAAATGTAAAAATTCTGGAAAAAATTTATGATGAGGTCATTTTTATTATAAAGGGCTTTCTTTCCACCAAGTAACACTTCTTTTATGGTTGAAAGTTTTAATGTTTATGTAATCAAGTCACAACAGTGCATTGTTTCGTTCTTGGTAGTGAACCTGGAATGACTGTGAGTTCCAGCCAGGCTGAGGCCGTGGAGTTCACGGGGGGCTGCTCCGTGTTCCTCCCTGCTCCCTGCTCTGGTCACAGCAAGTCCAGTCCTTTCCTTTAACTCCACTGTAATCATGTGAGTTTGATCCATGAGGGCCCTTGGGACTCACCTTCTTTGCATCCCCATATTACTCATCTTGCAGCACTTGTCAGATCCCTTAATCACCAGTAACTAGTTTTCCTGCAGTTACCGTGTGACAGAGGCTGGCTGGTGAGTGATTGTCATCAGCCGCTCAGCTTTAGTCCAGCAGCAATCATGTGCTTTACCGAAGGGCCCCTTGAACTCCAGAACCTCCCAGGGAAAGTTCCAGAGATTCTGTTCTCCCCCTTGCCATTCCAGAGAACCCAAGGTCTCCTCACAGCACCTGAGCAACTGCCCTGACTCTGACCTGCCAGGGGCCTGGCCCACACTATCTCCAGCTCCCCAGAGCCCCTTGCTGTGTCTCCCTTGGGCTCCCCTGCACCCTGGGGGACCCCATTCCTGGGAAAGTCTGTGACTGTGTCTCTTCTCCTCATGTCTGCCTAGAGATTAACCATCAGGCTCTGTGTCTCTGTTCCTTTCTGCTCTGCGAGATTGTTAAAGCCGAAGCCATGCCCTAATTTATTTCTTTGCTGACCTGTCATCTGTTGAGTTCCAGGCACTGCAGTTCACTCTTCTTTCCAGCGTTTATGAGGTCCAGGTGTACCCAGCAGGTACAGTGGTTGGCACTGTGATGAGTGAGGGTATCTGTCTGTGTAGACCAATGGATCGAGCTAGAGGACACTGTTAGGTAAGGTGGCTGCCGAGTCAGTGGTACTTGGTCATCAGTCCCTGGGTTAGGAAGTTCCCCTGGGGGAGGACTTGGCAACCCACTCCAGTATTCTTGTCTGGAGTCCCATGGCCAGAGAAGACTGGCAGACTGTAGTCCCTGGGGTCCCAGAGTCGGACACGACTGAGCTCCCACGTGCTAATAGCATTTATAGTGTAGATGTGCTGTCTGTCCCTGTGAGAGTCCCCAGAGCTGTCCCTTTTACTTATGCTCCCACCTGGTAGGGTTAGTAATTTCTGTTATTCTGGGAAATTTCAGGTTCCAGGATAATGTTTGTATTTTGTGATCATTTTTAAAAGCGTTCATTTTTTAAAAATTGTAATAACAACATGTCACATGAAATTTACCCTGTTAACTGTGTTTAATTGTCCACTTCAGTGGCAGTAGGTACATCCACGGTGGTGTTTACCGTCACCATCATCCATCCACAGAGCTCTTTTCACCTTGCGAGACTGAAACTCTCTCCCTACCACACAATTCTGCCTTTCCCCAGCTTTTGGCAACCATCATTCTACTTTCTGTCTGAGTTTGACTCCTTTAGGAACCTTTTCTAAATGGAGTCATACAGTATTTGTCTTTTGGTGACTGGCTTATTTCACTTAGCATAATCTCAAGGATTACCCATGTGGTAGCATGGGGTAAACTTTCCTCCCTTTTAAAAGTTGAATACTGTTCCATTGTATGTATAGTCGCATTTTACTTTTCCATTCATCCCTTGGTGAAGATTTGAATTAATTCCAACTTTTGACTATTGCAAATAATGCTACTTAAAGCATTCATGTTTCATAAGAAAATTAGTGTTTTCCCTTTAAATTGGTATTTCTCATTTTAAAGATGAGCTGTTTTTATTATGTCTCAGAGCCAAAATTCTCTTAAAGGAAGTGGGAAATGATTCATTAGCTAAACAGAATCACTAGGGAATGGGTCATTTCACAGAAGCTGTAACCATTTAAGATGTTTTGTTTTGAGTAATTTTACATGAAAATATTTTAAAAAATAGACACTGCCCTGCTCTCTTGAACATTTTAAAGTTAGTTTAATTTTCAAGTGTGTTAACTAGTCCCAGATTATTCAACATTGAGAGTATTATTTTGGTGCTAAAACTACATTGTGCTCTAATATATAGAAGGGTTTTGACCATTACATTTATAATTTTTAAGTTTAAAATACTTAAATTTTAAAATGTGCATGTATATTTTACTCTTTGTTAATTTTTTTTTGTTGTTGTTGTTAGAAGCACACTTTCTTACGACTGCTTTTCTTTGTAGAATCTATTTGTTGCTTCTAAAACTCAGTGGTGCTAAAGAGGCATTAATATCATTTGTTAGAATTATGTTTAAGAGTAAACAGCCTCTGAGTGAGCCTTTTAGAGATAAAGTGAAATGATTATACTTTGGGACAGGAACCCTTCCCCCCACCGATTCTATCTATGGTGGTCTTTTACAATTTTATTTCATAATTTTTTTGGGCAATGCTTTGGATAGGAGAGGTACCATAAAGAAATTAATTTTTACTATCAACATTTCAACAATGCATTTGTTCTATAAAAGGCCGTGCATGTGTGCTGAGTCACTTCAGTCGTGTCTGACTCTTTGTGACCCCATGGACTATAGCCCACCGGGCTCCCCTGTCCATGGGGATTCTCCAGGCAAAAGTACTGGAGAGGGTTGCCATGCCCTCCTCCAGGGGATCTTCCCCAACCAGGGATCAAACCTGCATCTCTTATGTCTTCCGCATTGGCAGGTGGGTTCTTTACCCATTAGCACTGCTTGGGAAACCCTTGTATGTAATTACCTCTTCAGTATTCTGTGGGCTTAAATAGGTATCCACCGTTAATAAATTCACCAGACCAAGAGTCTGGATCTGTCATATTTTTTTTGGCATTTACCAAAACTAGCTTCTATTTCTTATTTCCTTCTTCTGCTTGGGAAGGGTAATGTTCAAACCAACTTACAAATTTTTCACTCATAATGCACCATTGTTTTTGTCTATTGTTTCATCTCTGATTTATTGTTATGAAGCGTTTGTACATATGGGGTACTTCTTGTGCTTGTCGGCTAGATTTTAAACTCCTTTCCAGCCCAGGCCATTTTTTCTTGCTAGAAATACTGTATTCGGAACCCAGCATTAGCTAACATACTGACAGAGACTATTCTTAGAGTCCCTCCCTCTGTGTGCATGCTGCCATGAGGATTTGCGTGTATCATCTCATTTAATCCTTCCAGTAACTCAGCGAAGCCAAAACTAGTACCATCCTCATGTTACAGGCGAAGAAACTGAGGCATAGAGAAATTAAGTAATCATTTCCAAGTGCACACAGTAAGTGGTGGAATCAGGGTTTGAGCTCAAGCTGTCTGACCTAAGAATCTCCTTTCCTGCTACCTTCATTCCATGAATATTTATTAAACTCTTACTGTATACCAGTGAACAATGCAAAGATCCCAGCCTTCACAGAACTTACATTCTGGTTGAGGAAGAGAGAAAGTGAACAACAAAAATACATGAATAAGTGGTATGCTATGTTAGAAGGCTATCCAAGCGCTAAGACAGAAAGGAAAATGTGGAATGGAGGAAGGGGAGGTAAGACAGACAGGCTGACGTTTTAAGCAGATAATCAGGGAAAACTTCATGGTTCATACGGAGGAATTGTTGAACAATTCTCTAGTGTTTTGACAAGATACTTTTTTTTTAATTGATCTCTTAGAGATGTAGCCTGAGACCTTGACTGACTCACTCAAAACTTCCATGAATCCGTTTACTAGTTCTGCCTGTTTAACCCTGGAGGTGACATGTGGTCTCATCTCCAGAGTCAAGGACGAGGCAGCCCATGGACTCTGCTTCACTGCCTGCAGCAGGTCTTACTCCAGAGCACTCCCAAGTGTGCAGGAGTCTGGGGAGTGGGCTGTGGGTGCTGAATCGTGGGGCCGGGTGGGGTGTCTGTGCTGGAGTGGGGAGGGAGGCGTGATTAGACCCCTGGGACATTGTGCACTGGTTCTTTAGAGAAGGATATAGCTGAGATTCTTCTAGAGAGACCCCTGCCTGCCTAGGGGAGAATGGATACAGATTGTCCAGACAGGGCAAGTGGCCCCAGACTATCCTTCCATCCAAGGATTGTCTCTGAACTGTGGACCCAGCGAGGGGCTGAGCAAGAGGGTGAAGATGGCCTGGCCCAGAGGGTCCCTTCAGTATTAGGAAGACAGTGGGCCCCGTATGCTTGTCTGTGGGTCAGGGAGTTAGATTGATGTGTGAAGGACACACACTCCCCCAGTTGTTGAGGCATCATGATAGGTGCTAATGTGCCAGAATTAAACTTCCCTTCCCGTTGCTTGTGTTCAGTCTGTCAGCCGTGCCCGACTCCTTGCGACCCCCATGGACTGTAACCCGCCAGGCTCCTCTGCCCCTGGCATTTTCCAGGCAAGAATTCTGGAGTGGGTTGCCCACTCCCTTCTCCAGGGGATCATCCCAACCCAGGGATCAAACTCATGTCTCTTGCGTCTCCTGCATTGGCAGGCAGATTCTTTACCACTAGCGCCGCCTGGGAAGAAGCCATGCTCACGTATTTACTCTCCAGCTTAAAAGATGGATCATTTGGTTTTTCTGGACGTGGGCATGATTGGACTCCAACAGGCCTTTCCTTCAGACCAGAAAGCACAGACGTTGCAAATGAGGTTCCCAGCTGTCCTGGTCTGTCAGCCTTCTGCTCGTGGCCGTGGTGGCTGATAACTCAGGATGTTGTTGTTGGAGGGGTGCGGCCGGCGTGTGTGGGGGGGCCATCCAGCCCCTCCCAAGGCAGCACTTTTCTTTTTTTATACAAAAACAACACCGTGCCTCCGAGGGTGCTGACTGCACACCAGATTCCATTGACTGTTTTCCTACGCTCCTCTGCTTATTTTTATTCATTCGGCTACTTTATTTTAGGGTTTCGCAGAGCTTGTTTTGGCCAGGGCGAAACTTATTGTTTTATTTCTGGCTGCCCTGCTCTGATGTGAACGCTTCAATTAAGAAGCGGACGCGGGGAGGACATGGTTCTGGGGTTCCGGTTTGCTGCCCCGGCTGTTTGCCCAGAGCTGCAGTCGACCCCGCTCCCCAGGGCAAGGCGAGGCCCCTGGGCCGGTTTCCAGCAAGGATGGGCTGAATCCGGCTCGCGATGGGCAACCAGGCCCTGATGACACAGGCTCATCTCACTGGAGAAGATATTAGGACCTGGTCAAAGACCACTTACTGCTAGTCCAGAGCTTTGACATCACTTCATGCCTCCTCACCAGGTATCAGAAATGAATTTCTTTTTTTAAAGAAAAAAATGGATCTGTTTTTATTATTATTTTTAAAATTAGAGATTCCCCACAAGAACAACTGACCTTCCCTAACTGCAGTCCTGCGAGGCTGAATCAGCGATGTTTGAGAACCGGCCTTTGGTGTCCTGCCCGCTGGTGTAGTTCTTGCCTCTGCTACTTACTAGCTCTGTGTCCTGAGGCAAATTACATAACCTCTCTGGGCCTCAGTATCCACACGCAGTGGGGAGTGATCACCGCACTTGCTTTCCTAGGTGATGGTGAAGACTCAACAAGGGAAAAAAACCTGATTTTCTGTGATCATAGCCAACTGATGATATGTAAAACTCCATTGCAGATCGGATTTTTGTTGCTCCAATCGTATCTGGAGCTAGTTGAGCTGGAATCAAGCTGAATTGGTGCGGTTTTCTTTCCCAAGACTGTTGTCTAAATCAGACTCTTCCCAGACCAACTGCTTGCCCCTAGGAGAGCGCCACCTGTTGGTGGGCCTTGGTTTAGCTAGGAAGCTGAGAAGGTGGAGCACCTGGTTTCCCTCCGGATTGTTGTTCAGTCGTTCAGTTGTGTCTGACTCTTTGCGACCCCATGGACTGTAGCACGCCAGGCTTCCCTGTCCTTCACCATCTCCCGGAGCTTGCTCAAACTCATGTCCATCGACTCAGTGATGCCATCCAACCATCTCATCCTCTGTCGTCGCCTCTGCCTTCAATCTTTCCGTGAAAGTGAAAAGTGAAGTCACTCAGTCATGTCCGACTCTTTGCAACCCCATGGACTGTGGCCTACCATGTTCCTCCAACCATGGGATTTTCCAGGCAAGAGTACTGGAGTAGGTTGCCATTTCCTTCTCTAGAGGATCTTCCCAACACAGGGATCGAACCTGGGTCTCCCACATTGTAGTCAGGTGCTTTACCCTCTGAGCCACCTGGGAAGTCTTTCCTAGAGTCAGGGTCTTTTCTAATGGGTCGGCTCTTTGCATCAGGTCGCCAGAGTATTGGAGCTTCAGCTTCAGCATCAGTCCTTCCAATGAATATTCAGAGTTGATTTCCTTTGGGATGGACTGGTTTGATCTCCTTGCAGTCCAAGGGACTCTCAAAAGTCTTCTCCAACTCCACAGTTCAAAAGCATCAGTTCTTCGGTGCTCAGCTTTCTTTATGGTCCAGCTCTCACATCCATACATGACTACTGGAAAAACTATAGCTTTGACTAGACGGACCTTTGTTGGAAAAGTAATGTCTCTGCTTTTTATTACGCTGTCTAGGTTTTTTATAGCTTGTCTTCCAAGGAGCAAGTGTCTTTTAATTTCATGGCTGCAGTCACCATCTTCAGTGATTTTGGAACCCAAGAAAATAAAGTCTGAAAATAAAGGGATAGTGGAGATCAGCTAGCCATCCAGGGATGCCCGAATCACACCCTGATACTTCTGGCCATGGACCCCAGGCTTCAGGATTTTTAAAAGCCTTCTAAGTGATCCCAGTATACTAACGTGGTTGAAAAATACTAGGAAGATTTCTATTTAGGAAAAGATTTCGTAAGTGGCTTCATTCATAGCTCCATGTATTTATAACAGAGTTAGAGCAGCACACAAGAAAAATAAACACAGATTCTTCATCCCTGTTTATCTCGAGTTTAAGAACTGACATATTTCTGTCATTCAGAACTTACTGGACTTCTCACAGCGCCTGATTCATTTGCCCAAGGTGGTTTGGGTTGTATTTCAAAATAAAGATACAAATTGCGTTCTTAACACTTGCCTGTTACCTGTGAAGTCTTATTCTTCCCGTCTGTCTGTAATTATTACTACAACTGCCCGACTCCTGGTTAGTTTCTCTCTGCCTCCAGCAAGGATCTGCCCTGTAAGAGTCCCAGTTAGAGACATGCACGTCTGTGTGGGCACCCTGAACTGTCTGCTCACGACTTTAATTACAGCTAAATCCTAGATTTCTTTCTCTTCTTCCTTCTTGTGTGTTTTGTTTTTGTTTGTTTGGTTTTGGTTCTTTGTTTTGTTTTTAAAGAGGGATCAGACCATATTTTATTTCTTTGCTTTCAGCTGAGAGGAAAATTTTTTAACAAATTTGTATGACATTTTCCCCCATTGTTTATAATCGGATTACCTACTCTGGATTATCAAAGTCAAAATGTCTTAATCCAGACTGACTTTCCCAGCCTTTCTGGGCATCTTTCCCATGGTGAGTTAGTGGGTGCCCAAGGGTACAAAATAATGTCTTCAGGAGCCTCGGTAAATCATAGGAAAGCAAACCTGTTTCTTTTTTTTTGTTGTTGTTCCTCTTTCTTCCAATAAGAAAGTTAGTTGAGAATTAGATGATATTCAGACCCAAGTAGGAAAAAGTAAGTGATGTATTTGAAAACTCATTCTAAACTCTTCAGTGAAACAGAGTATTTATGTAAGATTAGGATAATTGGCAATTTAAGCCAGTTTCTACTTACCGAGTTTCCTTTAACCACTTCTGGAATTTAGTCCATCAGATGACATTGTTTTCAGTACTTTCTTTTTTGAACGTAATGTTTCTAACTTTCTTGTCCTCTGGGTTTTTACACAGAACATGTTGACTTGATTTTTACTGTATTTTGGACAAATAAAAATGCAGTGAAGATTTAATGGCCATATCTTCCTAATAATCTAGCTGTGGGATACATGATCTGGCCATTACTCCAAGGAGAAAGGGTGGGCCCTTGTGGGGAACTCGGTCAGCCTTGGAGTTAGACATACTTAGGTGTGAATATGGTTACTGATTCCTGTGGCTTTGGGCAAGTCACAGAAGCTTTCCGAGCCTAGTTTCCTCATCTGTAGGTTGGTGGTGCTCCTTGCATTGGTGTAAATGAGTTACTAGACTCAAAGCTCCAGATATGGTGTCTGGCTCAGTGGGAGTGCTCAAGGGGTGATAACAAATCCGCCCGGATTTTACCTCTTTATATCTTTTTTTTTTTTTAAGCCCAATTAGAACCTTTTACCTTATGGTTGAGGGCTTGCCTCCTTTTATCTATCAAATTATGAACTTTAAAAAAAGTAGTCCTCTGTGTTTTTCTTTTCTGCAGAAGCCATGTACTTAGTAAATGTTGATGAATCCATCAATAATTTATCATCTGGATAGTGAATCTAAACAAATAGGAAAGGAAAACTTGTGGTTTTTCTGTATTTCAGTTTTGTTTTAATTTAAGCTAGGCAACTTTTTCTCTATAGGGATTGAAAGAGTCTAAGCTCCGTGGAGGTTTTGTTATTTCTTCCCTATTAATGCAGAAACTGGAACCCAGACCCAGGATGATAAGGGCATGTTACATAGGTAAATTCTCACTAACTCAGTGGACACGGAGGTCTGTTCATTTGGTCTGTTCATTGTAGGCTGGGCATTCATGTGCCCACTGTCAACACCTTATAACTTTATTTATAATCAATAATACTCTCAAAAGAAAGAATTGGAAAAATCCAGAATAGCTCAGTTAAAGGATTAGGGTGACCCTGTAGGCCAGATCCTGGACAGCTAATAGTTTTGCATGTGACTTTCCTATTGAAACTCTCAGAGACCTTAAAAGATGTTTATTGTAATGTGAATCATAGGAGAAAGGAAGGAAAGAAGTTAAGAGATGATCATATACTATTTCATGTTTCAGTCTTTATTTGATGACATGTTTAATTTAGAAAATACTTATATTTCTAGAATGAATCCCACTTGATCCTAGTATGTTACTCTTTTTAGGTAAGTCTTTAATTTTGTTGACTCATTTTAAATTTAGATTCACACATATATTTAGAAAGGAGATTCATATGTAGTTTCCTTGTTGTGTACTTTTTTGTTAGATGATGGTATCAATATCATGTTACTATTTAAATAAGAATTTGAAAACTTTCCTTCCTATCACATGGTTTGAAATGGTTTAAATACGATCAGAGTTGTCCCTTAAAATTTTCCCAGATTTCTTCCTCTGAAGGCATCTAACCTGCTTTTGTTTATTTATGTGTTTGTCTACTGGAAGGTCAGTTGGGGAGGTAGATTTTTGTTTTGTGTTTCATGAGTACACACACCATGTAGTGAGATTCCTTCAGTAAATCTGAAATATTACTGAACATCTTCAGTTCATACTGATTAAGTCCTGCCTAACTAAGGGCGAGGTGATTTGTTGTTGCTGAGTTACTGTTTTCAAGAGTGGCAGCTCTTTTTTGTATTCAGTGCTCTATGGCGTTTTACAGTCGTGTACACCACTCCTAGATTTGGACGTTAAGGACGATTCCGTATTTTTATTGTCGAGATGGTGATACTGTCAATTGTATGTTTATATTACTGTGTAGACCATTATTACTCTTTATTTAAAAATTTTCTTTATTCATTTATTTATTTGGCTTCATGGAGTCTTAGTTCAGCATGTAAACTCTTAGTTGCGGCATGTGGGATCTCGTTCGCTGACCAGGGCTGGAACCCGGGCCCCCCTGCATTGGGAGCGCAGAGTCTCAGCTAGGGGACCACCAGAGAAGTCCCCGTTGTTACCGTCTTTGGCCAAGGGAGCCAGTTTTACTGCAGATCATGTAGCAGACACGGCATCCATCCTTAACAGACAAGAGAGTTATCTTTCTAGTACATTGTAGGTACTCAGTAATTCTAGTGAATGAAATATTTGTTTAGAATCTACTATGTGTTTGTTTGGAAAAGGTATAAAAGACATGTTCTGAGAGACAATATGTTATGAATGCAAAATTGAATTAAATAGTTTAAATATTAAGGCAAACATGTGTATTCAGATATATTAAAGGATTTGATTTACATACTCATCTGGGTGAGAAACCATTTTCAGATGGAGAAAAAAGTAAATATTGATTCAGTTACCCTATACCTGGCCTGAATTTACAAACTGATGTAGAGATCTAAAACTGTTTAAGTAGTATTTTTGTTTTTCCATATGAATTGGGCTATAATGCTAGAAATGGGAATCACAACTTTGTAGTAACAGTGGTACAAAAAATAATGTTGATCTAAATTTAGATTATAATATTTATTTTAAAATGTGTTAAAGAAAAGGTATTGATAGTTGAAAAGATTGTGTTGGATTATGTTGAAGATTGACAAAATATTCTTTCCTTTTCTCTTAGATTTATCTAAAAACAGACTGGTTGAAGTTCCAATGGAATTGTGCCATTTTGTATCACTGGAAATTCTTAATCTGTATCATAATTGTATCAGAGTCATTCCGGAGGCCATCATTAATCTACAGATGCTGACTTACTTAAACTTAAGGTAGGTTGACACCTTTTAGGTAATCAAATTTAATTAAAAAAAAAAAAAAAGATTGCTTGCATCTCTGTCAGTTTTTTTTCTCTCTGATCTTTTCTGATCACACTTTGAAATAAATCACATGAAGATTATTGAAGATATCTCTTTTATAATACGCTTGCAGTGCCGTTAATATTGTTTTTGGTGCTCGGCTTCTCAGTGTCAATAGGGCAAGATGTTTTGGCTTCTTAAGATAATTGATGCAGGATCATTTATACTTTTTGTCTGTTTGATACTTGGAAGGTTGTTGGTCTATTTTCTTCAGATATTGACGTAGATTTTGGAGGAGGAGGAGGGCTGAAGGAAGTGAGAAAGGATTGATGGTTGAGGCAAATTAGGGCCTTCCTGGTTTTGGAGGTTATTGGAACCACGGGGATTTGCCACCCAGAATTGAATGAACCTGTTCACCGTAGGTCACTGGAGAAAGTTGAGGAGGAGCACTGAGCCACTCTAGCAAGATACGACTTTGCTGTCTTTAGCCCATTGAGTTAGGCCAGTGTTTGCTGAGTCTGGGTCAGTGGTCTGTATTGACTCTGATTAAGCACAACACGGTGTAACCTATTAATGTGCTGATAGCCCTGAAGTTAAGAAAACTAAGAGTTTTAAGGCCTGGCTTTTAGACTTTTGCTGCTGGGACTGTCAGCTTTTCTGGCCTGGTTTTTGACTCCTGGATACTTAAATCCTGACTCACATCTGGGATGTCAGGAGAGGGGGGGAGCTGTTTTATCAAATCTGTCTCTACTATTAAAACAAAGTTGCAGAGTTCAAGCCTGAATAGATATCCCTCTTGTCAGTTGCATGATCTTACTGTGCAAAGGATAGCACCTGACTAGCAGGGTTTGTGCTGTGTAACAAATATGCCAGCCTGCAAAGTGCAAGATTCCCAGTAAACCAGGTATAGTGTTAATTTATGTAGCCAAAAATGTCATTTATATTTTAGGGTTTTGTTTGTTTGTTTGGTTTGGTTTACCACTGATAGAAGTCTTCTGCAGCTTTCTTTGTTGTCAAAAATGGGTTTCCTTTGCATTTCATTAGGACTGTATATCTTTTCCCTTGGGAGTGAAAAATAAATCTTAGTCATGTTTTTAAGTGGCCTTTATTTCATTTCTGGTAAATAAGATGTAGGCTATTATTATTATTACTACTAGAGGCTGAACAGAGTCAACTTTCATTTTTTCCAGGTTTCTAGTTCATTTGAGTTTCCTTGTGTCATAACCATCTATGCCGTTTCTGCTGCAGCAGAATATTAATTACCTGGAATTGCCTGATGGAGCCAGCATAGTGATGTCTATAGATATGGCTTATCTCCCTAAAACATCTGTCTTCTAGTCCCAGCCCACATAGGTGAAATAGCCCAGGAGCATATGTAGTTGGGGTGTTTATGTTACTTACCTACTCCTGATACTTTCACCTCCAGCAACCTGCTTGCAACAAGTAAATAGATTTAACTTTGTATTAAATATATATATACACTGGGAAACCTTGGGGTATAGATGACATATTTCTTCTGGCATGATATAAACTATAAAATTCTACAAATACTAGGGAATCTAATCTCAGCGTTTATATTTTGCTTTAAAAGCAGTAATAAAATTATTTTTGATAGGATGGTTTTTATGTTGAGGCTAGTTGAAGGTAGAATAATGTTACTGTTCTCAGATGGTAGAAAGACTATATTGGAATATGAATCTCAGGAGTCTTTCAGTTAAGAACAGAGAGAATTTATTGGAACTGTTAATGGTTGAAGTTGTGTTTGGCATATTGTAAACAGAGTTTTGTGATGTATTTCTAGGTAAAAGAAAGGAATGAAATAAAGGGGTCATTAAGCCCCCAACTTTTTAAACTTTATTTTCTTCTTGTAATGGTTTCATTTCTCATTTGATTTAATTTCTCTAATTTTGGTCCCATTTATATGGTGGTGGTTTAGTCACTAAGTTGTGTCTGACTCTTGCAACCCCATAGACTGTAGCCTGCCAGGCTCCTCTGTCCATGGGATTCTCCAGGCGAGAATACTGAAGTGAGTTGCCATTTCCTTCCAGGGGATCTTTCCAACCCAGGAATCATTTATATAGGTCATTTTTGTTTTGTTTTGGTTTTCTTTGCTCACATTTCCTACTTTAATATTACCATCTTTTAAGACATATTCTCTAGTGTTGAATCATAACTCTTCAAAGGAATTGATAAATAAATGGAGGAAATTAAGAAAAATATATCTCTTACTTTTCAGAGATACTCTTAATATGTCAAGGTATATGAAAAATGTATGTGTCTCCTCTAAAATCTTTGAAAGTCTGGTGCTATATATACATATGTGATTATCTTTAGTGACTTCTATCACATTTACTTTAAGAATATAACCTAAAATAGCAACCTAGAGCAATTTTTAATGTGAGCAGGAGATGGTCATCTTTTCTATTTATTTATAAGGCCTTTAACTCTTGTTTGATTATTAGATTTTTGAAATGCAAATTCTAGGAATAAGACCCTTGGAGCTGAGCTTTTCTTTGTGGGAGTGATTTGAGGTAGAATGTTAAATTTGCCTAAATGGTTTATTTGTAGCTTGTGAAATCGTGGGTGGCTGTCACATCTGTTTATAAATGTGTAATACAGTAATATCTAGAAAATGCCAATGGCATCTAGTAAATTGTAAGTCTTCTAAGAGATGTTGAGTAATAACATCCCATGATAGTAGTGTTGTCTGTGTGAGTTCTGCCTGTCTTCAAGCTACCATCTCCACTCCCAACCCCCACCACCCCGACTCTGAAGGCAGCTGGTAACCAGAAGGAATTTAGAATGTTGTGCTTGTCTGTGATCATGACAGATGTCCCCTTCACAACAACCAGGGTTGGGCACTGTGGCCTTTCCGTGTCTTTCTCATGAAAACTTAAGTCAACAAAATAAAATGAATGGGTGTGGTGAAGAGGCGTGGTAGAATTCTATTGACTCCTGGCCTTCAGAGAGAAGCTGCCAATCTACTTGCTAGGAAAAGAGGCAAGGAGCTCAGGATGCTGCAAAAAGTACTGCTTTGTGGGGGAGCTGCTGATCCCCTTTCAGTCCAGGTTTGTGTGTGTGTGTGATAATTACAAGTTGAATATTATGCCAGTGAAAAAAGCTCTTTTTTAACAGTCCATCTAATTGAGTGATTATTTTTTAGTTGAAGTATAGTTGATGTACAGTATTAGATGTACATGTGTACAACATAGTGAGACACAATTTTTAAAGGTTATGCTCCATTTATAGTTATTATAAAATATTGGTTATATTTCCTGTGTGGTACAATATATCCTCACAGCTTTTTTATTTTATTTTTAAAAATTTGTTTATTTGGCTGTGCTGGGTCTTAGTTGCAGCATACGGGATCTTTGTTGCCATGGGGTTCTTAGGCATGTGAGGTATAGTTTCTTGACTAGGGATTGAACCCACGCCCCTGCATTGGGAGCTTGGAGTCTCAACCACTGGACCACTAGGGAAGTCATGCTTATTTATTTTATACGTAATATTGGGTTGGCCAAGAAGTTCGTTTGGGTTTCCCCGTAAGATGGTGCAGAAGAGCCTGAATGAGCTTTTTGGCCAACCCAATAGTTGGTACCTCTTAATCTTCTATTCTTGTATTGCCCCTCCCCTATTCCCTCTTCCACTGATAACCACTCGTTTGTTCTCCATATCTGTGAATCTGTTTCTTCTTCATTATGTTCACTAGTTTTAGATTCCACATATAAGTGGTATCATACAGCATCTGAAAAGATATATTCTAGATGGAAGCATTTAATCAAATCAAGCATTTAATCTAAACTGTAATTTAGATGTGTTGGGGAAGTCAGTATCCATTTCAGAAAATTAAGAAAATACTGTAAATTACTTTTGAGTGCACAATGTAGACTGGGTCAGATATAGCATGATCTGAAATAGCTTTAACGGATAGGCAAATTCAGCAGACTGTATCAATAAATAACCCCAAACACTTTCTTTTCCATGGTACACTTAGGATTTTTTCTCTTATTTTTATTAACTAGGAAGAAAGAGCTGCTCAAGAAAATAGTGCAGAGAAGCTGCTTTTCAAATTCCACAGATTTCATGTTTCTATGATTAACATTAAACATGGTCTCACTGTATTTTTAATTGTTTTCTTTTTTAAAATAAATCACATGGAAAAATTGTTGATTTTGTGTGTTCCAAAACAAGAGACATGTCCTGTGAAGCCACTTTGAATGTATGGGAACCATTCAAAATTGATGACACCCTCTGGGATGCATTGCATATTCCAGCCAAGTAAACAGCCATAAATATTTGATGGTGTTGGTGATGATGACAATAGAGGTGATGGTTGGCGGTGTGTCACTGCGTCTGTAGCTTCTTGGCTGGTAGGGTCTCTCAGTGACATTATCTTTAAATGTCAAATGGCTGTTTGGTGCCGGCAACCCAATTCCCATCTTAGACTAGAGATGGGTTTAATTAGTACATGGAAAGAAAACCTTTATTGTAAAACACAGTTAAAAACACTTCAGTGTTTCCTATTTTTGCTCTCGCCGTAGAAATGTCCTGTTTGTGGAAAACATTCATTTATTGCTGTTTATGTAGTGTGTGTTTGAAGAAACTGGGCTTTTAATCTTTCCTTCTTGGTGTTTACAGCAAAAGGTTGTGTTGATTTAATATATGTGCCACTGTGTCTTTTCCTGTTAAAAAGTGTCTTAATCCAATAAATGTGGCCAAGAACAATATAAGTGATTAAGCAAGACTTGTTCCTATATCGGAACAAACACTTTGAACCTGGGTTTCATGGGAAGACCTCACAAAGTGTAAAATCTATTTTAAGCAGTTGAAGAGTTTGTTGTTGATGAGACTTATGAAGAAAATGTACCTTAGAAATTCTTTAGAAAAAAACAGAGCAGAGAGGCTTTTGGCAAGTGTCTGGGTGTTGTGAATGAAACTAAGAAGAGGGAGCTTAGCCTCAAAGTTTCATCTCAGAGATTTGGGGGAACAGAAGCTGCCCCCAAAGGCACGTTCTCCACAGCATTTGATCATAGTGTTTCCAGAACTCTTGGTCAGTGGTTTTACTTTTCTGGGGTGAAACGCACAGAGCCAGGAGCTGGTTTATTCATTAGAAGCCCCTTTCTCTGCCAGCATCTTAGGCATTGCCTGTAAAGAAGGGGGCCGCCTCTTGAGCAGAATGTTATCACACCATACAAGGAATCTTTTTTGGCCGCTTTTTCTGAAGCCTGGCATCCTTTTTGGCTGCTAAGCAATGTGCAGAAAGAGCCAATTTCCTGATGGCTGTATATAACCTGTCTCCCCACATTCCTTTGGGGGCTCATTTGGAGAATAATCTTTAATCCTCAGACTGTAGCTCTCCATTTGAAGGACGTGGGGGAAGCAGCCTGCATGCTAGGTTTGCCTTAGAAAGCATAGATTTTATAATTTTTGTTATGAACAAAAACTAATTTCATTGTTTCTAAGAATCTTAATTTTATCCCTGAGAAATAACAGCTTCTCCTTGCATTGACCTTTCTGAAGAAACTCTCAATTATAGGATAGTATTTTTGTTTTTCTAGAAACAGAGAAAATGCATGATGTCTTCTTAAACTGGAAAAAGGAGAGGAGTTTTGCTCATTCAAGCTTGTATCACTCTTTCTTTTATGAAGATAAGAGGAGTTTTTCTCATTCAGACTTGTATTGCTCTTTCTTTTATGAAAATCATATCTGGTTCAAAGGGGAAAGGAGAACATTTAGGTGTGTGTGTGTGTATGTATGTGTGTGTGTGTGTGTATGTGTGTGTGTGTCTGTGTGTGTCTGTGTGTGTATTTGGAACTGGCCTTTGGTAACTAGGTTGTGCTTTGTGAAATGACTGATCAGCAGGAAGGCACCAAAATAAAATGAACCATGTTGGAATTTGGAAGTATCTTAAAATTTGAAAATATTTTCCATAGACTGCTGGAGTAGAAAGTGGTCATCAGAGTCACCCATTGCAGGAACAGCAACTTCGGGTTTAAGCCTTGCCTTTTCTAATGTGCTTACTGGGCATTTGTTTTTAAGGTGGAACCTTCAGGCAACAGCCCTTAAAAATTTTAGTTCATATTTATAAATTATTGTGCCGGGAAAGTTATTAGCATTGGTAGTTAAAGGGCTTTATTAAATGTGAATATGTTCATAATAGGTATTTCTTATCAGACTCCATTCCTTTTAATATAGTCTAAACTTGGCAAGACTTCCAAAAGGGATTTTTCCATTCTACATATCACCTGATCAGAGACGTGGTTTTAGATCAGTGTTTATATTAAAAAAAAAGAACAGAGGAACACAAAAGGGGCATTATGGCTTATGATAGCTAGACTGCTGTCAGAATTTGTTGGGTTTGTTTTCAGTTCTGCTTCTAATCTTAATAAAATCTTTAAGATCTTTGTGCTGCAGATTTGCTTTCTGAAAATAGGATGAACTCTCACTCCCAATGCACTGTATAAATTTTCTTGTTTATGTTCATTCTCAACATTTTTTCTGCAAGCCCCAAATGAACATGCTGCAAATTACATTTCTATTTCTCATCAGATGGACGAAAGCTCTTTGAAACATTGCCATTTCATCAACAACAAGCTTACAGTTCCTCCAAGAACATTACAGTTTACCAAGTCTTATAACAAGTGTCATAGATGAAGAGAGGAAAAGGAAGAAAAACAGAATGTAAACACGTGAAAGGAGGTGTGGAAGTCTGGAAAAACTTTTAGCATTGTCATCATCATCACTTCCACCCCATCACTTCTTAATAGCTAAATATGATTGAGCTGTTACACTGTCATATTTGAGCCCTTCAACAACTCTTCACTTGAGATAGAAAATAGGAAAGTGATGTATCCCTAAAACACATTATTTCATAAATAAGAATAGCGGGAATTAGGGAAGCGTATTTACAAAATTAAGTAGTGGCCTTTCCTATTTGCTCAGCACTTTCCCCGTTGTCATCTTGTTTAACTGTGCTCTGCTGCATTCCATGCCCTTTGGACCATTTCAGAATCGTAAACATAGTTTATAAATTAAAACATAGTTAGAGAATTTTCCAGTAGGCCAACCTAAATATTTAAATAAGGAAATTAAAAATATTCATGCTACCATATCCATGCTTTAAAAAATCTTAATGCCTATAAATTTGTGCCTTTCTTTTTCCCTTAATTTTTTTTCAGAAGTTTCTTTTTGGTGTATGTTTTAAAATTTCAATGACCAACTCTATTGATATTTTCTTTTCCATGAATTTCTGATACTGTCATATTTCTTTTGGTCTACTTTCTAATAGCCTTAGTCTTTTTTTAATTTATGGAGTTTCTAGTTATTGTTCTTTTCTCATAGGAGCATTTAAGGTCATAGGTTTCTCTGTTTTAAGTGTTTTAGCACTAAAGTTTAGGTGATTCCTAGAAGTTTTGACATATACTATTTTAAAAAATCACTCCTAAATCATTTCTGATTTCCCGTGTTTCATTTTTGACCCATGAGTTTTCTATAGAATAGATTTTAATAGTTGTCTTTTAAAAATTGATTTTTAATTGCATTACATTTGGGGGATGTTTTGTTTGACATTGTTTCTTTAGGTTGGTTGATATTTGCTCTATAGCCCATGCATAGCCCATTTAATTTTGTAAATATTCCTCATGAACTTGGAAAGAATGTATACTAAGTGTTGTGGACTGGATTCTAGTAAATCCACTAAGTGTAACTAACTGCTGCTTTTGCATCTCACTTATTTTAGGGGTTTACTCTTTTATAACATGCATTCTTCAGTAGTGCGTTCCGTGAGAGTAAGTGCAGTCTTTTTCTGAAATGACTTTCTTTACTCATTTTTAAGATTCAACTATTTGTACAAAATTTTCATTTGTACTAGTACAAAGTTTTAAGTTGACAGCTCTTTTCTATTGTGTTTCAAAGATATTAGATTTTCTGGCCTCTGTTTGACTATGTTTTAAGTTTGTAGAAAATCTTCTATATTTTTGCATTTGATTTCTTCTCATATCTTTGTCTTTGGTGTTTCTGCACTTCATGCTATGATATGTACAGGGATATATTATTTTGATTTATCTGACTGCACACTTAATTTTGCTTCCTAAGTCTAAAGATTCATGTCTTTCATCAATTCTAAAAAAAAAAGAAAAAAGTTATTACCTTTTTTAATACTGCACCTTCCTCTATTTCTCTATTACTTCTGTCTTTTTTATGTACTCCCTATTGGTTATATGTTAGACCTCTCATTCTCTCTTTCACATTTTTAGTCTCTTTATTAGTTCTCATTTGTTTATATTTGGGTAATATTTTTAAAGCATGAGTATGCCTTTAACATTGAGTGGAAGTGCGGTAACACTGTGAAAGCAGGGAAAATGGTAGTGCCATGAGATTCCTTAGTGGAAAAGAGCCTCAGTGATTGAGATGCATGGCATAAGAGCTGTGCCTTTGACTCATTAGCGAGCTCTTATGCACTCTCTTCTTCGTCCAGTGGTATACTTTGTTGGTTGCCTAAAAGCGAATTGATACCGTAAGTTCCCTACATGCAAAACTTCAAGTTACGAACTTTCCGGTGTAGGAACTCGCGTTCACATGTTCAGCCACAGAAGTCTGTTTGTGTGTCTGGTGTCCATTGTCCTGTGTGTGCGTCCTCTGCGGACGGTTGCGGTTTTGTGTCCTGTATTGTATAGAGTGCATAGTACTCTACCGTCTCCCACCTCCCCCCCTCCTCTAGCCCTAACTCTTCTTTCCCGTTTACTCGATGCCAGCCCCTGTATGCCAGCTATTGTACTCTGCTACTGTACTTTTCAAGGCACTGTGCTGTAAGGTGAAAAATGTTCTCTTTTTGTGCTTGTTTCTTGTGTATTATTTATGTGAAAGGTATTGCAAGCCTATTACAATGAGTACCATATAGCCAATTGTGTTAATTGGGTACCCAGGCTAACTTTATTGGTCTTATGAACAAATTGGACTTAGGAATGCACTTTTGGAATGCAACTCGTTCATTTATGGAGGACTCTGTGGTACTGGATTTCTTTGAGTTTTTTTTTTTTTTTTTATAAAACTTGATGAGAACTAGCTTTATTCCTTTTGGCTTTAAATTGAAGTTTGTGACAGTTTGACTTCCTAATCTTCAATCTTGTCTTTGTTGAACTCTGCCCCCTCTCCCCCCACCTTTTTTTAAATCTTGTCAGCATCCTCCATACCTTCTTCCCTGAAATTAGGGTTTTAAGGAAGTAGGTCCTGACTGCAGTCTGGAGGTCTAGTGGCCAACCCAGGGTTTCACTTGGTTCTCTTTGCGTTCTTACTTGCTTGTAGTAACAATTACAGTAACTGGACAAATAAAGTTTTTGTAAAAGTTGTTTTTGAGAAAAAGAGACACAGTATTGGTTTCCTTGACTTCCCAATCCAGATCTAAATGCATCACTTTATGTTCAAAAGTAATAAAACATATGCTATAGTGGCTAGAACATTGCAGAATACAATGTTAAAAATATTACCCTATTTCTGAAAGAAATGCTTGTGCTCTGAGAATTTAGGAAGGAGAAATGTTGATAAAATAACGTAGCCAAGAGTTTCAGCGTATGTAATAGTCTCAAATGACATTTTTTTCAGGGATGAGAAATAAAGTCAAGAATAAATATGTATTCTGTAGTTCTTTATCTAGAAAGAGTTGAGGGATTGGGTGCTTAGGGTTCAGGAGGACTCATGATGAAGGGAGCAGTTTATTCTGTAAGGCTTTGTTTCGTCCTCTGTCATTTCTTGGAATACCTTTATAGTCTGGAGCAGGTGGATTGTCAGAACAGATGCTATGAGATGATCTTCTCTGAACAGTGAGATCCGAATAGCTAGAAGATTTGGGTCATTTTGAGAGTTGGATCATGTGGAATTGTGTTATCTTTTAATCTCAGCTTATCTACCTTATCCTCCTGAAATCAGGCAATGTTTTTCTGAAATTCCATTTGGCAACTGGCAAACCTGCGCAGAAAGGGATGGGAAAATGATATAAGAAAATTGATCCATTCTACTGAGTAGTCTTTCTGTTCATAAAAAGAGAATAAGAGAACCAGAGAAAATCTGCCTGCCAAATTCCCTAGGAGAAAAGAAGTTACTTATTTCCAACCACAGTGAATGCCATTAGCTCCATTAGGGTATAAGTAGAAGGTGGTGGTTGTTTAGTTCCTGAGTTGTGTCAGACTCGTTGCGACCCTGTGGACTGAAGTTGGCCACTCTTTTCTCTCCATGGGAGTTTCTAGGCAAGAAAACTGGAATGGGTTGCAATTTCCTACTCCAGGAGATCTTTCAGACCCAGGGATCCAATCCGTGTCTCTTCCATTGGCAGGTGGATTCGTTAGCACTGAGCCGCCACCATTTCCTAAAAGTATATTCTATGGAAAAGCTTCTGTTGGATGATAATAGGTACGCCTACTTAAAAAAAGTCCATGTATTGTGCTATCAGAACTCTTCTTCCTTCTTTGGTGAAAATGAAAGTGTTAGTCACTCAGTTGTGCCCGACTCTTTGCAGCCCCATGGACTGCAGCCCACCAGGCTCCTCTGTCCATGGGATTTCCCAGGCAAGGATACTGGAGTAGTTTGCCATTTCCTTCTTCAAGGGATCGAACCCAGGTCTCCTGCACTGCAGGCAGATTCTTTACCAACTTAGCTAGAGGGAAGCCCCCTTCTTTGGCGAGGTTTGTGTATGAGCATCTCCTAGAAAGTGCTTTTCAGAACATCTGTTTCTAAACACTGATTTAGCAGAATGCTGTGTCACCTAGAGAACCCTTTAGGAACTGACCTCATGCCTAAAAAAGGATGAGGTTAAAAAGCGTGTGCCTTCATGATGTCTTGTTCAGAGGCCAAGGAATCTGTATGGACTGGATGTGTTGAACGGTAAGATGAAATATGAGTAGAGAAGAGAAAGGCCCTGGGAAACACTAAAGCATACAGTGTGTTCACAGAGCTACCACCCAGGCTGATTTATTCTTTATTTAGCGCATTTTAAATATGTATGTATTTATTATTAATGATTAATTAAAATAGGCAATTCACTTTGAGAAACAAGTACTTAAAAGTGCACAGGATGAAAAGTGCATCATCACTAGTAGTCAGGTTTAAGATTGCTTCCTTCTCAGCTCCTTATTAAGACTCAACTTTATCTGGAGTGGGGTGGGGGGAATATTTTCAGTTTCTGAGAGCTCTGTATTACATAATGAGGAAAAGAATCACCTTGACCAAAAGTCTGTGGCAGCTGTGTCTTTAAATTGAATTGTCTGTACTGAGATTTTATTGGTGAAACACCACCAGAGTTCCTCTCGTTAAAACTAATCACCTGTTAAAGATAATTCTTTAAAAAAAGAAAATCATAACTCTCTTACAAATGTAAAATGTACATCTGTGAAAGATTCTATTTAACCCACTAATTGATGGAGAACTGATTGAATGTTATATTTTGTTTGAAGGAAAATTCAGTGCACACACACACACACACACACACACACACACACACACACACACACACACACACACACACACACACACACACACACACACACACACACACACACGTGGACTTGCTGAAATGAATTGACAAATAGTTACAAAGCTGGTCAGTATCCAGAGGGCAGAAGTCAGTTGCAGCTCCTCTGCACTCATCATGATTCATCTATATTTCTATGAACAGAAATGATTTGCACTATGATCATTTCTACAAACACAGAGTTGTAAAATAACTTGAAGACAGTGAAAGAGAGAGATCATCTGGAAGGATGTGCTAGACAAGACCCCCCACGTAGTTTATGTCTGTATCAAAATCACTTGCAGTTTTTTCTGACATGCCAAGTAATTTATATTACCACGTGCAAGAACTGTGTCACTCTGTGAACTATTTGAACAGGACTGTAGGTAGAAGAGGGGCTTTCCTGGTGGCTCAGCAGTAAAGAATCTGCCTGTCATGCAGGAGACACAGGAGATGCGAGTTCAATCCTCGGATCAGGAAGATCACCTGGAGGAGGAAATAACAACCCACTCCAGTATTCTTTTTTATTTATTAATTTATTCATTTTAATTGGAGGCTAATTACTTTACAATATTGTGGTGGTTTTTGAAAGATGGTAATGACAACCCTATATGCAAGACAGCAAAAGAGACACAGATGTAAAGAACAGACTTTTGGGCTCTGTAGGAGAAGGTGAGGGTGGGATGATTTGGGAGAATAGTATTGAAACATGTATATTACCACTCCCACTCCGGTATTCTTGCCTGGAGAATCCCATGGACAAAGGAGCCTGGTGGGCTCTACAGTCCAGAAGGTTGCAAAGAGTAGGACACAACTGAAGCGAATGAGCACGTATGCACTCATAGGTAGAAGAAAAAAATAAAGAGGTGTTCAGTAGGGATTGGGAAACGTCTTTCTCATCCTGTATTCTAGACTGTGAGAGGCCACTTGCGTGTAGTAGGGGAAGACGGAAGAGATCGTGAGAGTGTTTTGAAGGCAGCGTATTGCTTTCACTGTTGTTTGGCCAGTCATGTAAATGGGTGATCTTCAGGGAGTTTGAGAAAACTGATACTCTGGTGCATTAGTCTCAGTAAGAGACCCCGTGACCTCAGTATCAGGAGAGAACAGCCTCGGGGCCTTGGCAGAGGCAGCCTTTGAGCATCTGCCAGCGGTGCCCAAATCTGCAGACACTTGTTTCAAGAGTTATTGCCAGCAGTCTGGAATCCTTCTTTCCACCTCGCAGGATAAGATCCATGCAGGATGTCTCGCTTTCTTCATTCCTGGTGCTCGTTGCTCAGTCCCTTCAGTCGTGTCCAGCTCTCTGCAACCCCATGACTGCAACCCGCCAGGCTCCTCTGTCCATGGGATTCTCCAGGCAAGGATGCTGGAGTGGGTTGCCATGCCCTCCTCCAGGGGATCTTCCCAACTCAGGGATCAAACCCAGGTCTCCCACATTGCAGGTGGATTCTTTACTGTCTGAGCCACAAGAGTCACTAATTTTTTTTTTATTAGTGCACACAGAGAGGCCTGGTGTGCTGTGATTTTTGGGGTCGCAAAGAGTCAGACATGACTGAGCAACTGAACTGAACTGATATGTGGAATCAAGAAAACTGGTGTAGATAATCTCATTTACAAAGCAGAAATAGAGACAAGAGACATAGAGAACAAATGTATGGATGGCAAGGGGGAAAGAGGAGTGGTAGAAGGAATTGGGAAATTGGGATGACACAGAAGACACTCTTGAGCGCTACAGTTCCTAGGTGGGTTGATAAGAAGTCTGGGATCCCTGAGGAGGGGAAAAGAGTCTGGGGTTCTCAAGGAAGAGGAAAGGACAAACTTTTTTTCTCTACATTCCTTAGTGTTAGTCCCATAAAACGATTTTTTTCTTCAAGTCTGAAACTGATGATTACACAACAAACAACTCAGTTTAAACTCTGTACTAGGGATTATACAACAGCGGTGTATCCTTCTTGAGGACAGTTTCTCCTTCCCGAAAACCTGCTGGCTAATCCTGATATTTTAGAATGCATATTATAGGAGCGGGTCTAGTAGGATCTTTCTGTTGTTAAGTTCTAATCCTGTTATCCTGAAATGTAAATTGTGGGAGTGGGCCTGATAAAATTTTCACAAACTTGAGACATTCTTTTGGTTTATTGTAAATAACTCCCTTGCTGACTCTAGCGAGGGGGGCATTCTCCGTCCCCCTTCTGATGTCTATGTCAGAAGCTTTCTGTGTTTCTTTTTCAGTTTAATAAAACTCTGCTACACAAAAGCTCTTGAGTGATCAAGCCTGGTCCCTGGTCCCGAAGCTCAATCTTCGGGAGATCACGAATCCCACATCGTTCACCGTGAGCTGTCTCTATTGATCCTATGTATAAAAGAGATAACTAATGAGAACGTGTGTAAAACACAGGGAGCTGCTCAATGCTCTGTAGTAACCTAAATGGGAAGGAAATCCAACAAGAAGGGGATACGTGTATGTGCTGTCCTCAGTCACTTTGGTCGTGTCCAACTGTTTGCGACCCCATGGACTGTAGCCTGCCAGGCTCATCTGTCTGTGGGATTCTCCAGGCAAGAATACTGGAGTGGGTTGCCATGCCCTCCTCCAGGGGGCCTTCCTGACCCAGGGATTGAACCCGTGTCCTCTGCACTGCCGGCGGATTCTTTACCCACGGAGCTGCCTGGGAAGCCTGGATATATGTATACATATCGCTGACCCACTTTGCTGTAGAGCGGGAACTGACGCAACATTGTAAAGCAGTAGAATTTTTGTTAAGAGTCACTAAATTTTTACCTTAAGTTTGAGAAACCCAGTAAGAAATATTTGTCGCTCCAACACTTTTAAAATAACCTGATCCACGTTGAAGTCGGAGGTAGGGGATCGCAGCTCAGAGGGATGTGGCCTGTCTTGGTGGGAGTTCAGCTTTAGGATTCCTGTGTATTTCACGTTTTATCGGTGCACTCCGGCAGCAGAGCACACAGTAGGGGTGCTGGATTCCTTTCCACACGTGACACCATGGCTGCTTCTCTCCTTGGTTTGGTCACGTGCTTTCCTGCCCACTCTTCTCCTTTCTGTCTCTCCTCTATTCCTGTGTCTGGATCTTCTTTCTCCTTCTGTACCTTAACGCTAGTATTCCCCGAAACTCCGCTTTTGGTCCCTAAATCTTGTCTCTTAGACCTCATGCCTTATGTGTGTGTCCAGTACATTCTCTGTCACTCTGACTTATTTTAACACTAGTCCTCATTTTCCCAGTTGACTAAAATCCAGTTTTTCTTAGATGCCTTTCGACGACTCAAAATTCAACATGTGCTAAACTGAGCCTGTTCTTTTCTTCCCCAAATCAGTGTATTTGGAACGTTGTTCCTGGTCGTGCTCCTACTGCTTCTCTCCAGTCCCCCACCCCCAGCTCGGAATCTCAGAGGTGATCGCTGACCCTTTGCTCCATTGCTTTTTATATAAACCAGTTATTGACTCACCAGCCTAGCACCTCACTCCATCTGGCTTGGAATTCAGAGGGCTTCTCCTACTGCTTTCTTGGTTTGCCTTTATTATTTTTTTACTTTATTAATTTTAATTGGAGACTAATTACTTTACAGTACTGTAGTGGTTTTGCCATACATTGACGTGAATCAGCCATGGGTGCACATGTGTTCCCCATCCTGAGCCCCCCTCCCACCTCCCTCCCCACCCCATCCCTCTGGGTCATCCCAGTGCACCAGCCCCAAGCTCCCTGTCTCATGCATCCAACCTGGACTGGTGATCTGTTTCACATATGGTAATATACATGTTTCAATGCTATTCTCTCAAATCATCCCACCCTCGCCTTCTCCCACAGAGGCCAAAAGTCTGTTCTTTACATCTGTGTCTCTTTGCTGTGGTTTGCCTTTATTTTTTATTCCAAAGTAAAATGAGCAGAGGCTATATTGTGTTGAGGGAAGACCACAGACTTTGACCTGCAGCCCAACCCGCCTGATTTTATATCTTAGCACAGAGTGACTCATTAGTTAGACAACTTGAAGCAAGTGATTTAAATCCTCTGAATAACCTCAGTTTTGTGTCTGAAAAGTGTGTGCGTGTGTGCTCAATTGCTCAATCGTGTGTGACTCTTTGCGACCCCATACACTGCATCCTGCCAGGCTCTGTCTGTGGGATTCTCCAGGCAAGAATACTGGAGTGGGTTGCAGGGGATTTTCCTGACACAGGGATCAGACCCGTGTCTCCTGTATCTCCTGGGTTGGCAGGCGGATTCTTTACCACTGAACCACAGGGGAAGCCCCCCGTCTGAAGAGTAAGGGGATTTTATACTTTTATTATAGGATTATTTTGAATATAGATAAGATGATGGTTGTCCTGCCTAGCACAATGCCTTATCCATAAGAACCACCCAAGAAAAGTCCATTGAATTGTTGAATGAAGTTTGTAGCATGCTTTGTCTAATGGGTTCCAATGTGGGTTAAGAAAAATAGTAGTAAGAGGTCTGGTATTTGAGTAAAGTAAGTGGATTTTATAGTATTTTTAGTAATGAGGCTATGCTGCTGATTTATTGAGCATTAGAGCAGTTAAGTGGAACTGTATTATTATTGGCTGTCATGAGGGAAGCTTTCTGAAGGCTCAGTTCCTTGGAAGGATACATGGGAAGAAAAGGGTGTACAGAGACTTATATTCCTACATGTCTGCCTGTATCTCACATTCAGAAATGCCGGGAAATAGATAGAGAGGCACACGTCTTCAAATGATAAACAGAGATGTTCAAGCACTTAAAATTTTATTACGAATATGTTTTGTTAACTCGGTGTCCCCGGGTAAAAGTTGATCTGAGCAGCCAGTTCTCATTTAAATCAGTGTCAATAGCCTTTTCTTTTTTAATAGGGAAAAATATTAAGGTAAAAAAATATGTATTTCCTTGGTTTTGGTGTGGAGAGGCACAGAGGAGAAGGCAGGTAAATGAGGCACACCTTCTTGGGAACAGAAAGGTGGTGTCCATTCTGCGTGGGAGATGGTTCTCGAAAGTGGGAGAATTTTCTTCAGTGCCGATACATCTTTCCCAGCCACTTAGGGATCATTTTCCTGTTTGCCAGCGACAGTGCTTTACAGAAGGCTATGGCCTTCACAGTCTTAATAGTTAAAACCTCGAATCTACATTGTTGCCTCTGGAGGTGTTTGGCCAATTAATATTCTTGCTAGTGTTAGGTTGTGGAATTCTTTTTGAAATTCAGAGCTTCCTTGGTTTTGAACATTTAGCTCCATTTTAGAATGAAGGAAGGACATGATCAATATTATAGAGGAAACTTGAAGGAATAGTTTTAAGCCTTGTCATTTTAGAATTGAAGAACTTTTAGAAAAAAAGGAGAGGAAATAACGAGAAAGGGACAAGTTATCAATAACTGTACTCTGAAATCTAATTACAGACATTGGTAGTGGTTGCTAACCATTAGGGGTGTCAGAAACCAGAATATTTTAAGCAAGGGTTTATTTATACTCAAGAGGAGACTGATAGGCTGTTATTGTGGGAAACCAGTTCAGTTGCAGAAGCCAAATATGGTGCAGGTATGCACAGCAAAAATGCACAGCGAAATGCCTGGTGCAGCAATTTGCCTGAATTTTGAACTGCGTTAGTTGCTCGTTTTTTTCTTCCTTTTCTTAGTTTTCTAAAGTTCACTTTTACCTTCTCAAAGCATGGCCCTTATTGTGGAGGGTGTGAAATGGATTGGTGTAGTGTTCAAGAGCTGGTTTAAGATTCACTTGAAATGATGACTCTGTTTCTCGTTTTGCAGCATTTTAAGTTTTCAAATGATTGTCATCCTCACGTGGTAGGTAGCGGAACTCCTTTCAAAGTTAGATGTAAATACAGACTCCCAGATTTTGTGCACATACAGAGTTTCACATTTCTATCTAAAAATACCATATAAAATACTATTAAAATTAAATTGTATTGGTAGAATTTATATTTTTAAAATTCAAGTTGACCAAGATATCTCCAGGCAACTTAAGGCCAGGATCTGATTGTTGTTGGTCATTGTCTGAGGCGTATGAGGATGGTGGGAATGAAGGGGGCGGGCTGGTCAAGAGGGGAAGTATTAAGTCACTTGGGGAAGTGAGGGTGAGAAATTTTGCTGTGGTGGGTTTTCAGAATGAACCAAGCAGGAAAAAGGAAATCGTTCTCTATGGGTATTGTTCACTGTTGTGTGGACATGAAGACAATTAGCAGTCAAGTGTCATATGCACAACAGAAAAAAAAGTTACTCTGCCTTTCATGAAAGGGGAACAGGGTATGCAGAAAGAACACAAAATTAAGAGAGGTATTCTGTGCAAGAGGAAGCTTACTTGGCTCAAGTGAAATAACTGCTCTTTACTGCAGTTTAGGCACAGACAATGCATTCAGAAAAGCAGTTACACAGTGGCTCCTGCGTCCTTGTTTATTCCTTTCCTTCACTTAGACTCAGGTAGGGTGAGCCTGGGGCATTATCACCATGAAACCGACCCTGCTTTTTTGTGCCTTTTAGATGCCTACTGTGACATTTTCTTCATAGGTTTGTGATGGTTAGTGATTTCACATCATTATTTCTGTTCCTTTTTGGAATGCGCGTGTATTCAGGCTCAGTGGTGTCCGACTCTTTGTGACCCCATGGATTGCAGCCCGCCAAGCTCCTCTGTCCATGGGATTTTTCAGGCAAGAACGCTGGAGTGGGTCACCATTTCCTTCTCCAGGGGATCTTGCCAATCCAGGAATCGAAACCATGGCTCTTGTGTCTCCTGCATTAGCAGGTGGATTCTTTACCACTAGTTCTGCCTGGGAAGCCCTGGAAACCAAGTAGTAATTAGATATGATGATTCCTGGGTATTCATGTTTTTTCCAGAGAAATGACAGGATCTTAGAGAAGATGGGAGAGAAAAGGTAAGTTGTGTGATGACATGTTCTAGTCCTGGTTCTCCAGACTGAAACAAGTAACGGGTTTTTTTGGCATGAAATTTTATAGCTCAGCCTGGTTCTCCACAGCATGCCTTTGAATGGTCATCTTTAATTGGCTTACATTTTTAAAAAATAGAACAAGAATCCATATTTTACCAGTGGCTGAGATTTTAGCAATCAAGGAATAAAATACATGGCTAAAACCTAATTAAGTTCTTTTTGGTCCCTCCCATTGCTTTATCACATTAGTGGTGCTGGGTATAGTTTAACCTTTATGTACAGATTTAGTGTTGGGCCAAGCACTTTTATATCCATAAACTAATACCTCATATTAGGTAAGTATTATTATCTATGTTTTATGGATTACAAAGCCAGAGAGGTTAAAGTTACAGAGACGATTATAGTAGAGATGAGACTTGAACCCAGGTTTTCTCCACGGTTAGTGACCTCTTTACCAATTGAATAGGTGAATCTGTTATACAAATCTTTCTATAAATTATTTTCTGTTAAGTGAAAATTCCATGTTTCATTTTTAAGTGAACCCGTCCACTTAACAAAAAAAATATATTCCAGTAGAATAAAAAATGTATATGCTGCCTGATAATAAAATCACGTGTGTATAGCCATGTTTTTGTCATCACATACATTAAGGAAAATAACTGATAAACCAATAACAAATAATGTCAAATACCAAAATTAAATCTGAACGTATTGATATTAATAAGGAAGGCCATAATCAAAATGTTATTAAAATAAGACTCTAAAAGAAACCATACAGAAGTGACTTGGTTTGTGAATTCTTTAATTTAGGAATTAAATGAAGGGAGTGATACTTGAAGCGAAATTTAGCCTGAAGACTTAGGCTATCAAAAACATGCAGATTATGGTGAGCTGCCTTTTTTCATCCTGAAACGGGGAAACAGATCACTAAGTCTGGGAAGAAGTCATTCAGCTGAGGAAGATGAAGGCGAAGCCTGAGTCACCGACTCGCAGAGCCCACCGCCTTCCTGCTCCCCCCGTCCCTCCTCACGCCATCGTCCGCCTTCATCGTCTCCATCTGGGACCCCAGGTCCACCCAGCCCGGACAGGGAGAGAGAGAGGAGATGCTGGGCGGCCCTGGCACTGCAGTGACAGCAAGGCCCAGGCCACCATGGCCGAGTCTGTAATTTCTACTTCTGCATAAGTGGCCCTCTTTTCCCCCCACTAATTTACTCTTTTGTAATGAGTGAGTTTAAAAAACCTTTTTTTTTTTTAATATTGCTTTCAGATGTGACTCAAGGCAGGGTTTGAAAATAAATGTTGGCCATTACCTTATCAGATGCTGTTATGGCCTTATTTTTAAACCTCCTTTCCTCCGAGGGCCTGTTCAGAGTGCAGAGGGCTGCCGCAGACAAGTGGGGGCCGGGAGGGTGGGTTGTTGGCCTGAGGCACTTATTTGCTTGAGAAAAATTGCTGCCAGATGAGTGGTTTTTAGAAAGCTCCGGCTGCTGATGTGGTCTTTAGTAGGGGGGGGGTTAAAGGGAGTGCAGTTTCTCCTCGTCTTTATAAATATTTGCTGGAGAGCTAATGGGTTTTTGTGTGCCTGTGTATTTCCTTTTTCTATTGGGGAAATTACCAGTAATACAGGAACATCCTGTGATAAAATATACGCAGTACAGGCTGAGAGAATGGATGGATGAAATAGAGGAAATGTGCCCCGGGCCTGTGGCATGCGTAGTATGACTAGTCCTGGCATCTTGATTTGCTTATAGGTGATTAACGACAGTATAAATAGAGGAATGTGTAGGGCATAAATAAATAGGCTCTTCCATCAGCTGCTTTTAGCAGAAAAACCATTCATCCCCATCAAAGAAACCACAAATGCTCTCCCAAGCCTAAATTTTATTTTCAATTAGTTACCCACCCTGGAAGAATGCCAGTGGGAATAATCCCATGTAACTCCAAATGCTCCCGTGTCTGAAGGAATAGAGCCTTCATCACATTGCTTAAATGGTATATAGATGCTCTCCCAGAGTAATACGTGCTAATCTGATTAGATGCCTGCATTGAGGTAGTGAGACGGGGAATACTGTAAATCTGAGTTTCCAGGCAGACAAACACAGGAAAGATCTCCAACTATAATTGCTGATTCTGTGGAAAATAGAAGCGTAGAAACTTCTAAAAATACTTACCTTTGTTCTCCTTATCCTGTCTTCAAAGGGGAGTTAAAATATGGCTCCAAAATGCAAGGATTAGCTTACTATGTTTTAATTTACCAATCCTCACTATGTGAAATTATATATTAATAAATATTTTAAACCACAAATTGCATTCCAAAATATTTACTTGTTGCCTTTTAAGAAGGGGCTTCCCGGATGACTTGGTGGTACAAGATTCTGCCTGCAATGCAGTAGATGCAGCAGATGTAGGTTCGATCCTTGAGTCAGGAAGATCCCCTGGAGAAGGAAATGGCAACCCACCCCAGGATTCTTGCCCAGGAAAACGCCATGGACAGGAGCCTGGCAGGCTACAATCCGTAGGATCACAAAGAGCCGGACACGACTAAGCAACTGTGTCCATGGACGTATGCCTTGTAATAAACAGGAGTTCTTTCCAGAAGGAGTGTGAAGAAAGCTTGAAGAAAGCTCTCACAGCAGGGCACGTGGAAGGCCCCCTCCTCTATCCAAAGGAGCCCTGCTGGGTTCCTGCAGGTGTGTGAGGGCAGCAGAAGGGCTCTGAGGGCAAGAATCACAGGCTGGCAGCCCTGGTGCCTTTGTCAGCTGCCCCCAGACAGCAGGAGAGAGTGTCATGGTGAGCCCACCACCCCTAGTCCAGCCTGTTATCCTAGCTGGGGGAGCTAAGAGCTCTCTGGTCCTTCTGGTGCCAGGATACAACCCCCCAGGCTCTCACTCTCCCCCCCTCTCTGCTGGACCCTCCTAGAGAAAGCCATGCCCCTCTCTGGAAACAGCTTTCTTTGCAGACGTGGGCAGTGGAGAGAAGATAGAGCTGTATGTTTTCTTGCTAAACCCTGGTTACCTGGCATCGGGCACCTGGTCAGGGTGGTCGCTGGCGGGCACCCAGATTGGAGAGGTTATTTTGACAGCACAACTCCTGCTTTTTCTGAGCGCATAAGTTAGAGACACCCTTTGACTAACCAGCTACCCACCCCCTCATACGGTAGACTGAGGAAGTAAAAGATTCAGTTGAAATATAACATATGGAAAACTGCACAAATCGTAAGTGTACATCTTAATGAATTTTCATAAGTAGAAACACCCATGTAACCAGTATCCTAGTGAAGTTTCCTTTTATAATGATTTCTTTCTTAATTATATGAAGCAATTTGTAGGAATTTTTGAAAAATACAGCAAAGTATAATAAAGAAAATACAACCCATGCATTGTACCTACTTCCCCTAAAATGATCACTGATTAACATTTTGGTGTGTTTCCAGCCTGTCTTTTCCTCTCTTACACACACAAAGATATAGATGCATGTCCATAAACACACACATGGTCCTGCAACCTCTGAAGCTTCGTACACGTCTGTGTGAATAAACACAGAAGCTCCAAATAATTGCAATAACATGCATAACCTCTGAAGCTTCATACATGTGTGTGGGAATACACACAGAAGTTCCAAATAATTGCAATAACATGACCTACAGATTTGTAGACACTTAACTATCTGGTGCTTGGCTTCCTCAGCAGAGTAGCCAGGATATAAGGGAAACGAAAAACCATCTGTCTCCTTACTCCATAGCAGGAGAAGAGCTGCTTATGAAGGAGGGGGTAAATAGATGGCTGACATATACTTATGGGTGATTCATAGGTTTTGTTTATTCAGTATTTTCCTTCTCTCTCCTAGCATTGATGATAGGAAGTGTAAAACCTTCTTAATGCAGAGCATTGAGTAGAGACCTTTTCATGCCGAGCAGGGGTGAGACCTGGACTCACATTTTTCCGGCTCCTCCGTGAAACAACCCCTTTTGGCTCCAACTTCACTTTTACCAAAAGGCCAACTTTCCTTTTTCTTTTTTTAATTAGCTTTCTCACAGATAGCCAAGCAGAATTTAACCACAGAGCTCTTGCTTTAACAAAAGGAAGCGGAATCAAAATGTTGGAAATGGGCCCGGTGGTTTTGTGAGTTGCAGCAAAATGATCTTCCCCATCATGACTAAGATGGATGCGATGGTGCTTCACTGCACTGGGCTGGGGGCTTTGGTGATCTCTGAGTCTCCCGCTAATGCTGTCGGGAAGGGAATGGTTGGCACCAGCTTCCCATTGCCGTTGGTGGTACAGCCTGTACTGTCCATCTGCTTTCGGGCTGGCCAAGTCTGCAGGGGGCTTGATAGGGTCCCTTGTGCTGAGAAAAGCTGCTTCCATCAGAACTGCCTGCCCTTCTCTTTTTTACGTATTTATTTAAAAATTTTTTGTTTTATTTTTGTTTTGGCTGCAATATGCAGAATGAGAGATCTTAGTTCACTAACCAGGGATCTAACCTGTGCCCTCTGTATTGGGAATGCAGAGTCTTAACCCCTGGACCACCAAGGAAGTTCCTGCCTATCGTCTTTTAATATCTTTTATATCCTTATGCACTGGGGATTTGAATTTTTACACATAGAGAAAGTTTATTGGATTTTTTATATTTTTTATATTTGTAAAATGTTTTCTTAGATCACAGCTTTCTTCTTGCTTGTTAAAAAGCATGTTCACAGGGGCATCCATGGTGGTCCAGTGGTTAAAATTTCACCCTCTAGTGCAGGGAGTGTGGGTTCGATCCCTAGTTGGGGAGCTTTGATCCCACAGGCTCCCTCCAAAAAAACAAAAAACAAAAGCAAAAAAAAAAAAAACACCCATAAAATAGAAGCAATCAATAGTGTAACAAATTCAGTAAAAGCTGAATTGTCCATATCAAGGGGAAAAAAATCTTAAAAAAGACAGCATGAGTTGAAAGACATTAAAAACAAATATGTTCACAAATAGTATGAAGTAGCCTGCATGTTTACCAAAGTTCTTATGTTTCTTTGCAGTCGGAATCAGCTGTCCGCCCTGCCGGCCTGCCTGTGTGGTCTCCCTCTCAAAGTCTTAATCGCAAGTAACAACAAACTTGGATCACTGCCTGAAGAGATAGGTCAGCTCAAACAGTTAATGGAGTTGGTATGTTACTGATTTTTCAGATGCCCTTCTTGTTTGTTTGCTAATCATAACCCATCAAGGTAATCAGAAAGACTTTTTCTTACAGTGGGTCAAGGAGAAGATCATGTTGTTGGAGGTATATGATAAAGATATTAAGTGGAAAAGGGAATAATCATGGCTTTGCTGTGACAAGGAGTCCCTGAAATTTACAGGTTTCCTGTAGTTTACACTGCCTGAAGTTTGCAGGATTTACAGTTCCTCAGGTTCACAAATTATCCTATGGTAGTTAGGTCACTGTTTTTTCAGATTGGATAAGTAAGTTTGTAATAAAATATGGATACACTGGCAAAATAATCTGCAAATAAGTTAGTAGGCCACACTTTGTGAAGGTACATAATTAAGTCAGAAAGAACAGAGTGCTCTGATTCTGTAAGGATTTTAGTAACCATTGCCCCAAATTGATGTAACTTTAGAATGTGACCATAACCCCAGGGATAAGAAAGAAGAGCAAATTATAAATAGGCAGAGATGGGTTGTAAGTATGTACCTGAGGACAAGAGGTCATCTCCTTCACCACTAATTGAGTTACTGACCTTGTTCCTCAAAGGGGAAAAGAGCTAGTTCTTTCTTGACTTCCACTGAGCTAAGGTATCTTGGGTGAATGAAGAGGCAAGAATAAGCAACTGGGCTCACCCATAATCATCACAATTGATCCTCCAGCAAGCATCCTCCCATACTGTCCCTGTTGTTGTTTAGTCACTCAGTCATGTCTGACCCTGTCTCTGTGTTAAGCACAAAGCAGGATGTTCTGATTACAACCATGAGCAGGACACAGTACCTTCCTTGAAGTAGACTCCAATCTAGGACATTGATAGCCAATAACTTTTCTCTTACATGCCAGTTCCAGTTAATGTCTTTGAGGCCACCTGGCACATTGGGGTGATGGCGTATGGGGCCCAGATAGAGCATGCTGGGACTCCACGGTCAGGTGTGCGTCTGGGATTGGCTCAGAAAGGGACAGCACCCATGTCACTTACGTATCCACTTTGATTTTAGGGAAGAAGTGAGTAATTGCGATATAAAGGCAACAGAGCTGTACAAAGAGTGCCTTTTTCTGTGACAGCAGTATCTGACGTTCATGCCCACAAGCTCACATCAAGAGCTGGGATGAGTCCTAAGGATACAGGGGTCGTCACATCACCAGTACCACGACATTTGGTCAGGGATTATGAGTGACCAGCATAAGACACTGGAAAGGTGTTGAGAAGCATGGCAGCCATGGCAGCCGTTGGTTTTCTTACTCAGCTTTCCATACTTCTCTGTACGGTGGAGAGGTTGCCTCGCCCACAGATCCCAAGGTTGAATGTCCTTCAGCTAAAGCATTTAGCAGGACCTGCTAGCATGTTTCAGCCCTGGTTTCTGAGTGAGAGAGACGAGATCTGGGTCCGGTGTCCTCTCCTGACTCGGTCAGCGATGCCCAGGGCCTTCGGCCACACTGCTTGGACGTGGCTGCTTGACTGCCACCTAGAGGGATGATTCCCAAAGAAGACAGATGTTAATTTAGGCGGATACACTCCTCCTACAAAGTCGCTATTACAAGAAGTAAGTGCTTGGCCTAGGGACTGACTGATTCAGTCCTGGGTTGAGAATGGTTTAGACGGGAAGAGACCTTTGAGAGTCTGCTTACATAAGTCCATGTAAGGGACAGACTTGTGAGCATTTTCGAGCACATCACTCTTTCTGCAAGGACTGTTTCTTCCTTCTCTTCTTCACTTGGTCAATTTTTAGCCAAATTAGATTTCACTTCCTCCAAAAATCCTTCCCAGATTCTCCAAGCCAGAGTAGGATTCTCCTAAGGCCAGCACTCTCTACATGGCACTGAATTTTCATGGAACCGCATTTGTCTTCTCACTTGGCATTCTCTAGGCCAGTACCCACTAAACCCGGAAAGCTGCTTCAGCACCGGAACAGCGTGTTACTTGTTCTATCTCAGTGCTTGACACGAGATGTTATTGTTTAGTTGCCAGGTTGTGTCCGACTCTCTCTGACCCCATGGACTGATAACTTCCGGCTCCTCTTCATGCAATTTTCTGGGTGAAAATACTGGAGCGGGTTGCCATTTTCTTCTCCAGGGGATCTTCCTGACCCAGGGATCAAACCAACATCTCCTGCGTTGGCAGGATTCTTTACCACTGAGCCACAGGGAAGCCCCTGACACAAGATTGACATCCCCAAAACATGATTGCTAAGGGCTACTATTAGGTCGGGGAGAGTGGGCCACGAAGGTGGCTTGGGATAGATTGGGAAGACTCCCACATACCCTGCCAGTGAGGGGCGACTCTGTCTTTCAGTCCAATTTAATTCAGAAGTTTCCATATTAACCGATTCCAGAAAACAAAAAGTATACCAAATAACACTTTGGATGGAACGGAGAGTTATATGCCTTAAAAAAAATGCTTCTTTTAGGAGTCTGAAACACCCAAATCTAAGTTTACTAGAATTTGGATTAGGTCTTGCCGATCCAGTGTGAATAAGGAGTTGGGTTTTTTGCACTGCCCAGGCTCCCATGGAGTGGATGGGTGGCACGTCGGTGAGGTCAGTCTTTGGCAGCCAGCCTGTGTTTCGGTCCCACTGCTCCCGGGCTTATGCCGACAGCATGCCCGCCCTCAGCTGTGGGCTACCGGCCTGCTCATCCACTAAGAGGGGCCACACGTGTTGAGCCCTGGAGCCAGCCCCACACGGAGCAGGGCTTTCCTTGGATACTCGTCAGCTGCTGGGCTGGCATGCGGCAGAGGTGGAAGAGCACCATCTGCAGCCTCAGGGCACGTGAGCTGCTGGCTGGCTCTAAGGGGTGCTCTGGGCTTTTCTTTGCTCCCTGACCGGAGCCCAGCTCCAGAGAAGGCCGCTCTGCTTCCTGGATCCAGCACCGTCATCAGCCCCCTCCTTGTGTCTTTTCTCCACTAGCAATAAACTGTTGAACCCCTGAGCCCTGGAATGTTAGAGCCATCGGGGTTTTTTTTAAAAGACATCTAGTCCAAACTTTCAACATCTTGCAAAAGAAGAAATCCAAGGCAGAGAGATAGTGAGCGACGCCTGGAATGTCACCCTGGCGAGCTGACTTACAACCCAAACAGAAATGCCCTCACCCAGCGCGGTCCCGTGAAGAGACTATGCAGGCAGCAAATGTCATTTTATTTTTTGTTTTTGCCTTAAAAAAAATATATATTGAAAAGTAATTAGCCTCCAACTAATAAAAATAAATGAAAAAAATATATACATTGGGATATAGTTGATTTACTACTTTTTGCTGTATGGCAAAGTGAATCAGCTATACCTATATCCACTCTTTTTAAGGTTCTTTTCCTATATAGGTCATTACAGAGTACTGAGTGGAGTTTCCTGTGTCCTACAGTAGGTCCTTATTAGTTATCTATTTTATATATAGTAATGTGTACCTATCAGTCCCAGTCTTCCAGTTTATCCATCCTCCCCTTTCCCCCTTGGTAATCACTAGACTGTTCTTTACATGTGTGACTCTATTTCTGTTTTTGTAAATAAGTTCACTTGTACCATTTTTTTTAAAGATTCCACATATAAATGATATCATATGATATTTGTTCTTCTGCAAATGTCATTTTAAATGTACTAGTAGCCACATTAAAAGAACAGAAGCAAGTGAAAGTCATCTTTACAACATATTTAATTAACCCTGGATAGCCAAAATATTGTTTCAACATCTCTGCAATGTAAAATGGATGAGATACTTTACAGTCTTTCTTTCATCCTAAGTTTTTAAGGTCAACTGTGTATTTTCCACCAGCACATTATAGGCTGGACTGGCCACACTTCTCTTGCCCAGTAGCCACATGTGGCTCATGGTCACCCTTCATGGGCAGCCCTGTATTCTGTGTTCTTTCTGCTCTATGAGCAAGCATGATCTTTGCAAAAAGCATTTATTTGCAAAGTTGATGAATATTTAATAAGTTGCCATTATTTAACCACAAAGGGTGACTGGCCTTGCTTAAGGTCACAGACTAAAAATGACTGGTTTCCGTCTGTTCTTATTTGTCTTTCATATCTTTTTGCTTAAAATAGTTCTGGTACTACAGGTAACCACGTCAGAGGATTTTTAGCTATCAGTTGGAAAAATAATTCCCTGGGGAGCCTGAAATAATTCTGGAATTGCATGGGAGTCTCCTGTTTTGTAGTTACATAACAACGAACTTACAAAAAAAAAAAAAATTGGGGAGCTCCCCAAGCATTCAGGCTGCATGAAGCCACCTAAGTGCTGATAAAATCTCACAGTTTATTATCAGGCTCTGAACATTGTTTAACTATTTTGGAAGAAATATTTTGAAAATGTTCATGTTAGACTCAAAGAGTATGCTAAACTGAGTTGTAAACTCTTCTCTTCCAAGAGTCATCATTGGCTTAAAAGACAGAAATGATAGCCATCTGTAAGAAAGGAGGTGCCCTCTCTGATTTTTGAGGAGTTGGGAGTTGGAAAACAGTATCTTACTTTCCTGAATATATCAGTTACCTTAAGAACCTTAAAACATAAAGCATTGACATTTAGTGATTGTACAGAGATACGGATAAGCATTTTTCCTCCTTCCCTGAAGACTTTCATTAAGAAGTACTTCTGAGATTTTTTTTTTTTTTCTTAAATCCACAGGAGAGGCCAGGATGGATTAACACATCGTTTCAGGTGCTGAAAAACTTAGGGAGCCTGAGCCTAAACTCTATTGAGTTTGTGCCTCAAAGCATCATTTCTAATGGGAATGATGTAGGACTTTTTGACCTCCTTGGACACTGCATTACGTCTGTACTGCTTGTCTCCTTGGAGCTGTAGCTGTCTGTGTTCCTTTGTTAAGTCTTTATATCTGCGTGTTCTTTCTATCAGGGACAGAGATACATGGCCCTGGCATTTACTGAGCACTTACATTGTATGCAACACACTTCGCTGGGTATATGACATGTGTTCCATCATTCGATCCTGACAGTCGCCCAGCAAGGTGGATATCCTGTCTGCCTTTCACAGACAAGTTTGGGTTTCAGAATTACTTACCCAAAGGCATGGGGCTACGATGTGGTGAAGCTGGAGTGAAAACCGAAACCTTTCCACGGCACAGCGGTGGCTGAGCTCACCGGGCCTTCATCTGGATTGCAAACCTCTCATGGAGAGAAGCCGTGGTTTCTTTCTGTGGAGCTTCCCTGTTTCCACTTGCAGTGGTTTTCCCATTAAAGTTGTGGCAGGCCATGAACAGCAGGGAGAATGTTACAAAAACAGGGTGTGGTGCAAATGGACAGTGTCTGTGAGTTTCCTCCTTGAAGAACCACAAGCCAGGCACAAGGGTCAGTAGACTTCTCTTGAGTTGACTAAACATCATGTTATTTTTAAAGATCCTACAAACTTGTCTTTTGTTGTGTTTTTGTTTTTTTGTTTTACTTGTCAAGTCATGCCTGAAGGGTAAGGTGTGTTAAATATTTGGTGAGAAATACCGTATGAAGCCATGTTATTAACAGATGGCTCTGAGGAAGACAGGCACACTAAGAACATAGTCGTTTGAGAACCTTTTATGGGGCCTTTGTCAAAGGTCACCATCTTCCCTAGTGGCTCAAACGGTAAAGCATCTGCCTACAATGTGGGAGATCTGGATTCAATCCCTGGGTCGGGAAGATCTCCTGGAGAAGGAAATGGCAACCCACTCCAGTACTCTTGCTTGGAAAATCCCATGGACGGAGGAGCCTGGTAGGCTACAGTCCATGGGGTCACAAAGATTCGGACACGACTGAGCGACTTCACTTTGCCTTTCACTTTAGGTCTCACTGGTTCTCTGATTGTGCTGACTCACGGGTCCACAGATGGTCCATCTCTCATTTGGTTTTTCTCAATCCTGTCTCCTCTCAACTCATGCTATGGGTGAAAATTGTGTCTTCCAGCGCTTAGCTTCACATAAGAGAACATAATATCACTGTTTTAGAAGCCCGCTTTTTCAACCCAAAAACTCACAGGGTCTGACTCAGGTAATAACTGACTAGAAGATGCATTTTCTGGCCCTGAGTAGACACACTATTGTTTGTTTGTTTTCTTTCCTCCTTTTTTGTGTGAAATATCTGGCTGTGTGGAGAGTTGGAATTCAAGGATAGAGTAGACACTGGATGTATTGAGCAGCTTATAAGGAAAATCTCTTCATTATTTTTATGTGTAGCATTCTGGTCTCTGAGGTAGATTTAACAGAGACAGGAATTCATGTCTACTCAAATCATAGGTCCTTTCATAGTCTCTGCAGATGCCTCCCAACCTCTCTGGTTTCTGTGAGAGAATTGGAGAACCAAGGCCTGTTCAAGGTCCCTTCTGTTGCTTTTACCTCTGCATTTCTTATGAAGAGCCAGGGGGTGAGGTGTGTGTTTGTGGGTATGTGGAAGGGTGTGAACTAGAGTTTTATACTAGAAAGAGACTCTCAGTAAGTGTTGAGAGGTAATAATTTATCATACCAGAGGTTGCTTGAAAAAATTTTGAATTTAAATGAGCATACCAATTTGTTTTAAAAAGTTCTTACTACAGGCTTTTAGATTTTTGATTGCTAAAAAATCAAAATTGACATTACTCCTAAGTCAGTTAAGCATCTGTCTTTCAACAAATTTTTTCATTATTTCTAATGTGGTAGAAGGATTTTCCTGACGTTGTAAGGAAATTAGAGTGATCTATAATCTCATCTCTTCTTTTTACATAGGAACAGAGAGGTTAAGATATTGACCTCAAGTTGCACAGTGGAAGTCACACAAAGGCATTTCCACAAAAGGATATGGTCACATGATGGGAGGCCACTAGTATTAATAGCTTGTATTTCCTGTTAGAATGCTCGCATTTTCTTCTGTTAAATAAAGAGCTAGATTTTAAAATATGACTTAAGCCATAGTATAGCAACAGTAAGATTTTGAAAACCCAAGAGTCAGGGGAAGATAGCTCATGAGAGTACCAGATGCAGTTCTGCAGCGTAGTCTGGTCTCCCTGGAAACCTTCTCTAACCAAAAATCATCTTGACACACTTAATTATGTTGGCTTTCATTAGAAGTTACAACTTGAAAAAACAGGTCTAGTCTTTCTAAAAATGTTACATTCTGAAAATGAACCTTTCCTGCTTTAATAATCTTGAACCTATGCTAATGTTTTAAATCCTTGTCATTTTTGCATTCTGAAGGTAAGTTTGCGACTAGCAGTCAGTCAGCTAAAATGTATTAATCTGGAACATGCATTTAACCTTTTTAGAGACTTTTTTGTTAATTGCCCAGAAGGGTTGTGATGAATGAGAATCTTAACTTCTAAAGTCTTTCTTTGGGTTGCTTCAGAGCATTTTGATTAAACCAGCTGAAAATACATGTATTTTAAGTCATTGCTGAAGTTGTTTTTTTAATCTAAATGAGAAAATTGGCTGGCCCATAAAATGTAAGTTTGAGTGTTTATGTGATTATGTAATGCATAATGATTAGATTCATTTCTGTTTCAAAAAGAATAGAATTAGTAAATATTTATGATACACTTAAGATTTTTGCTTTTGGGCCTTTCTGTTTATTTACAATATTATAATGCTAAATATATGGTAATTTGGTTTCACTATAGCTTGCAATAATTATTCTGCAGGACATAGCTTAGGGCTAATAGACAATTCAGAAGGGATTCATGATTATCTAAAGAAGCTACTGGTTCTGGAACTCATAACTTGATAAATTATCACTATTGCAGCCATATGGGGCATTAATGTTGTTTATTTTTAAAATTTATTTATTAAATCATATCTTTTTAAAATGAACTCTCCCCCCTAAAAAAACAAAAACAAAAAAACATACTTTCTTTTAGACCAAATGGGGAAAGACATGTTCTAAAGAACCAAGCTATTCTAGGAATGTTGCTTTTTTACTTTCTAACCTGAAGTATCCTATCCAAAAACATCTAGACTATTTTCCTCTCTGTCCTCCTCCTCATTCCCCAACTAATTAAGACATAATTACCTATGTGGTTTTATTTTTGTGGCAAAATTCATAACCTCTTTAAAACTTGGCAGGGTTTAGTAGCTGAGAAGGAAGAGGTTAGCACAGTTTTTGCAGTATTGATCATACAAGAGTGAAAAGTCTTTATCTCGCTTTCCCCTCATTATTTTGGCAGAACAGGAAGTAACTGATGGCAGTGCAGAGTATTATTAAAATAATTTGACCTTCATCATATACCCTTCAAAATGTGAATGGACAATTGGACTTTGTGTTTCTAATGGTCTACAGATGTCCTGTCTTGTAAGTTAGAAGGAAAACCTTGTTGTTAACATTATGTGAAGTTCTTTAAAAAAATAAATTAAGAAAGCATTTTCCCTCCTGGTAAGTAAGTATTTAAATATAGCTGAGGGGAGTCTACTTCCTTTGATAAAGCCACTTAGAAATATATGTTGGAAAAATTATCTATATTTAGGGAAAGTTAGGGAAACAGCAGACTCTAATTTCATGACTTAACCAGCAGTAATCAACAACGTGCAAAGTGAATATACTACACAGGAAAAAAATAGAATAAAAATGCATTTTATCTCAGAGTATTTCATAATGCTGCCTAAATATATCTGTTTTCTCTTGGCTTGCCCCTCGCAACTCTCTTGTTTTAAGAGAAAGATTTTTAAAAAATTATGTGTTTGAAACTTCTCAAAATCATCAGTTTCACATTGAAAAATCTGCAGTTCCCATCTTCTGCAAAAGAATCTTTCTCATGCTATCAGTCACAGACTTAGAAAAAAAATTTCAGATGTCAACATAAATTCTCCTTAGAGGTGGGAAAATAATCTGACTGATTCTTCCTTCAGGATCATCAACAATCTGTGCCTGATCCTGAGTCCAATAAAATAATTTAATTTCATATATTTCTAGGGCTCACCTGTGTACCATTTGTGTGAGGGCTCTTAGATTTTAAAATGGTACTTCTTGCAAATTTGTAACTTGGTTGAAGCAAAGAAAGATAAAACTTCCACTGCGTGGGTCTGGTTATTGACTTCTATGGCTGCTGAGATGCTGTTGTAGTCGGGAGAAGATGGCATTTCACTTTTCACTTCTCATACATGGACGTATATTCAGAAAGGCAGAATAATTTATTGACTCAGTGAGGGGGTAAGAGTGACCGAGCCAGTCTCTGGACCTCCTAATTATGTAATTACTTCCTTAGACTTTTATGTCTCTCCAGATGTGCTTGTGGGTTTTTTTTTTTTTTTTTAACATTAAGGAAGCCTTTAATAAAATTTGGTGTGACTTTTCTGGGCCAGAAGCAATGCAGCAACAGCCAGCTCGGGGGTGATGCCATCGAACATCTAATGTTCTTAACCTGTCACATGCCAGCCCCCCACCTCCACCCCAAGTCAGAGCGCTGAGTGCAGAACAGCGTGGCGGGCTGATTCCAGCGTGTGTGCCCAGACTTCATAGATCACAGCTTAAATGCCTTCAGTATGAGTGATGTTATTCCTTTTCATCAAGTGATATCCATGTAACACCTTCATGACCATGACAGATTGGCAGGTCACCTGAGGACGTTGAGAAGAGATGGGACCAGAGGACAGCGATCCACTGTGTTCTGTGCAGCCCTGCTCTTACACAGAGCCTGGAGCTTTCAGGGAATTGGTCAATGAGTTCCTCTCATATAAGTGATTATGAAACGAGGCTTTGTTCCTTCTAAAAGGAGGAGCGAAGGGGGATTTTTTTTTGTACATTGAGCAGTGGTGTGGGATGTTTACGGACTTGATCTCATTGGGATCATTTGTAGTCCAAATATACCTATGGTTCTGTGACATCAAGCAGGACCTGCAAGAAATTTGGTGTGTATGTTGGGGCCTCCTGGGCTCCCAGCCAGAGACAGAATAAACTGCAGCATCATGGAGCATCAACATAAAGCAGCTTAAGACGTTTTATCCAATATGTATTGATCTTGTACTTTCTACCTGGCATTCTGCTTGGCACCAGGAGATCAAAGTGGCTAAGAAATAGTCTCTTCCATCTAGGAGCTTGTGGGCTTACAGGAGGAGGCAAACAATTGAGTGGTTTTGAGTTTTGGTACTTTATCCTAGAGTTTCTAAGGAGCTGCTGCAGATGTTTGAGCTGGTGGATGACACAGTGAAGTTCACACTCTGTAAATCTTCACTGTGTGAAAGATGAATCCAAGGAGGAGCTTGATGCTTGCAGACAACCAGGAGACCATTATAGTGTCTGGCTGAGAAATACTGCTGGTCTGGACTAAGGGGGTAGCTGGGGTGAGGGAGGGGGAGAGCAGGGCAGAGCTACCAGGAGCAAGAGGAAGAGTGGGATTAGGGATGATAATACGATAGAAGATTAAAGATGTCATGGCCACCATTTTGCATGTGTCGAGGTTATTCTCATCAATGATTCAGTTTAGTTCAGTCACTCAGTCGTATCTGAGTCTTTGCGACCTCATGGACTGCAGCACGCCAGGCTTCCCTGTCCATCACCAACTCCTGGAGCTTACTCAAACTCATGTCTATCATGTTGGTGATGCCATCCAACCATCTCATCCTCTGTTGTCCCCTTCTCCTCCCGCCTTCAATCTTTCCCAGCATCAGGGTCTTTTCCAATGAGTCAGTTCTTCGCATCAGGTGGCCAAAGAATTGGAGTTTTAGCTTTAGCACCAATGCTTCTAATGAATATTCACGGCTGATTTCCTTTAGGATTGACTGGTTTGATCTCCTTGCAGTCCAAGGGACTCTCAACAATTAAAATAAATAAATTAATTTTTAAAAAAAAGAGTCTTCTCCAACACCACAGTTCAAAAGCATCAATTCTTCTGCGCTCAGCTTTCTTTATAGTCCCAATTCTCACATTCATACACGACTATTGGAAAAACCATAGCTTTGACTAGACGGGCCTTTGTTGATTACCAGTGGAGTATTATTTTTTCCAAGGCAGAGAAGACATAGTCTTCATCCTCCACAGTCTTGTTTGTAAATGTTTATAAACATGTTCCAGTCCAAAGTTTTCAGCCTTCTGATAAGAATTAAATTTAAAATAAATAATGTATTTAAACAATGCATTAATATACATAATTATACACTGTAAATTGTGAGCGTCTGGTGAGATAGGGTAGTGGCTGAACAGTGGGTTGGGAATTGGTTCTGAGTGTTTACTCTGCAAGTCTTGGACAATTGACAGAACTTTCCTGGGCCTCGTTTTTCTGATCTGTGCATATTAGGCCAGTAATACTGTCCCATGGATTTGTTGTGAGAATTAAGTAAGACTGAAGCACGTGAATGCAGCAGCCCGAGAATAGCTACAAAAGGCTACTAACATGCCTCTTTTTACCTTTTCTCTCCCCAGAGGATGTTTTTAAAACATTGTACTTTCTTCTTTTTCTCTGTGCTAAGCCTCACTTGGCCTCAGACCTGGAGACCAATATAAAAATGTACCTGTATAGTTATTCTAATATTTAAATTCCTTAATGAGATTTCCCCTGAAATGCTTGATTTCCCAGCGAAAGGCCTTTATTCTTTCTCTTTTTGTTTGCGATGCAGGACGTCAGCTGCAACGAGATCACAGCTCTGCCTCAGCAGATAGGGCAATTGAAATCCCTACGAGAACTGAATGTCAGAAGAAATTACCTTAAGGTTTTACCACAAGGTAAAAAAAAAAATAGAGGGAAAAATGAATCAACAGAAGACTTTTATTATTTTTTAATAACCGTTGTGAAGGTAAATCCAGTCATGTTTGTGTGTACCTATTAATATTGATTATAATTTGAATTTCATGTGTAGATAACAGAGAAGTTACATTTACGTTGTAATTTTAGTCAAGGGTTTCAGTAACAAAATCATTCCCCCGCATAAAGCTGTGTGTGTGTGTGTGTGTGTGTGTGTGGTGTTTGCTCAGACTCCCATAACAAAGTACCAAGGACGTAGTAGACTTAAACAATGGAGATATATTTTCCTGCAGTTTGGAAGCTGTAAGTCTGAGATCATAGTGTTGGTCAGTTTTGTTTCTTTAGAGGCCTCTCTCCTTGACTCCCTGCATTTTCATGCCGACTTCCCACTGTGTGTGTCCTAACCTCCTCTTCTTGTGAGGACACCCATCATATTGGGTTAGGACCCTCCTTCCCTAATAACCCCATCAACTCACCTACCCTATAAGGGCCCTGCCTGCCTCCAAATACAGTTACATTCTGAGGAACCGGGGGGGTGGTCACGGTTCCGACATAGGAGTTTGGGGGTCACACAGTCCAGCTCCTATCAGGAGGCAACATGAGTGGCTGTTGGTGTGGACCTGTGATGTCCTCAACTGTCCGGCCAACACTTAGTTGCGGTGCTTGGTCCTGCAGATCCAGGGAGCACCTTGTGTCTCAGATCCACTCTGCAGGAGAGGGTGTGCCCCTGCTGAAGTGAAATTTGGACCCCTAGCTCTGGTTGTTTTCATGAATTTCTTGAAGCCTGGAGCAAGGATGGAGACTCAGGTCCCCAGAGACACAGCACGAACTCGGAGCCCTGCAGATAGCACCACCTAGGAGCCAGACTAGGGCAAACACTTCTCTGCATCTCTGGGCTTCCACACTGTGCCCTCTGATATGATGTTGTGTTGAAGTTCAAGTAAAAAGATGCTCAATAGAAAAAAAATGGTCAGTCAACTGTACTTCAATATAATAAAAATAAATAAAAAATTAAAGAGATACATTTATTCAGAAGTGTTAGGCCATTAAGAACTTTGATAAGGAGCCTTGTAGGTGGTGCTGGATCTGAATTTCACATTTTGGGATCCTCATTTGGCCCTGAATCAGGGAGGAGTTGATGAACACTGTAACATTGAATGCTTTCTCCAGAACATACTCTGGTTTTCCAAGATGACACTGGTTTCTGTCATTTTCATTTGAGCACACGAGGCATGCCCAATTTCAAATTTACATTTGCAAATATACCTCAAAGCTAAAGTGTATATTTGGAAACAGTCAGCATTTGGTTAATCTGACCCTCACACAGCTATTTTAGAACTGCCTGATTTTTATTATTCTGTTCCTGCTTCATGATCTTTGGCTTGAAATGCTTCGTTATTCAAAGCAAGAAAATGGAGCTCACGAAAGGGAGAGATCTTTATAAAATGTCATCTGCTTGAAGTGTATCTTCCATCTTCACCTTTCTCATCCTGACTAGTATTTTAAAGAAAGAAAATTAGAAACTTAGCATAAAGATTTATCACTTTATTACTTGACATGACTTGGCATAAAAACTGATTTTTCATTTTGTCATTATGCAGTTCTGCTTTTCAGTGGATGAAATTGTTTTCTTGGTTTGAGCAAGTACAAAGGAAAAACTCTTTATTATATAGACAGCAAATCTGTAAGCATATAACCTTTCATAGCATTAAGGAAAACTTTCATTTAAACTTAAGCTGTTATGTTAATTATTGAGAAATCATTACAAATTATTGAACTCTTATTTTTTTTTTAAATTTAATCATTTAACAGTTTTCTGTAATAGAAACATGAGGGAAGAAAGTGCATCTGTAAAATCAAGAGATTTGTTTCTGAAACTGTTCCTTGCGCTCTTAACTTAAAAGCATTCCTTCTAAAAAGATCGGTTACAAATTCCTATGCTTTCCATAATTCTGTTTTCTCAGATTCCATATTTTAATAAACACTAAGAGCTAAAACTTTAGTTTACTGGAAAATCTTTTTAAAAAAAATAATTTCCTGAATATCAAGTTTCTTTTTGCTTCACTCCAGAGAACTCTGTTAACAAAAGAGCATTGATAATGCTCTGAGGCAGTGAATTTAAAGACTTTTAGTATTTACTCATTTACTTTTCCTCTTTAGTATCCTTCCTCATATACTTTCAATCTGAGAAGGAGGGGAAAGGTTTGTGGCCTTATTGCCCAGATCCGTTTTATGGTGTTTTTCCTCATGCAGCCGGGAGACTCTTTCTTCGTACTTTCTGGGACCAGAACAGAGTATTAAGGCAGTCATTCATTGCTCCTTTTTGCAATGGAGAGAGAGAAGTGGGATTCATTGTTGTTCTTTGTTACCCCCCACCCCCCACCTTTCCTATTCTTTTGACCTTTTCTGAGCAGAGTTACTATTTTCTCTTCCCTTTTCTTGTTGTGAAACTATCGGGTTCTAGCGTTCCTAAACTAAGATGGTAATTGTGTCCCCAACGGGCACTAAAAGGAATAGTCATTATAAAAACCATCTTTTCTTTTAAGTCACCTTCTTTCCCCTTCTGCTATGTCTTCATAGTATGTCTTCATAGTATCTCATAATACTATGAGATGAGCTCTCTAGTCTTGCTTTAAAGTCTTCATTTTAAGTGGCAATTTGTTGAAGAGCAGAGTCTGGTTAAGCTATCCTGATTTGCCAGGCTAACTTGGCGAGAGTCGAGTCAACCATTGGAGAGATGGATTCATACTACTGGAAGTTACAGCAAAGAGATATTCTATTTATACATAGTCCCCCTAATTGTCAGCTCTGTTTTTAGAAACAAACTGTGAGGTGGAAAGAGCTCTTCCTTTAAGTTTCTTGATTCCATGCTGTCCCAGGGCTCACCTCCTGTCTACCTCCCACTGCTGTCCAAGCACTTCATCAAGGCAACCGGGACAAGTGAGGCCTGAGGAAAATCACTTATCCTGCTATTGGTTGGAGAGATGGGTCTGAGCAGAGAATTCCTTGGGGGCAATTAAAAAAAATACACATCCAGCTTGAATTAGAATTCAAAAATTCTGATTAGAAAAGATGTATGCACCCTAATGTGCATAGCAGCTGCTGCTGCTAAGTCACTTCAGTCGTGTCCGACTCTGTGCGACCCCATAGACGGCAGCCCCCCAGGCTCCCCCATCCCCGGGATTCTCCAGGCAAGAGCACTGGAGTGGGTGTGCACAGAAGCACTATTTACTATAGCCAAGACATGGAAGCAGTCTAACTGTCCATCAACAGAGGAATGGGTAAAGAAGATGTGGTGCATTTATACAATGGAATATTACTCAGCCGTGAATAAGAATGAAATAATGTCATTTGCAGCACCATGGTTGAACCTAGAGATTAGTGAAGTCAGACAGGGAAATACAAATATCTTATGATATCACTTATATGTGGAATCTAAAAAAAGATACAAATGAATTTATTTACAGAACAGAAATAAACTCACAGCCATAAAAAAGAAACTTAGGGTTACCAGAGGGGACAGGGGGAGGGATTAATTAGGAGTTTGGGACTAGCAGATACACACTATTATACCTGTGTGTGTATGCCCTGCTATATAGCACCAGGAACTATATTCAATATCTTGTAATAAACTATAAGGAAAAGAGTCTGAAAAAATACATACACATAGTAGTTGTTCAGTCACTAAGTCGTGTCTGACTCTTGGCGACCCCGTGGACTGCAGCACGTCAGGCTCCCCTGCCCTCCACCATCTCCCAGAGTTTGCTCAAGTTCATGTCCGTTGTGTCAGTGCTATCTAACGAGTCTCAGCTTCTGCTGCCCCCTTCTGCTTTTGCCTCCAGTCTTTCCCAGCATCAGGGTCTTACACAGACATACATATGTGTGTATAACCGAATCACTTTGCTGTACCCCTGAAACTAATACAAGCATTGTAAATCAACTGTATTCCAATAAAAAAACATACACATCCTGGGTTTCTCTTACACAACTGCCTGCCTATCATGGACCTGAGTTTGGGAGCTGCTGAGTAACGATCTTGTTCCACTGTCCTTGCATTTCAGTCTCATGACTCTTTTCTTTAATACAGAGCAATTCACTAAGGTATGAAAGAGGGAATGTCCCAGAGTAAGTTGACCACACCCAGAGTAAGTTGACCTCAGAAAAGGGATTGGTTGCTAAGTGAGCCTTTGTTGGTGGAACATGAAGTAGTCTAGCTGAGTAATGTGAAAACCCTCAGGCAGTACAGGGGGAGTGGAGGGATAGTGTTATTAGGAATACTTTCTCAAGGTCTCTGCCTTTGGTTCCTCTTCTTCCTATAGTCCCTGGCCTTCATCTGCTTGAGTATCTGAAAGCACCGCATATCACCCCTTACCAGATTTCATAACAAACGTGGTGAGGCCCGTTCTGAAATGAACCCTCTGTCGCCTCTCGTACAGAGATCTTAGTGATTTGCCCCGTGTCACCCTACATGTCTGGCATTGCTCAGCCTCTTTGCTCTATGGAATACATTGGAGTTCGTTTCTTGCAGCTGCCAATGTCGGTTGGAATGCTTGAAATTACTGAGTGTTTGCTATGCCGCTGGGTGGGGATTTTATGCTAAATATAATGTTGTGTCTTGTTTGTGGAGCTACAGAAGACTTCTTTTAAAGCAGTAGAATAAAGCCTGATCAAATCAGAATTACAGGGTCTGTTGCAAAATTCCAAATTTGATAGCATTTATTTTTTAAAGTGGTGTTAAACAATCATGAACATATTTCTAGTAACTCGTTCTGAGATTCTGCCAACCCACATACACAGAATACATAAGGATATGTTGTAATTAGCATGTTATTCATAAGCTAGCAAGCTGTTTGAAAACAGTTGGAAGTTAAAACATAAGCATATCTTGGTGTGGTGTGGCTTATGTGATTGTTTTGCTGGGAAAAAAGCCTTTTTATTGTTGTACATGTATAGCATTTGCAGCTCTTATCAGAACTAACAATAGATTAAAACTTTTGGGCCCCCAGTGAAAGCTTTCCTCTCTTCTTTAGTAAAATGTTATATTGAGCTGGCCAAAAAGTTTGTTTGGTTACTGAGTATGTTGTTCAATAAAGTTCTTGATGAAAATGAAAATCATGTCTTTTAGTTTTGCTTAAACCCAAACGGACTTTTTGGTCAATGCAATATAAACATAATGTATATTCCTCATGCACAACTTGATTTTAATTATGCTAAATGATATATCTCCTGATAAGCAGAAAAGTTTTGAATGTTTAGCCACTTAATCTTGTTGCTTTCTGAGTTTTTTTTTCTTTTTTTTTTTCTTGTTCTTTTAGAACTAGTAGATCTTCCCTTGGTAAAGTTTGACTTTTCCTGCAATAAAGTGCTCGTGATTCCCATTTGTTTTAGAGAGATGAAACAGCTGCAAGTATTACTGCTTGAGAATAACCCTCTGCAGTCTCCTCCAGCACAGGTGAGGGGTCTCTCAGCAAAGTTGCTGCTGCTGGGGGTGGGGGTATACTATCAATAGCACCTAAGCAACTCTCAGCAGAACCGTTTTTTTTTTTTTAATATTCTGCAGAATTAATGTATGAGACATGATCATAAACAGTCACAGTTTTTTAAAAACTGAAACCTCAGGTACATCTGACTACAATATGTCATCTTCTGTGACATCAGGTTGTTTACCAGCATTTGCCTCGCTGTTCTGGTCACTGCAACTCCAGAATTATGATATTTGATTATTTCACTTAACTCAGTTGCATTGATCATTTGTGCATGCGTTTGAAACTTTTTCTGGAGTGTATGGTTTATGAAAGGAGTAATAGATAAAGTTAGCTGAAAAATGGAGTTTGACCATTTTAAAATATTATTGTCAGTTATTTAGAGACAAGATTCAAGCTCAAATATTAAACTATGTGAGAACAAAATTAAATGTATGTGCTTTCAGAATTGGAACATTTCTAGGTCAGTCATATGGCATACATACTTTTTACACTATTTGTACATAAATATATTTCTGTTAAAATTTTGCAGTTTAGTGCAAAGAAACTAGAAATTTCTTGAGCACAGTCTCCTATTCAGGTAGAATTTGGAGGAGATGATTGCCTTTAAATCTTACCTGTTTTGGAGACGTCAAGTTTAGTGATTGTTGTTGACATATTACTTAAAGTGAAAATGCAAAAACTAAGACATATGGAATGAGATGTCTGATGTTTGCATTTTGTTTTGTCTTTAAAAAAGGAGCTACTTATTATTATTTTCCCCTTAGATTTGCACCAAGGGCAAAGTGCACATATTCAAGTATCTGAGCATCCAAGCATGCCAGATTAAGACAACAGACTCCCTTTATCTCCACACCATGGAAAGGCCACATTTACACCAGCACGTGGAAGATGGGTGAGTATGACCACCGTCGACTGGAAGCCCCATTTATAATTTGTTTAGCCCAACACACTCCCAGTAAATAACCCCCAAAATCCTTTTGTTTCACTCAACCAGTACAGTTTTATACATCAGAGTCTCAGCCACTTTTGGAATAAGAAAGGGAAAATTGATAATGTTGATAATATTTTGTCATCTTTCAATCTCATCTACCCTCTCCTAATTAATAATCAGTTCTTCTTGAGTGCTGCCTATGTGTGTGCGTACATGTATATACACACCTGTTTATGTATAGTCTTATAAATAAGATCTATAATATAAATGTGTAATATATTTTACTTATTAGTTCAAACAAATGTATCAAACTGAGACATGGTTTTCTAAGTTAATTTTTACAGTGCTTCTGGAACATTGTTAAGAAACAGTGCAGGCTTTATTTTTTTAATTGTCTTTTAAAAATGCACTGCGCATAGTTTTTGCCATTTTCTATTTAGAATGGAAACTTTAGAATCATTTCGTGTGTCCTTGACCATTTTGTGGCATAAATTGGGCCTTGAATTTTCAGAGAACAGAATTCTCACACTCAACACACTTGTAGACATGCAGGTTGTTTTTAAGATGTACTCATTGCAGAAATAATTCCTTAACTTTTTACTAAAAAGTAAATACAGTGACTTAAGATCTCAGCCTACCTTAATGGTACCATTATATAATGCTTAAAAGAAGTATTCATTATTTTATTGTTTTAAACATACTATCAAATTTATTTAGTCACTGGATAAAAGTTTGCAAAATTATTGAAAGTTAGGATATTTCATAACATGAAAAGTAAGAGCAACTGACAGATTTTGCTTTTAAATACTCTAGAATTAATAAAATAAGAAAATTGTTACCTGATTAAAAAAACAGGCCACTCAGGTAGAATGTAAATCCAGACACAAGGAATTCACTTTACATTATATTTAGACAGTACTGGGGCTTCCCTTGTGGTCCAGTGGTAAGACTCTGCTCTTCCAATGCAGGAGTTGCTGGTTCAATCCCCAGTCAGGGAACTAAGATCTCATGTGTCAGTGGTGAGGCCAAAAATAAATTAACTAATTAATTAAATTAAAAAATTGTCCAACAGACCGTTCAAGAATCTGATTTTCATTAGGGCCTTGTCTTGGTGGTGGTGGTTTAGACACTAAGTCGTGTCCGACTCTTGCAACCCCATGGACTGTAGCCCGCCAGGCTCCTCTGTCCATGAGATTTTCCAGGCAAGAATACTGGAGTGGGTTGCCATTTCCTTCTCCAGGGGATCTTCCCAACCTAGGCATCGAACCCGGCTCTCCTGCATTGCAGGCAGATTCTTCACCAACTGAGCTATGAGGGAAGCCCAAGTTGGGCCTTGTCTTAATATCCTTATAATATTCAACTGATTTGTTGCTTTTGGATAATAATAAAAATTTATATAGCAAAGTCATTATTTTGATATAAGTTGATGTATGTTGTTCTGAACTTTGTCATTTTGATTCTTTTCTAAATGAATTCAATATCGATGGCATATAACCCAGCAAGAAGGATTCTGATTCGGGCGTTGGGAGTGATAACGGAGACAAACGATTATCTGCCACAGAGGTAAAGTTCGGGATCAGATTCTTTTCCTTCTGTGCCTTTAGGTGTATCTGCCTGCATTCACTGGACTCTTGGATAAAGGGAATTGCCTGAGAACATGTGATAATGTTTGTGAAAGTTAGTTGAAATTTTCTAAGTGTTCTATAAATATTAACTGTTTTTAGCTTTTTCTGCATCTTTTGTATTTTGTAAATGTCTCAAGAATAGAGTCCCTGTCTCCTTCCCCTCCTCCCACCCCGCCTCACATTGTCTAGAATATTCTCGCATGCTTAATAAATATTATAAAATGACTAAGTGGTGTGCAAGTACCCAGGAAGTATTTTTATAAATATCAGTGTTTGTTTTTAAATGACAGAGTAACTTAGGAAAAGGCTGTTAATACGCCTGCATAAATGTTAAGCAATCAGATGTACATTGCATTCTACCCACAGGAAATGCATTTTTAAGTAGCCATAATTTTTACAGCAGTATTTGTTTTTCGGAAATTCTTAGATTGTGTTCTTTTCAGATAATACCAGATAAAAGCTTGCTGATTTGTGAGCTAAGAGGCCTCCCACACTAGAGCTTTGTAAAGTGGTTATAAATAACTTATTTAGAACATTTGTTACATATAATTTGTTAGGTTCCCAAACTCTTTCACTAATAAATCATCACGTGCGGTTTCTTGACCAGCAGAGCTAAGACGGACAGCTGGGGTAGGGGTGGAGGTATCACGATGCCTTCACACACACACACACACACACACACACACACATCATGATGCCTTCCCTTTTTGAGGGAACTTACTGAGGTGGACTGAGCCACACATACATATACACTCACACACTGAGTTTTTGTGGTTATTGAATTCTGAAACATTGCAATACTCTTTTAAGGGCTTCTCTGGTGGCTCAGTGATAAAGAATTGCCTGCCAACGCAGGACATTCGGGTTTGATTCCTGGGTTGGGAAGATCCCCTGGGGAAGGAAATGGCAACCCACTCTAGTATTCTTGCCTGGAGAATTCCATGGACAGAGGAGCCTGGTGGGCTACAGTCCATGAGGTCGCAAAAGAGTCAAACACGACTTAGCGACTGATAATACTCTTTTAAGATGTGATTAGTAGCTCAATTACTCTTAAGAAATCTGAATTTTTACTCTTTGTATATATAAATCCAGGAAAATTGCCTTTTCCCTGTTCTCTTTAGGCATTTGAGATTTAATATGTAGCTAAGATATTTAAATGTATTTCCCACAAAGTATTTCATAAGGCAGTATTTTAAAAATTAGTATACCTTAATATTTCTCTAATATAGAATATTTCAAAAGGGAGAAGAGTTTATAGGCAGAAAAAGAAAGCCAATATCAATAAAATGAAATTACCCTCATGAACCTACATGAGTAGTTTACTGTGATTCCCTGGGGGAAAAAATATTCAGCACATTGCTTTATAAGTTTTATTTAATTCAGCTCCCTTAGCTGTATTAAAACTCATAAGTCCCCTGAAATAGTCCATTGTTTCAGAAATTACTCACCCGAGCTTATTTTCTATTAAATTAAAACAGACTCTGCTTTATCCTTTATCTGTCTTCTAAGGATAATTAAGTTCATTAATAAAACATTAAACAAAGAACTTCATTATCCTTTTGTTCCCACTTAGTATAAGTAGGATGCTAATATTCTAAAAGGAGGCCAAGGGTTTATTTTCTCCTTTTTAACTAGATGCATATCTTGGAATTTTGCTAAGTTTTTAAAGATGGGAGGAGGGTAGAAGGAAGGACTGCAGAAAGGATTATATTCAATAGAATAAAGTGTGCACATTTTCCCTTTGTCTTTTTGTCTTCCTATTTATTGCACATTTTAGTCTCATTACCTGAGAACACCTCCAAGAAAGGTGTGTTTTACATGGATAAAGGTTCTGAATTATTCTATGTAACTTTCTGTTTTCAGTTTATTTGGCAAATATGTTATCATCTGTGGTCAATCTTGTTCCCTACTTAATATCTCCTTGTGGGGTTCAGAATTCATGCCTCATCCCCCTCTTTGGCTGTTGCCATTGTCTGATTGATTTCACATTTGTCACTCAGATTGATTTAGCATTTATCACTCAGATAAGCAAACAGAAAACAAATGTGAGACCCAGTAAAGAGCTGGGTAATGAATGAAATGCACGTTTGTTTTCTGCCAGTTTCTGGACAGTCTGTGCATGTGTCCAAAAGTAAGACGAACACTGTATGGTACAAGTCACAGCCTCGGGAGTTTAGGAGCAAGCCACAGTCACCTGAAACCTGCTCTGTGGGGTTCCTGATCCCTGTGATTGGGAAAGCTTTTCTCGAAATAGTGAAGCTAAAGTGGAGACATAGGAAAATACATGAGGCTTCATATTTCACATGTGACAGAATCATAGATTATCTGAATAAGCTTCATCAGTTAGTGTGGGAAACAAGACCCCAAGGGAGAACTAAGTCTGATTACTAAATAGAAGCATTATTCTGAAAATTGCACAGAACCCATGTTCCTTTTAAGTACTATATTTAAAGCAGCTTCTTATATATTTAAAACAGCTTCCTCTGCCTAAACAGGGAAATAAACTGAAGCTTGATGTTGTGTGTAAAGATGCACTGTAAATAAATGAGATGTTTCGGGGGCTGACTGCCTACTCTCTGTATTTGGCCCCATGAAACCTTAATGTACTTTTGGTAAATCAGTACTGTTGTCAGATCTCAGCGCACCATTACTATGATAGCAATCGATTAGACTTAGGGCTAGCTTGGTAGTGGATTTCCAGTTATTTCTTTGTTCGATTAGGTGTTATCCAGTCCTTCTCAGTGTCCTGACTCTTAGATTAGAAAATATCATTAGGAACCTGAGAAAAATTTCAGATCAAAACGTACGTACAGAGAAGTATGTGTGTGTTAGCTTGATGAATTTTGAACAAGTGAGCACACTCAGACCAACAGTTCCTAGTTAGAGATAGAGAGCTGTCCCAGCCACCCAGGAAGACCCCCTCATGCACCCACCCCCCAACCCAGGAGCAGCCACTATCCAGACTTCAAACACCATAGATTAATTTTGCCCATCTTTGAATTTATATATTAGTGGCATTATCCTTTGGTCTCTTTTACTCAGTACTATGTTTGTGAGAATCACAGTACTTTTTTTTTTTTTGATCACAAAACATTCTCTTAATCTGCCTTGATAACACTTCTCCCTTGAATGAGACAGTGCCTCGTTTTCTTTTCAGCCTTCTGATGAAGACACTGTTAGCCTCAATGTGCCAATGTCAAACATCATGGAAGAAGAACAAATCAAGGAGGACTCCTGCCATCGCATTAGCCCAGTTCAAGGTCTGAGAATGAAGGATGGGAAGAAAGTGCTTGTTTTGTTTTCAATGTTTGTTCATTTATTTGGCTATACTTGTCTTAGTTGTGACCCTGGGGATCTCCCATCTTTGTTGTGGCATGTAGGATTTCGTTGTGGCATATAAACTCTTAGTTGTGGCATCAGGATCCATTTCCCCTACCAGGGATCGAACCCTGGACTGCTGCACTGGGGACGTGGAGTCTCAGCCACTGACCACCAGGGAAGTCTGGTGAAAGTGCTTGTTTTTAAGTTCCAAATGCTATGTTTAAAATGTGTAGAAATATGGCAACAGTAATACAGTAGTTACTGTTTATTGAGCATTTCATCTGCACCAGGCAGTGGATAATCTGTGAAGGTGATCGCATTTAAAAATTTAAAACTCTGAGATGGATACTCTAAGCACTGTGTTCTATAGCTGAGGAAGTTCAGTTCAGTTCAGTCACTCAGTTGTGTCCAACTCTTTGCAACCCCATGGACTGCAGCACGCCAGGCTTCCCTGTCCTTCGCCATCTCCTGGAGTTTACTCAAACCCATGTCCATCAAGTCAGTGATGCTATCCAACCATCCCATCCTCTGTCGTCCCCTTCTCCTCCTGCCTTCAATCTTTCCCAGCATCAGGATCTTTTCCAATGAGTCGGTTCTTCGCATCAGGTGGCCAGAGGATTGGAGCTTCAGCTTCAGCATCAGTCCTTCCAATGAATATTCAGGAGTGATCTCCTTTAGGATGGACTGGTTGGATCTCCTTGCAGTCCAAGGGACTCTCAAGAGTCTTCTCCAACACCACAGTTAAAAAGCATCAATTCTTTGGCACTCAGCTTTTTTTATGGTCCAACTCTCACGTCCATACATGACTACTGGAAAAAACATAACTTTGACTAGATGGACACTTGTTGGCAAAGTAACGTCTCTGCTTTTTAATATGCTGTCTAGGTTAGTCATAGCTTTTCTTCCAAGGAGCAAGCGTCTTTTAATTTCATGGCTGCAGTCACCATCTGCAGTGATTTTGGAGCCCAAGGAAAGAAAGTCTGTCACTGTCTCCATTGTTTCCCCATCTATTTGCCATGAAGCAATGGGACCAGATGCCATGATCTTAGTTTTCTGAATGTTGAGTTTTAAACCACCTTTTTCACTCTCCTCTTTCACTTTCATCAAGAGGCTTTTAGTTCCTCTTCACTTTCTGCCATAAGGGTGGTGTCATCTGCACATCTGAGGTTATTAATGTTTCTCCCAGCAATCTTGATTCCAGCTTGTGCTTCATCCAGCCCAGCGTTTCTCATGATGTACTCTGTATATAAGTTAAATAAGCAGGGTGACAGTATACAGCCTTGACGTACTCCTTTCCCAGTTTGGAACCAGTCTGTTGTTCCATGTCCAGTTCTAACTGTTCTCTCTGTTCTAGAAGTGGCCGTTTTTTGCTGGCTACAAGTCTTTGAGGTCTTCCCAGGTGGCACTAGTGGTAAAGAACTCACCTGCCAATGCAAGAGACATAAAACATGGGTTCAGTCTCGGTGGGAAAGATCTCCTGGAGGAAGGCATGGCGACCCACTCCAGTATTCTTGCCTGGAGAATCCCATGGACAGAGCAGCTTGGTGGGCTAGGACTCCATGGGGTCGCAAAGAGTCAAGAACAACTGAAGCAACTTAGCAGGCAGGCAGAAATCCTTGAAGGTGACGTGGTCCTACTTGGTTCTTTGCAGCATCCAGAGCAGCTAGAAGAGATGCACCTTTGCTCCTTCGTCCTGTCCTGCAGCATCTAGGGCACAGTCTGGTTGGATGAGCTCTGACAGACAGCGCTTTCCCCTCCATATCACCCTCATCATAGTCACTTTTTGTGTTATGATTTTGGGTCCTTATTTTTGTCCTTTCCCACACTTTCTTACCATGTTCACTAGTTTTTAAAATTCCTAGAATGTTTAGCATTATACCTGCCATTTAGTAGTTGCTCAGTAACTATTCACTGAATTTTGAATTTGAAATACTTACTTGTCACATGTTGTGGGGAGCACAGAAAGCCCACTTTTATATTTTTCTCTTCTCTCTTCCTTAAAATTACAGGAGATTTCATTTCTTTCATAAGAAACTAAGCCATAAAGGGGCCGTGACTTTTAAAAATTTTATTATTTGGAGGATAATTGTTTTACAGTGCTGTGTTAGTTCTGCTGCACAAGGAAGTGAATTAGCTATACGTGTGCATGTATCCCCTCCCTCTTGGACCTTCCTCCCACCCCAACCCATCCCACTGCTTCAGATCAAGAGGCCTTGACCATTAGATTTGGGGTTTTCTATTTCTTTTACTTTTATTCCCCTTCTTTCTCTTTTTTTCACCTGGTCCTCACATCCTATAGGGAAGATAAAACTTGGGTCATCATATACCTCCAGACGAGATCGCGGAGAAGATTGGGAAGCTAGATGGTGTATTTTAGAGTCATCTATGTTTTTTATTCATCTGTTTATTAAATCATGCTTTGTATCTCTCTTTTTATTTTCCTCATAGGGGAATTTCATCAGGAATTTCAACCGGCGCCTTCATTTGTGAGTGGCAGTGACAACTCAGAAGAACGAGACCAGTTTTCCCATGGAGCAGACGTGCTCCATTCGGAATTTATAAACTACATTAAGGCAAGTTGAGGGTCAACTGTTAGTAATTTTTTAACTTACTGAGTTCTGTTTGGCGCCTTAGAGTTTACACTCAAGGTTTCCAATCCATCACCTTCAATCTCGGCTTCCTGCCACCTTCCTCAGGCCTATGTACCATCTTCTTAGTGCCTCGCATGTCTGTCTGCTGACATGAGGACCTGGTCCCTGCCATCCATACCTGTTTGTCTGTGTTTATGTATGATTTTCTTTTGCATTCGGAAATTACTAAGCTTTCCAGTAGTCAGTGCATCATAAAAGTCAGGAAATTTATCAGAATTGCTGTGACCATCCCGTAAAAGCTAAAACAAAGTTTCATGTGCTTTTCAATGTATTTTGCTGCTGCTGCTGCTAAGTCGCTTCAGTTGTGTCTGACTCTTGCAACCCCATAGACGGCAGCCCACCAGGCTCCTCTGTCCCTGGGATTCTCCAGGCGAGAACACTGGAGTGGGTTGCCAGTTCCTTCTCTAATGCATGAAAGTGAAAAGTGAAAGTGAAGTCGCTCAGTCGTGTCCAACTCTTCTCCAACCCATGGACTGTAGCCCACCAGACTCCTCCATCCTTGGGATTTTCCAGGCAAGAGTACTGGAGTGGGTTGCCATTGCCTTCTCCACTTTCAATGTATCCTAGGAAAATGCTTTTCTTGGGAGTGTATTTATAGTAAAAGGAGAAAAAATGAAGACTTTTAAATTCTGGAAATGAATATGTTCCCTTTTTAGGAAGGTTACTCTGTGGTCACTTATTCCTGAGCAGGTTTAGTGGCACTGAGATGTTGAAAGGTTGGATGAAGTCTCTAAATTGTCAGACGAACTTTTATCAGAGGAATGGCAACAATGAGGGGAAAACCAGTCCTTTATAAAGTTGGTGGTTAAGGTTCCACTTTGTGACAGCATTACGTGCCTTGGTTTGTTCCTGTCTGTCCTTTGGCCTTGGTCATGGCACCCAGGGATCACAAGGATAATCCTTTTGCTTTAATTCAGATACCTTGTGGGTTGTGAGAGACGGTGGTCTCTGAGTTGCTGTGTTAATGTCAGGCCTGGGGTCTTTAGGTGCTGGTCCTTATTTCCTGAGGATGGTGTTAGGATGGCTGGGCTCTATCCAAATGAATGTCTCCAAGCATCACCTTCAAGGGAACTGGGAGAAAAACAGCTGAATGGTACACTGTAGGAGGCTCTGGTTTGCTCAAAACAGACACAGTGATTCTGGCATATGACGTACATTTGTAGAAAACCTATTCGTTATTTTGTATATTTAATTCATCAGCTCTTATTTCAAATTATCTCATACGCCCTGCCTCCTTCTGTCCTCCACCTCCTCTGATGTGGCTTCAGTGGAGCCTCATCATTGCTTACTCTGATGACAGCAGGAGTCCCCCAACCCCTCGCTGAGCATCCAGCATCCCACCCCCGCCAGGCATTCTCCTAAAGTGAAAGTCTCAGACTGTGACTCTGCAGCCGGCGGCCCTCACAGGACGCTCCCACTTCTGATGCCTATCTGTCAACCCTGAGACAAGTCTGTCACCAAAACGTGGAAAATTGGGCTTTGGTCTTTCTTTTATGATCAGTTCAAGTTGAGGGTCTACTGGTGGAAGCCCTGAAAGAAAACAATTAAAGTGATAGTGGAAAAAAAAAGCATGTTGTTTCAGAAAAGCAAGTTTCCTAGATTTAGAGATTTCGGGTCCATGGAAATGGCCCATGGAAATGGGTCCTGTGGGTGGAGTGTAGGGGAACAAAGGTGAGTGTAGAAATCTACCGCAAATATTTGCCGAGTAAACACCCCTGCAGGAGGCGTCTCTTGGCAGGTGGGGAACTCTAAGAGTAAAGTGAAACCTAAATCTACAATGGAAAGCTGTGCACTGAAATTCAGGCCCATTTTAGCCTCGACTTGCATCTCCTTTAAAGTGTGAGTGTGTTTGACCGCTCTCCTCTGTACTGAATTACTCAGCCCTCGACCATCAAGAGCTCTGTGTTTTATATATCGTGTCTCCTCCCCGTCACTGAAGTAGCATCTTGTGCTTTTGTAACCACAGTTGGTCCTCATTCACATAGTTCTGTTATATAGAGTCTCCTCAAACACTGAATTGTCTCATCCTGAACTGTTGCTCCCATGGGAGATACAGGGTCTTTTAGGTTCCTATGAACCTCTGGTCACACATTTTTGTTAGCTGGTTGGTACATAACCTGGTTTTATGTTTGTTCCTGCCTCAAGACACTTGATTTAATGTGGATTGTTGGTTTGTTAACATTGAACTTGCAGCCAAGAAAGACCCTGTAACTCTTGCAGAAAGGAAGCTTACCTAACACAGGTGTTTTCTCTTTGAGGTACATCACAGCCTTCTCATGCTTAGGGCGATAAGACAGCACTCCGGTACTGCACGAGGGGGCATTTGTGATACTGAGTAGACTGAAAAGGACACTTTTTTTTCAGCCTGAAAGCTGAAACAAAAAAGCATGGATGACCTCACCTTGTTCAGCCTCAACTACGGAAGTGTATGTCGGGGTTGGGTACTTCAGTTTTTCACCAGGCTTTGCGTGTGTCTGCACATCACCACAAGTATTGATTTTGGGGTGATAAATAGGTTTCAGAGAGTAGACAAATTCGTAAATACCAAGTCAGTGAATAATGTTTGTCGACTGTATAGCCATCTAACTTAGCAAAAGTAACCCAGAATGCCCCTGTTTTGTGTACTGAAAGATGTTTTATACATTTTTTTTGTTTTATATTGTTTTATATTGGCTACTTTTTATTGTGAAATTGAAACTTACAAGGAAATACCCATGGCTCCTATAGTTGAAACCCAATAGGAAGAGATAAGAACATGTTTTCTTGGTTATTTCTGGTTATATATTTTCACCCATAAATTTCACTGTCACTTGGATAGAGGTGTAGTAATTTATATATTGATTTTTACTATGCACAAAATGTGTAATCAATATAAAAAAAAGTCTAAGTGTTTCTCTTTTTTTTTTTTTTAAAAAAAAAGAGTGTTTTTCAAGCCAGAGGTTGACATCAAGCAGCTAGATCCCTCCTTAGAGGAAGACTTGTTCTCCATGACACATCTGGAGAGTTGGCTGGGCCTGAGTTAGTTAATAATGTGTCAGAACTTTGACACAGAAAACAATCCTTCTGTCTGTTGTACCTTGCTTGCTAGGGGAATGTTCGCACTTTGGGATGGCTTCCGTTTTAGCTGTCAGCTGAGTTAAAGCAGCATTTCTCTGTGGTGGAGATCAAAGTGGAGAACAGTGCATGAAGTTCCAACAATGGAATAGGCCTTTTAAATACTCCCACCAAAGCGCTTCTTTGGGATCACAGGAGAGGGGTGCATTTCAGTGAAATCTGGATGTTTTACACATGAAAACTATCAGATGCAACTTGAGGCATTTTCTGTCTTAAGTCTTTTATGCTTCCCTTTTTCCTAATAGCACACGCAAGCGCTCACGCGCACACACACACACACATGCACACACACACAGTCCTCTCAGAAACAATAGAATGCACATTTCCGTGTAACTGACAAGCTCAGTGGAGGAATCTGTCAACATCAGGAGGTGCTAAGAGGCAATGAGGAATCCAGTTGAGCTTTGCATTTCTGACTCTTAAGTTGTGATCCGGAGCCAGGTTCTCTTTTTTCTTTTTTTAAATTTTAACGTTTTGTTGTTGTTATTGTTGAGTTGCTAAGTCGTGTCTGGCTCTGCGACCCCATGAACTGCAGCACACCAGGTTTCCATGTTTTTTATTTTTTAATTGTGGTAAAATGCATATGACGTAAAACTTACAATCTCAGCCATTTTTTTTAAGTATACAATCCAGTGGTAAGTATATTCACCTTGTTTTGTAACCATCTCCACCATCTATCTCCAAAATTCTTTTCATCTTGTAAAACGGAAGCTCTTTACCCATTAAACAGTAACTTCCCAATCTCTCTTCCCCCCTCTCCCAACTGCCATTCTACCTTCTGTCTTTATGAATTGGACTATTCTAGGGACCTCAAGTATATGAAATCGTAGTGTTTTTCTTTTTGTGATTGGTTTATTTCACTTAGCATGATGTCCTTAGGGACATCTACGTTGTAACATGTATCACAATTTCCTACCTTTTGAAGGCTGGACGATATACTACTCTATGTCTAGACCACATTTTCTCCCTTTATCCATCCACGGCCGCTTGGGTCGTTTCCACTTTTTGGCTGTTGTGAGCAGCGCTGCTATGAACATGGACGGAGGCAGGTTTAGACTCTTGACTGTCACAGCCAGTGGCTCTCAGAAGACCCATGTGTTCTGTCCATAGGAGAGGACTGAGGCCTGTGAGGAACTATTACGGATAGAAGAGGACGCGCACTGGCCATCCGAGGGGACGTGAGTACCCAGGGCTGGGGATGAGCCTCCATCCTGTAAAGAGCATGTTTCACGTGGAACAGCAGCTCTGTCGTGATAGCATCGTGGTCCACTTTTCTTTGGGCAAGCTGATAGCCCTGTCCAATATTGATCAGAAGGTGCAAGTTTATCCGCTGGTGCTTATTGTCATATTGGGACCACACAGTACTAGGTCATACCTCTTCCTTGGCCGTGAGTTTTATCAGATTTGAGGCTATGGGTAGAATGCGATTCAAGAAACGAGATAGAATTGCTGGACAGAAGATTTCAGCTTACTTTCCTTTGTCTGAACCAACCAACAGCTGGACCTAAAATGTTATATGGCCCTGTTCCCACTTCTTTCCCTGGAATCCTCAAGGCCTGAGAAAACCATATATTTTTGAGGTCTTGGTCTTAAGTCTAATAGTTGCACTAGCTAATGTTTATTAAATACCACATGCCAGGCACTGTCCTAAGTCCTTCACAGGTAGTAACTCATTTCCTCTTTACAGCAACTCTATGGGATAAATTCTGTTTTTATCCCTCATTTTGCCAATGACAAAACTGAGGCATAGGAAGACTGATCATCTTGCCCCAGGGTTACAGAGGGCTAGGATTGAACCCAAGGAATCTTGCACCAGATGGACATCCCTTTCAGTCTATTGCATATAAAGATTTACTTGGCCAGCTTTATGCAGGAGGGCATGAGTAATCTGTCAAGACAGTGAACCTTTTCCAGGGGGGTTGAGTTTGGACCATATGGCATAGGGTAGATTTTTGGTTCCCAGGATTTTGTTTTCCATGATCCAGCATATAGCCTGGATCTTCCATCAGACTTCATGAGGGTTTTCCCCTTAGTGAGAATGTACTCCATCATTCAAAGTTTCTTCACTTATCGAAAGACATTGACTTATGTTCTGTAGTGGAAAGCAGTAACCGTGGTCAAATCTCTCTTGCCTTTTAAAAATATTGCAGAGTTCCTTTCAAATTACTGTCTAATACAGACAGCTATTCATTATGGATATGCTGAGGAGAAGGAGGACTAGCTTGATTATAGAATCATAGAATTATAGGGAAATGGATTTTATAGAGAAAGAGTTTTTAAACTATGTAAATCTTTGGAAACCCCATATTCAATCTTATATCTATTGTTCCTAACTCTGCCTGTAAATCAGTATCATCTGTAGACCTTAATAAAATGTTCAAGCCCTAGACAACCTGCTTGGGAGTATCAGTCTTGGCATTTTTTTTAAGCACCTTAGATGATTTTACTGCTTAAAGAGCCTGGACTGAGAACCATTCAGTTTGTCCACTGCCCTCCTGCTACAGTTGGGCAGGTGGGGGCCCAGGGTCATTGAGACTTCGAATGATGTGTTTTACAGCCAAGCTGGCTCCCCCACCCCAGTGACTCTGGAAGCCCACCCCACAGAGTTCTGACACATCTCCATTAAAATGCTGGGTTTGTCAAAATGATTTTTGTAATGTTAGGTGGATTTTTGTAAGTTTGCTCTTAAGAACCCACGTGCTATTCATGTTCTGGTGGTCATTTTCGGTCTTATGCTTGGTTTCACGCTGCAGAATAAGTGCATCCAAAGAGCAGGACATCGATATAGCAATGATTAAACAGCTGAGAGAAGCGGTGGATTTGCTGCAAGATCCCAACAGGTATGTGTGTCTTTCCTTGGCCCAGGTTCCATGGGTGCATAATGTACACTAATTTATTGAGTGCATTATCTCAGTTTTTTAAGTATCTATACACACAGTATGGGCTCACCACTAACCACTGGAAAAAAGAAAGTTAGTTTTAACTGTCAGTTTTCCCAAGATGCATAAATAAAAGAGTCAAACTTCTGGAGGGATTGAGATCCGTTACCTCCTGTTCGTCGTTTCTTGAAATTCATTCATCCTTCATGCAGTTCATTGGGTGATTTTTGTATAATGTTTAGACAACAGAAATAGTCAAAGTGCATATTTTATATTAATGAAGTTTAAACCCCTGGAATATAGAAATATAAGAGATTTTCTAAAAAAGGAAAATATTAATTTATCAAGTGTTACCATATTTATTTCTTTTTAAAAGTTTTTATTGACGTTTAGTTGATTTACAATGTTGTGTTTAACTTCTGCTCTACAGCAATGTGACTCAGGCATCCATACATATGGTGCCAAGTGTATGTTAACTAAATTATATATTTCCAAAGATTGGGGTGATAATTTTTTCATTGAATTAGTCATTATCAATAACAGGCACTATACGCAGTCAGTATAGTTTTTGATTTTTTAGCTGAAGATAATAGAATGCCCATGGACAAAATATTTTTCAGGACAGCAGTATACCTGGTATTGGGTGATAACTACCGTATTGATGGAGAAGTAGATCCAAAGGTTATCCCTGGTAAACTGTTCAGGGTTTGTGGGGATTTAAATGTGAAGATGATGTGGTCTTGTAATATGGTGGGTGTGGAAATCACACCAGGTTCTGGGAATTGATGGAAAGAGGTATTAGTGAGTCCCAGAGTGCCAGGGAGAGCATACCACCACTGTTGCCTGGCTCTGAAGGAGTACTCACAGGTCGAGCGAGCATGGCTGGAAATCTTCAGCAGTTGATTTGAAAAGCATTTCGATTCTGCTGACATTAGTTGAGTGCTTAGAGCGTGGAAAGATGTGCAGTGTGCACCTTGGGGGACATAAGGATGAACAAGACACAGCTCTTCCCCCTAAGAACTCAAACCATCACTACACATGTTGCCTTGAGTAGTCATTTATAAGTGTAATGGCTTTAAGGGCTTGAAGTGAAGGAAGCAAGTGATAGAGTGAATGCCTGACTCCGGGTGGAGAAGGGGAGGTGGCTCAGCCAGCCTTCTGAAGTCTAGAGTGTTTTACCTGGGTCTTTGACAGCTAGCACTTTCAAGGAGAAAGTGAATTCTGGACTGAATTGAAAGCTCATGCAAAGGCATGGAGGTCAAGAAGAGTGGAACAAACTTGGAAAATCTCAAGCAGAAAAGGTGATCTCCCACGCTGGCTGTGCCTCAGGAACATTTGTAGAAGTTTCAAAACACAGACACTCTGCCTGAGACTGCCAGTGGGGCGGGAGGGGGGGGGGTCTGGCCATTTTCTTTTTTTTTTAAAGTTCTGCTGGTGCTTCTGATATGCAGCCGGGAGTGGGACTTCCCAGGGGAGCTGTTTGGAGGGATGCGGGTGTGACTTCAAATTTAGGGTTGAGGAGCTGAGACTTTATTATATATGTAGAAGGAGGCAACGATGGCTTTAAAATGTGGTTATTTTGTTCATTCTCCCTCATGTTTGCTTCAGAGTTTGGCTTATTTGTAAGCACCTAACCGACGTGTGTTCCTTAAAAAGCTGAGTTTAACATTCTAAATCAGAGCAGTCAGTGAGAAAGTAGGAAAGAGGGAGAAGAGAGCTTGTGTGTGTGTGTGTGTGTGTGTGTAAGAGAGAGAGTTTGAGATAGAGACAGAGAGAGTAATTATATGGAGTGGGTAAATAGTATGGCTGGAGGAGAACATACCTCAGTCAACCAGACACTGGTTGCAATCCCAGTTCTAACACCAGTTAATCTGGGTGAGTTATATAAGCTCTCTGTACCCCAGTTTTCTCATCTATAAGATGGGCTATAAGTACTTGTCTTTTACTGTTGTGAGGATTTGAAATAATAAACAAACTGCTGGTGGAAAGGTCCACTGGCAGAACCGTTCTCCAGAAGGCAACTTTGTAGTTTGTAGCCATAGCCTAAAAATAGATATAAAGCTTTTGAATTAATTCCAAAATTGTATCCTAAGGGACAAAGAGACATGAACAGCAATTGAGAGAGGTGTTTTTCATAGCAAATATTTGGAAAAAAGGCAATGATCTAACAATTTGGAGATACTTAAATTATGGTCCTTAATAAGATGAAATATGCGACCAATATATTTTTTTTAAACTTTTCAATGTATTTTAGGTTGCTCTACTATATAATGTTAACTTTAAAAAGTGTAAAAGTACATAAAGTTTGATCCCAGTGATATAAATAGAATTAGTGGATAGTGAAAGTTGCTCAGTCATGTCTGCCTCTTTGCGACCCCATGAACTATACAGTCCATGGAATTCTCCAGGCTGGAATACTGGAGTGGGGCAGCTCTTGCCTTCTCCAGGGTATCTTCCCAACCCAGGGGATTGAATCCAGGTCTCCCGCATTACAGGCGGATTCTTTATTAACTGAGCCACCAGGGAAGCCCAGGAATACTGAAATGGGTAGCCTATCCCTTCTCCAGCGGATCTTCCTGACCCAGGAATTGAACCAGGGTCTCTTGCATTGCAAGCAGTTTCTTTACCAGCTGAGCTACCAGGGAAGCCCCAGGTCCCATTAACAGTTAAAACTAGAAACAAATATATCAAGATAGAAGTTTTCTCTGAGTGTTTCTAAATTACGGTTTTTATTTATACTTTAAACACTGGAGATAGTAGCAGATACTGTGGTAGTTCTTTGGTGATTGTTTGAAGTGGGGGTGAGGATGGAGGGAAGCAGTCCACGGTGTTTTAGACCTGACCCCTCCTGTCTCCATCTGAGATGGGAACCATGGGGAACAGCCAGTTTGAGAAGGAGGGTATTGAACTCAGTTTAGGAACTGCTGCATAGAATCCAAGTGTGTGATACAGTGTGATACTGTCCATTCAGCTGCTAGATGTTTAGGTCTGGGGCTCCAAGACTTAGACTTAAAAGTTACTTTCAGGGACTTCCTTGGTGGTTCAGTGGTTAAGACTCCGAGCTCTTAAGGCAGGGGGCCAGGGTTGGATCCCTGGTCAGAGAACTGGATCCCACATGCTGCAACTAAGACCCCAGTGCAGCCAGATAAATTTTAAGAATAAATAAAGTACAATAAAAGTTACTTTCTTAAGGTATGTTGTAATGGAAGCAGTATTATAAATGGATGGAGTTCCCAAGGGTGAGCCCGTCAATGGGAAAGGAATTTGAGTCCAAGATAGAGCCTTGAAGACGTGATATGACAGAGAGGAGACTCCCACGGGCTCAAACTTGATATTGTTTTAATATTTCTGCCTTCTTACACTTTGTATCACTTTTCCAGTCAACTTTGCTTACAAATTCGAGATGAATATGTGAGCCCCAAAGTGAAAAAGAAGGCTTCGTTTGGTGGACATAGCAGTGGCCAGGGAATGTGGGACTGGAGCCCAGAGTAAGATCGGGGTGACCTGGCGGGTGTGGCTCCCCGCTCTGGGCCTCCGTGGCGTCATCCTTCATGAGAAGCGGGGTGAACTGAGGATCTGGAGATACTGCCCCAGCCTCGAAAGGTCTGAGGCAATAAGTTGCCAAGGATGTCGAGCCAGTCGGCATTGCTGGTGGGTGTGGAGGAGCACAGCCTTGAGTAACCTTCCCAGGGATAGTTGATTTGCATCTTTGTGGATTGTTATTTTAAAATACATTATGTTGTAAAACTTTTTATGGATTTGACCTCCTCCCTAAAGTAATCGACTGCTTTGGCTGCTATAGATCTTTGTTGTGCGTCCTGAAATAGAAATTCTACTACTACAATTCTAACTTGATAATAATGTGTCTGTGAGCCGGTGTAATAGGGATAAAGAAAGAGCCCTGTTTTTGCTTCTGATAAAGAGAGGGCACTTCAAGAGGTCAGTTATTTCTAGCTGCTTGAATAATAGTCATAAAAAGTTTATATACACTTTAAGATTTCCCTTTGTCTCATTTCCTAGATCCAGATTGCTTTGTTTGTTTTAATCAAGTCACTGATCATAGGATTAAATTTTAGAGCTTTACCTTTCATGCAACCTTAACATCAAAAAATTTAGTTGAATATTGCTTTCCTGTTTTGCCTTTGTTGATTTCTTCTCTCAAGGATTTCTGATTGTTGGTTAGATACCATTTTCATTAGGATTGTATACTATGAATGCATACCCACCTTTTAAAATAGCTTTGTAACTTTTATATGACTTTTAGAAATTCCTGGTTTTATAGATCTTAAAAAAAATTCAGCTCTTAAAATTACAGAAATTCAGAAACTGTAAGACAATTTCAGATATAAAACGCATATCTTAAATTGCTTTTGAAATTTTTTATTTTAATATTCCTATTAAATGCCCTTGGTACATATACTGTAGTATAGTGTATGTACAGTATAATAGAGAGAAACTTTGCTTGTTTCAACAAACTGATTAAGTTTTTAATGAAATTTAGTGTGTGCTATGTATATATATATGGAATTTAAAAAGATGGTAATGATAACCCAATATGCAAAACAGAAAAAGAGGCACAGATGTACAGAACAGACTTTGGGACTCTGTGGGAGAAGGCGAGGGTGGGATGTTCAGAGAGAACAGCATTGAAACAAGTATACTATCAAGGGTGAAACAGATCACCAGCCCAGGTTGGCTGCATGAGACAAGTGCTCAGGGCTGGTGCACTGGGAAGACCCAGAGGGATGGGATGGAGAGGGAGGCGGGAGGGGGGATCGGGATGGGGAACACATGTAAATCCATGGCTGATTCATGTCAATGTGTGGCAAAAAACCTCTACAATATTGTAAAGTAATTAGCCTCCAACTAATAAAAATAAATGAAAAAGAAAAAAGAAAAAAAAAAATTAGTGTGTGCTACCTATGACTCTTCTGACCTTATCAGAAATTACTATTCTATTTCAAATAAGTTGGATTTTGATACCAAAGTAGATTGAAAATTATATTAAATATATATATATATAGTGTCATGGTGAGGAAACTACATAGTTTGAAATTTCTACCATGAACCTTTTATTACTCAATTCTAATGATAAACACAACTTTTAAGTATAACTAAAAGCAGTAGGATTTATTAAAGTTTAGTAATTTGGTAACACTTTTTCCCCCCCTACTCTTTAGATTAAGCACAGATATTACAGAGAGAAGCGTTGTAAACTTTTACCCTGTGGACCCGGCAGATGACTTGGAATTGCAAGACTCTGCGCTAAAGTATGTTGACCTTTCTATAACAGTATATTTTCTCTTTTAACATTGAAATATTTTTGCTTTAAATTATATTTATATCTTTTTATTCTGTAATTCCTACAGTGGTCAAATACAGTTGGAGGCGTCTCCAGAATGTGAGGTAAGGCTGCTCTTGGATGAACCAGAGTTCTGATGCGGTATTTTGCCGCGGAAGAGTGGCTCCCATATTCTATCAAGATGTATCATGGGGTAGAACATTCATTATAATACTTGGGCCACCTGATGCAAAGAGCCGACTCATTGGAAAAGACCCTGATGCTCGGAAAGATTAAGGGCAGGGGGAGAAGGGGGCAACAGAGGATGAGAGAGTTGGATGGTATCACTGACTCAGTGGACATGAGTTTGAGCAAACTCCAGGAGACAGTGAAGGACAGAGGAGCCTGGTGTGCCGCAGTTCATGGGGTCACAAAGAGTCAGACACAACTGAGCGACTGAACAAGAACTTTCATTAGTGAGATCAGTGTTCAAATTTGTTCAAGATCTGTTTTTCAAATTTTTTATACTTTTAGCTTCTTTAGTTTTCCTGCTTATCTATTATATTTCACCTCCCATTGAAGATGAGAGTTGACTGTTTCCATTGAATTCTCTAAATCTTTATGTCAGACAGTTTTAAGTCAGGCCATGGCAAATAAGGCCCACAGGGAATCCTGGCTCTGTCAGAAACTGGAGGTAGGTGGGACCAGCCAGGGTAAGCAGCCTATGAACTGACTGACCAGCTGAACGTAAACTGGGAAAGATAAAGAGTAAGTGATTTGAGGAATGTCTAGGAGGATTAAGAGACTAGCAAAGATAAACTGATGGGGGAGTTTGGGGACAGGGTAAGGGTAGGTTGGTAGCTATGTAGGGTAAAATTCAGGTGGCTGCAGAGAAAGCAGTTTTGACATAAAACTAGACATAAGCTTAGAAGGTCCCCCCAAAAAAGGGGGGAGAGAGAGAGGTCTGAGACGGTAACATGGGAGTAAAACATTGGTTATAGCCTGTTTCATCCCTTCTTACTGAATGGGTTTAGGATGGCTAATTTCAGTACAGCCAACTTACGTCCCTTGTGGTATCTGAACAGGTACCATAGTACAGCAGTCTCACACTCTTAACTAGCTAAGTCTCTGTGTTAAATAAGAAGGAAAAGAGCTATAGTTCAAAAACCCATGTTCCTAGAGAATATGGTTTCATGGTTGAGTGTAGTGATTTGGAATTACACTGAGTTTTCTTTCCATCTCAAAGGCTTGCTAACTATGGACTCCCGTGGGCTACCTCTCTAACTTCTTGATTTTCTGTAAGTTAGGATCCACCTTATAACCCAGGACACCTAACTTTAGCTGTGACTGTTCCTCCGCTCTGTCCTTGGAGTCACTGCACTCCCTCCTCCCCAAGAGGAGGGTCACTGGATGACCCAGTGGTGGGACATCAGGAAGCCTCTGTGTGAAGGCTGTCCTGCGTCTATTTCATGAGGCTGTCCTTTTGAGACATGCTCCTTTTGATTCTGTGCAGACTCACTTTTGTATTTAGATTTTTACTTGGAAATAATTATAAAAGGTTAAAAAATGACAGAACTCTGCAAAAAGTTACAAAAAAATTATAACCTTTTACCCACATTTTCTGTGATTAACATTTTACCACTTTTGTGGTATCTCTGTCTCTCTCTTCTTCCCCAGAGTTCTTTTTCTGAAAATCAAAGGATAAGTTTTGTACGTCAGAGTCCTTTTCCCTAAACATTTCAATGTACCTTTCCTAAGAGTAGGGATTTTATCTTATATAACTTGACTTCAGTTATCAACTTCATAAATTTACACTGATAAAATAGTTTCATCTAATCTGCTCTCCATATCCCAGATATTTAGATTGATCTAATGATGTTTTTCACAGCACTTTTTCCCCTTTAGTAGGATCCAGGTTAGAGGCAATATTTGTCAGGTACCTATAGTTTCCTTTATTCTGCCATAACCTGTCTTTGATTTTTTAATGACCTTAAAATTTTAAAGAATATAGTGCTCCTCTCTTTTAAAGAATGAACTGCCTCTTATTTTGTGGGACAGAAATCCTTCATATTTCCTCACGATGAGATTGAGTCTCCGTGCCTTATCTGGGATGCTGCCCAGGTGACGTGGTGTCCTTCTCAGGGTATCACCTTCAGAGGCACATTTTATATGTCTGTGCTTCACTGGTGATCGTAATTTGATCACCCAGTTGACGTGGAACTTGATTTCTCTACCATTTAAGTATTGCTCTATTTCCCCTTGCAGCTAGTAGTCAGTGAAGAGATACTTTGAGACCATGTTAGAATCCTGCTGCAGACCCACTTTTTAAATCTTTTTTGGGGGGCTGTGCTGCATAGCACACAGAGATTCCCACTAAGATGTGGGATCTAGTTCCCTGTTGAGGGGTTGAACCCATGCCCCCTGCATTGGAAGCGCAGAGTCTTAACCACTGGGCCACCAGGGAAGACCCTGCAGAACCACATTTGATTCCAGTAAAATAGATACCCTCCTATGTACATGATTTCGGGAGTATCAGGAAGACATCAAGCCTCTAGGAAAAAAAGATCTCCATTCCATCTCTGATTTATAGTATTAATTTGTTTGTTTGTTTTTTTTTTTTCCTTTTTGATGAAACAAGGAGTCATGATCGGTGTAAAGAATTCTTATTCCTTATCTTCCTTCTTTGGGCAATTCTCTGTCCATGACAGATATGTCTTCATGATTTTAAAAAGGGAGGGAGTATTTCTGGCTCTGGTGGAAAAAAAAAAGTCACAAGAAAGAGGAATGGAAAAGAAAGTGGTGGATGAGCAAGGCCAGTGCTCATGATACGTGGAACTTAAATGGGCCCCTTCTTTATGGTCTGGTTATTTCTATATTATTTCTTCCACCCAGTTCAGGAAGAAATCAATTTCGTAAGCAGAGTCTTGAATCAGCTAGCCAGTCTGTGTTGAGTCCTTGTGCTGGATGCAGCCTTGTTTCTAGTACCCAAGACTGGAATAGGAAAGAGATGAAGTTGCCCTCACTTTTAAGGCATTTTAAAAATTGTGGAGGAAAGAAGCCATGGATATTGAGAAAGCAGAGAAGACTATGAGATGGCCCATAATTCTGGGTGTTTTAAGTACTCTGGGATAGTAGGAGAAGGGATAAGAGTTTAAGGAAAGAGAAATTAATCTAGATTTCAAGGGTAATTTGCATTTGGATGGGTCCCAGAAAGCTGTGCTGAGCAAGACATCCTGGCCATGATGGAATCAGCATAGAGCATAAACCACACAGAAACACCATGAGAGAGGCTGGTGCCGTTACATTGGTGAGACCGATTGTGAAATGGCTTGTAATTAGCACATCACATTCTCTGCCTTTTAACACACTTAGGTGACTGTCCCCATTAAGTTTGGGTAGCACTGGCATCCATCCAGGAAGAACTGAAATGTATACTCTCATACATAAATAATGTCCAGTGGGGAAGGATATTGGAGGAACACAGGGAAAATTAGAGAACAGAGTTTCTGATAGAGAATCAAAACTGCAAATTACTTGTTAGCAGTTAAGCCATTTAATTGGGTAGGGAAATCAATGACATTTTATGCTAAAAATATGTTATTCCCTTGAATTTGTCACAGTTGGGAATGTTTTTTAATAGCAGTCCTCAACAATAGGAATAGCCATCTTAAATTTATACTAGTTTGGTGATATGTGTGAACATGTTTTTATTAGTTATCAACAAAATTTTATAGGGTGGATCAGTGGGATTTTGTTGTTGTCGTTGGCCATGTCACAAGGCTTATGGTATCTTAGTTCCCTGACCAGGAATCCAACCTGGGCCTTCGACTGGAAGTGAGGGGTCCTAACCACTGCAGAGACGGGGAATTCCCTGGGGTTCTTGATTACCTTATAAAAAAGGCAGATCTGGGTAAAATAAACTACCAAGTTTTCTCGGTGTCAAAACAAACTGATGTTGAATTGGTAGCGTAAGACTTTGCTAGGTCCAGGCATGTTCGTTTATTAAAAAGCTCCCAGTGAGATTTTGTGTATTTGGGAACTACTGCCTTGGACCATTTCTGAAAACCCTTCTGTGCTGGGAGCCTGCAGGTTACTTGGTAACCTGGCAAGCTGATGTTCACAGGTACTTTGGGCTGAGCTCTTTGCTCTGGGAAATACCTTTTCTTAGTTTGTATGATATTTTAGATGTATTTTTCTGCGAATATAACTGCATGTTTTTAGAAAGTGTACAGTAAAAATGGCCTGCTTAACTACAAATTAATTCCATGTATTATGCATGTGTCCCTGTGTGCCAGCTTCATGATAGAAGTCAGACTCAGTTCTTGCCTCAAAAATTTTATAATCTGATGGAACATACCATGCATTTTTTCTCTTCCTTTAGGTGCAAAATGACCTAACATTACAGAGTAATGGGAGCGAGTATTCTCCCAATGAGGTACGTTTCCTGATGATTAATGAAAGCTGAGGTGTTTTGTGAAACCTGAATTGGAATATCTTTTACAAAAATCTGTAATCTGAGACTTGTGATTCGTGAGTTAATTGTATTGCAGAATCTCGGAGGGAATCTCTCATTAGCTCTCATAGCCTGATCCAGCCCTATCCATAAGTAAAAACTCATTTTATAAGATATATTTTGAAAATTAAATATAGTGCATTTTTATGGAAAGCAGAGTGAAAATAGCTCAAATAGGCAACATTTAGAATGTCTCGTTAACCATAAATGATTCAGCATGGGGTTTCCATATAGCTGAGACATCTGCTCAGCATCATCTATTTCCTCATCTCATTGTGTTATGAGATTCTTTATCAGATGTGCCATGTGTGAGGTGCGTGTGTGTGTGTGTGTGTGTGTGTGTGCGTGCACGTGCTTGTGCGTGCCTGCACGTGAATGTACACATCTATTCTGGAGCAGAAAAGGATTACCAGTATCACACGATTATGAACTCTTTTATAATGAGCATATAAAAATTGAACAAATCTCCCCCCAAATAACATTCTGTCGATTCTACCACAAGAATTTGCAATGTGAAGATGCATCCATTATCATATTTTTTAGTCAGGACTTCCTCACAGCAGCCAGTGCCAGGAGGTCGTGGTTTTGTTACAATGCTTGATCCTGGAGAAGCATGCATAGTTCTGCTCCAGTTCTTTAAAAGGTGTCCTTTCCTTCTAATACCACAGATGAGAGAGAACTCCCCCGCCATCTCTCCGACTAGCACCAGCACAGCTCTGTTTGGCCTGAAACCTCGATCAGGTAAGTGGCAACCTCAGCATTCTTGCCCATGTGAAACAACTCCGGAGTTTCTCTTTAGCCTTTTGCGTGCCTGTGTTCTAGTGGGAGCAGCCTTGTCAGCGCTGGTGAGTTTGCATCCTGGCATCAGAACCTCGCCACCGCTTGGGCAGGGAGATTTTCATTCTCCGTGTCAGTGTCTCTCCTCTTAAGGCTGTGTTGTCAGTAACAGATCATCTTACCTTCTTTTGAGTCAGAGCAAAGAGAGAAAAATATTGGGGCGTGTAAGTGGTAAAGAAATACTTTGTGGATAAAATGGCCACCCCTTTGCCTCGGTGGTTGCTGGTACCTTGCTGAGTTAAGGATGGTGACTCTCTTTGTGAGACACCCCTCATTTGCTCTCTGGACCTTGGTAAGGTCTGTATGTTTACTCCTGTGACAAGCAGTCATTCCAAGACTCACATGAGTGGTCAGGAGAGATTTTAAAGACCTTTTCTGTTTATATTACCTACTTTATTTTAACTTATTATTAGTACATTCACAAATGTAAATTATAGCAGTGGGCAAAATAACTACTGATTTTAAAAAGGAGTATGTATAGAAAAATTTGGTTCTTCTGATATCTCATCCTATTTAAAGTTCTTGCACTGTCTACCTTCTTTTAGGTGCTTCTTTGTTTTAGTATTTTTGATTCTTAGGTCTTTTGCATATATTCTGTACCAATGCTTCAGTTAAGTGCTAAGAAGGCACTCAGATGCTTTAAGAAAAGGTAGTAAAGAACTTAAATATTCTTGGGCTTATTAGTAAAGCATTTTGGCAGCAGTTGCAGATATACATATTTGTAATTTTTTACCTGTAGGAAAAAAAAGATAATTCTTTTATAAAGGAATGTTTTTTCATTTTTGGAGGAAGTTGGTTGATGGGTAACGTGTGGCCAGGTATAATGGTTTCCTGGCATTTTGAATGGACCATAAGACAAGGCTATTTGAGAACATGCTTGGGGGTGTGGTGGGACTTAGGAGGTGTTTTATGGAGAGCCGAACTGTACTTGAAATTGGACTCAAATGACTGGCCTCACCATTTACAGACCTGAGTGTATGCAGCCAGATATGGGCTGGGCTTCAATTTGCAAGGTCTCAGGTTGTGCTGGGAGGAATACGGGCACCCATGCCTTGAGTGGTGATCTGCCAGGAATGTTCTCTGCACACCGAGGACCTCATATTTGGCTAGGCTTTCTCCTATCCCTATAATTATAGGCAGTTTTAGACAATTTTAAAAGAGCAAATCAAAAGTTGAACGAATCTCCACAGAATAATATTCTTTTGAATGTGCATCTTTGTAGCTTAGTTGTAAAATTGTCTCCATGACTTTTCCAGTTCTTTTTATGGGGTCCAAATTCAGCTTATCAACTTTGTGCCTATACTGTTGAACCATTTCTGATTCTTTATAGTGGTGAAAACTAAGTGAAATATTCATTTTGAATAGCAGGAAACAAAGATAATTTCCTCTCCTAGCTTCCAACCTCTCTATAATGCTGACTAACCAGTGTGGAAATTGTTCTGGCTGTTGAAAGCTTTGTGGAGTTTGTTGTAAATAATACTGATTTTTCTTCAGGAAAATCAGATGGCATGTTGGAACTTTATGAAACTAGCATCATCTATTGGGAATGTTTAAATTTTTATTTATTAGGTTTAAAATATTACAGGATGTATTTTTCACATTTTCTGGAAAAAAATATATATATAGTAATCTTAATTGAAGATCATATGACTAAAAAAGAGAAATTCTTTTTGACTAAGTAGCTTTGGATCTTTAAAAAATGATTTTTATGTTAAAATTAAGTATATGAATTCATGTGATTTCTGTGTTATAAATAAAAACAGACTGCTCAAATCAGCAAGTTGGAATAGAAATGTAGATTCTTTAAGTTGGCTGGTAGTTTTTTTCAAAAGAAATTTTTTTCTATGTTTTCCTCCAAGGAAAGACAAATGTATATATACCCAATAGTCATTCCTACAACCATGTCCATGTATTTTGCCAGCCTTGCCTTAAGATTGAATAAAAATTGTGTAGGTATTTCCTAAATATCAAAAACTACTATATGAATAGTTTGTGCCCCCAAAAGAGATGTTATTTCATAAATGACCAACTTAAAAGTTCTTTGAACTGGTTGATATCTATTGGTTAATTAGGTTTGTTGTTACAGAGACTCAACTAGTGTCCAGAATTGGTTTTATACTGATCAATATCTAAGAAAATATTGAGAGGTTATATCTGTGGTTCAAGGGTTGAGCAGAGTTGACTAGATTCAGCTATCATTATAGATGTCTTTAAAGAGAAATTTTACATTGCCTTGGGGAAAAAAAATTCACCAACTGTAAATGCTGATTCTATAATAGCTTTATTTGTAAATAATAGGCATATTTACACATATTAACTTTTGCGTAGCCAGCTTTAATGGTGAGTCATATTTGTTAAAATTGTTATTTAGAAGGTCTTTGGAAAAGGTATCTGGTAGGGCTTTTGCTTTTTATCTGCATAATCAATGGGGCCCCCTTCTTTCCGCAGACCTGATTCATTAGTGCTCTTAAGTCTGTGGGCTTGAGAACTGTTAACGATGAATGATATTAACTGCATGCAAAGTATATGGTTGATAAGTACTAACACTCAGTTTTTTATCATTCTTTTTATTCCATGCGCCATCTTTCATTCTTCCGCTATATTGTACCTTTGAAATTAAATCCCATGATATGAAATTCGCTTCATTTCCATACACTCCTTATGCCATTTGTGAAATGCTGCCGCCCTTTTGGTTTTTCCGGGTCCTTGTGCAACCGTACGCCGACTGGCGCTCTCGCGCTCCTGCAGACCCAGCCCTCACTCTTCCTCCTATCTCCTTCAACAAACTTACACAGGCACAAACATGGGACGGCTCTAGCTACTGTGTTCCCTCTGAAGGAGACAGTGACAATGGTAGGTGGCTTTGTACCTATTCTTCAATGTGCTCATTAATAAGCCAGTGAATGAATATACTGAACATTCATTTCTGTGCAGCTGAAGATAGAATGTGTTCTCCTGCATGCCTGACTTAAGAGAGAATAGGAAACCTGGAAAGTCCAGAAAAATGCATGTGCATTGTTCTCTGGCAGTTTGTTCAACTATGTTTAATTATCTTGAACATTCTGAATTTTGGAAGGACTGTACAATAATTTCTTCTCTATTCTTTCTGCTTGGGTTTTTTTTTTTTTTTTTTTGGTGTGTTTGCTTGTTTATAAAAATTTGCGTTTTTGCACATTTGGATAATTTCTTCTGAACTAATGCTTTTGGAGTTTCGTCTTTTATTATCCAGGCATTTGATAATGAGATTTTTAAAGTAATTAAGATATACTGTGACTGATCTGAAAGGAGTGCACTGAGAATGGTTAGAAGTAAGGAATTTCTAAAAATGAAGAGAAATCACTTGCTTTTTTCTTCTTTGCAAATTCTTTGCACATTTTGACTTTTGATAACTTTAGCCCTTTCATCTATATAATAGCCAAGAGAGCTCCCCTGGTGCCTCAGTCATAAAGAATCCACCTGCCAATGCAGGAGATGTGGGGTCTATCCCTGGGCCCGGAAGATCTCCTGGAAAAGGAATTGACAATGCATTCCAGTATTCTTGCCTGGGAAATCCCATGGACAGAGGACCCTGGCATGTTGCAGTCCATGGGGTTGCAAAAGAGTTGGACACGACTTAGCGACTAAACGACAACAAATATGCAAGAATGGTAACTTGGCTTGAGAATCAAATATGCAAAAAAAAATTGAGGACACCTAGTTAGGATTAATGTGGATATTGTTTGGTCTCATGCCACTATATATCTAAAGTAGTCTAAAAGATGAAAATAAAATACATATAGTTATTCAGAGATCCTTACTACAGATATCTCAATCTCCATATTGGTCTGTTAGTTCAGATCTTAGGCATTTTACTCCAAGATACAAAGTAATTAAAAGTAATGTTAAATGAAATAGTATGATTTATAGGGAAGAAAAGTGACGTGGGGTAAAACCACAGTGCAAACACAAGAAGATATATTTTCTGATAAGTTATTTTTTAAATCTAAGTATCAATATGTTATATGTAATGACTAGAAACCACATATGTAAAACATTTGTTGTGATTTCTGGTCAAAATTCAACCAAAAAATGCTTTTTCAGACTTCATTTCATAGAAGGATAATGTATATTTTGGCAGGTTAGTTACAAAAGGAATTTTATTATTTCACAGATTTCTAAAATTTCAAACCAAAAGCAAGTGTGATTAAGCAACAACAACAAGGAAACCAAAGTTCCTTCTTGTATCAGCCCACTTTAAATTCTGGAATGGAAACTTTCTTGATAAACTATTCCTTTACTTAAAGGGGAGAGAATCATTTTCGTTTCTCAGAAAGCATGGCTATTTATGGATCTGATGATGTTTAAAGGAAATAAAGCCTAGAATGAAAGATTTATGTGTGATTTGGTATTTCCTTAGGAATGATATCTGAAAAAGACTTTCTAAAGCTGGGTAAGATTTAGACATAGCTTCTGTCTTTATAAATGAACCAACTAAAACGAGAAAGGTGAGGTGACCTGCCTGGCTCACCCTGCTAGATGGAGGGGGAGCCGGGGCCATGCCCAAGGCTCCAGTCTTCTCTCTACCAACCTACCTTCACATTTACAGCTGTTTATTGAGGATTCTTTGTGCAAGATACTAAGCCAGATAAAGTCTTAAGATTTCCGTAGAAAATAATCATGGTGAAAATCTTCCTGAAAATAAAATAACCATGCAATACTTCTCTGATATTTTTTCTATGAGTGAAAATTCTAGGGATTCACATGTGGCTATTATAGTGTACCGCACACACACACACACACATGCATGCACACAAAATAACAAAGGGATTGTTTTCAGTATTAATCTACCTGGACCAGGCATTGGGTAGTTGTTATTTTCCCCTTTTTGCAATTTGTCTACAGTATGCCCTAGGGAAGGGATAGTTTTCTGTTAATTATCTGATAATTTTCTGGCAGCAGAAGTCTTCAAATATTTGTGTAGGTTCCCAAATCTAACCTTTCAAATAAAATCTTCATTCTCTTTGAGCTAAATGTTGCCTTCTGATTTGAATACATTTTCCAATGCATTTAAAATTTTTTTCAAACTTTAACCTTTTTATCTTGTATTGGCATAGAGCCGATTAACAATTTTATGGTAGTTTGAGGTGAACAGCGGGGCTCAGCCATGCATATACACGTATGCACTCTCCCCTAAACCCTGCTCCCATCCAGGTGCCGCCCAACAGTGACTGGAGTTGCGTGCGCTATACAGGAGGTCCTTGCTGGTTATCCATTTGGAATATAACAGTGTGTACATGACCTTCCCAAACTCCCTAACTATTCCTTCCCTCCCCCCCCAGCAACCATCAGTTCATTTTCTAAGTCTGTGAGTCTCCTTCTCTCTTTTTTAAAAATTTTAATTGGAGGCTAATTTCTTTATAATATTGTGGCGGTTTTTTCCATACATTCACATTCTCTTTCTGTTTTGTAAGTGTCTTTTTAATTAATGAAGAAACACTGTATGTATCCCCAAGTCTGTGAGCTAAAGTTGGAAGAGGGAAATAGCCTACTTTTATGTTGTTCTTCCTGGTTACTCTGAAACAGTAGATCCCATTCAGTGGCCCCTTGTGGCATTCCAAAGCTGATTACCCCATCAGTTTTGTTTCCTCATATTTGCTCCATAGCCCAATATCTGTGGTTATCTCAACCTGTGAAAATAAATGGCATCATATTCCCACTCTACCCAGCATAATGCAACTTGCCTTTCATTTATGATTTTTATTAATTACTTTTGTAAAGTTGGCTTGTTTATGCCTTGTTCACTGTCATGCTTTGTGTTAAAATTCCCACTTTTTTAAATGACAATATTGAAATAAAATTATTTAAAGAAACACATTTGAAATAATAAATTGTTTCAAATATATGTCATTTGAAATTCCCGTATCTTCCCTAAACTCATTCTTCAAAGAAATAAAAATGACAAAGTGGCTAGGAAGTCCTCAGGAGTTTGAACTTCTACAGTCCTCAAAGTCCTGCCTCCTAAAGTGGATGGAGAAGGATGTGGACGTGTGTCTCTAGTCTGTCCGGCCCCTGGGGCTGGAGGGGGCAGCTCCACTTCAAGTTGTTCTTAACGTGAAAACTTCACTTCTGCTCCTTCTTTTGTGCCCCCTTACTACTCTACCGCTGTCTTTCCTTTCCCCCTTCATTTTGAAATTAAAATTGTTCCTACATTCCTTTGAAGTACTTTCTCTTTTTCATTTTCAACAAATTGGTGGGTGCTCACATTTATACTTAAAATTGATCTTTAAACTATCACTGGAAAGTGAATGAATGGATGGACATACCTGTCTTGGGCCAGTTTTCAGACATTTTCTGAAATTGTTTTTACCATAATCTTACACTTAGGCATTATTTTCCCCATTACAAAAATGAGGAAACTGAAGTTGGGAGGGGTTGCTTCAGTGGTTCTCAATCCTGGCTTTATATTAGAATCACCTGGGCATTTTTCAAACAATGGCTGCTTGTGCCCTACACTAAGAGACGCTAATTTATTTGGTGTACCATAGAGTCTTCGCACTGATTATTTTGCTGATTTGTTGTTCTGTTTAAGCAGGTAAAAACCCCTGGGTTAAATAAACTGCCCAGGACAATAGAGAGGAAATTTGAGCCTTCTGAGGGCAGAGAATTTATCTAATTCATTTTTAGGCACCAGAGGGAATAAATGAATGTATTAATCAGATTTCTGATTCACATTAACTGGATCTACAGCTCATGATACTTTTTCAAAGCCATCCTATTGCTGCCCTTGAATTGGTATGTCTTGAACATCACACCCTGTCCAGGTTTTTTAGTTTCCAAAGGGAAGTGGAGAGCTGAATTCCAAACCTCATGTGTCCACAGAGAAGAAATCTGGAGTTAAATTTAGATAATAAAGGTTAATAATATCCACTAATAATTTCTATGCAAAATGCTTTTCTTGTAATAAATAGCATTTCAGGGAATTTTTAGAGGAGTGGGCTTTCTTTGCTTAACTGAAAGATGCTTTTATAACATTAAAAAAAATAGTTTCTTGTGCACATCCTTAAATATCTGTTAAAAGTTGCTCAGTCGTGTCCAACTCTTTGCGACCCCATGGACTATAGCTTGCCAGGCTCCTCTGCCCAATGGAATTCTCCAGGCAAGAATACTGGAGTGGGTAGCCGATCCCTTCTTCAGGGCATCTTCCCAACCTGGAGATCGAACCCAGGTCTCCCACATTGCAGGGGGATTCTTTACTGCCTGGGCCACCAAGGAAGCCCAAGAATACTGGAGTGGGTAGCCTGTCCCTTCTCCAGGGGCTCTTCCTGACCCAGGTATCGAACCAGGGTCTCCTGCATTGCAGCGGGTTCTTTACCAGCTGAGCTACCAGGGAAGTTCCAATATCTATTGAGTGCCTACTGTTTGTTAGGCATGATGCACTTTACTGTGGACACAGCTCTGAAAAAGACAGACTAAATCTCTGCCTTTGTGGAACTCTTTATTTTGCAGTCTAAGGCATTCAAACCTGGAAACTAAGCTTTAGGAGATTTTTCAGGTGACTGCTTATATCAGGGTAGGGTAATTCTGCCAAGGTACTCTCCAGATAGACTGATCTCTGTTTTCTTGCTTGTTTCTTTTTTAAAATGTTTTGATGTGGACCATTTTTTAAAGTCTTTTTTGAAGTTTCTACAATACTGCTTGTGTTGTTTATGTTTCATTTTTTTTTGACCGTGAGGCATGTGGGATCCTAGCTCCTCAACCAGGGATCGAACCCTTACCCCTTGCATAGGAAGGGGAAGTCTCAGTCGCTGGACCACCAGGGAAGTCCCAGATTGTCTGATCTTTGAATGAGGGAGCATTTGAAACACTTTTTTTTGTTTGTTTATTCATCAAACAAGCTGCTTTCTTGGACGGAGTAGAGGTTTAAATTGGAAACAGACAAACTCTGTATTAGAGAGTCCTATGGAGAAGAGCAGATCTATACTGTGAGACAAAAAGTGATGAGTGCCATGAGAGGCACAGATAAAATATGTTGTGCATTCATAGCTGACAGACCATTCCCAGGTCAGGGATGAAGATGATGAAGAGAGTGAAGGAGGAAGTAGAGATAAGAGGAAAATAGTAGAATTTGACTTGTACCTGCAGAATGAATTTGATATTCTGCCTAAGCATGTTCATCATTCCCTGCAGAACTTTTGCTTAGAAATTTGTCTCTGTAGGTATGAGTATGAGCAAACCATCCTTTTCATTCTTTGAATGTTGTTTGATATATAGTAACTAAGCAGCGAAGCAGGACTCATTTTTCTCCTGCATCTTAAATCTCCTATGTCCTTGCCTTTTCCTGCCCCTTAGGCATATATACATGTGTGTACACACGGGCTTCCCGGGTGGTTCAGTGGTCAAGAATCTGCCTGCCAATGCAGGAGCCCCAGGAGACATGGTTCTATCCCTGGTCAGGGGGATCCCCTGGAGGAGGAAATGGCAAGTCACTCCAGGATTCTTGCCTGGAGAATCCCATGGACAGAGGAGCCTGGTGGTCTACAGTCCATGGGGTCGAAAAGAGTCGAATATAGCTGAGCACACACTCACACAAACACACACACTCACTCACTCATGTACACCCTCCCTCTGCTCTCTTGTCCCAGCTTTTTTTTCCTTCTTATTTACATTAATCAGTGTGGCATTTGCTTTGAAAAATATTTCCTATAACAGGGCATTAACTGTTATTCAAGTTAACTTTTATTCCCCTGAATTAAGTAGGTGAGTTCTTAAATGTAGTGATAGAAAATTAAGGAAAGCTAGAATAATTCCTCCATAGACCAATTTCCTGAAGCTTTGACCAAACTGGTCACTGTATTTATTATTTAAATATGACTTGAAAAGAAAAAAGAATTGTAGATAGTATAGTATATGTGCTGCTGAAGCGAGCACTTGTAGATAGTATAATCAGAGCTACCATAATGATCCTATTAAAGTTATTCTATCACAACAAACTTATGTGCTCTGTAGATTTATTATCAGTCTAAATAATTCATTTTAAATTCTCATATATTCTACAATAATTAATCTATTTAGAAAACTAGTAGTAGTCCAGTTTCCAATAGTTTTATGTACATTTGAAATGTTCATTTTAAAAATAACAGTTCACATATGTTTTAACATTTTTTGACTGCTTATATTCATAAAGCAAATACCCAAGCATGCATTTTGTATTTTTTGAGATGTATGGGCATTTAAGATGAAAAGCAATACCAGGTATTTAAAACCCAGACCCCATTGCGTTATCTTGTTATCTCACATAGGGCTCTAACAGGGCATAGATACTTGAAGAGTGTGCTGTTAACCAAAAGCTCACAGTTAATTTAACTTCCTGATAACTTCGTATTCAGAATGAAGTCTGCCAGTAAAAACATATTGGAAATATTAAACATGCAGTATTAGATAAGATTGCCCCCAGAAAAAAAGCCGAAGGAAAATAAAACCTCCAAAGAAAACATCGGATTTGTTTAAACGGAGCTGCGGCTCCCCCTTGCGGACCAGCATGTGTATCACTCAACTAAGTCCACATTCCTTGACTTTTTTGGTAAATTTGGTTGATTTCTTTTCTTTGAGGGTGTGGATTTTTTCTGGACTTTCCATTGTAATGTATCTCTCTTCTGATCACTATGTTTAAGTGGGTATATTTTTTGGCGGGGCTCCGTATGGTACAAAGGCAACTTTATCTCATCTCTCCCTGCTGGTTGGTCTACCCTGCTTCCTCGGCTTACCTTTCCTTTATTTTTGAAACAATTGGTCTCACTTCATGTGGGGTTTGGTTTTTGTGGGTCTTGGTGACAAGACTTTGGCTCTTTCCACCTGTGACTCCCTTAGGGGGCTTGAGACAAAAGCCCAGGCCTCAGGCTGACTTCTCTCTGAAGTTCCAGAAGGTGTTTTATGTACAGTGGTCATCCTGTTGCTCCATTAACTTCCGTAAGTCAAGGATTTCTTAAGATGTGTCAACTTTCTGGTCCCCTGTAGAGCACCAGAATGCTGATTCAAATATCCTAGAACTGATTTAGAAAGAAAATACCTAAATGTGAAAAGTATAGTGCAAGGCATTCCTTAAGGTGTTTTGATTCAAAGATACAAATTAGGATTAAAATGACATAGTTGTATGAATGTAGGATAATTGATTATATGGTGGACCCCAGTTTTTAATTCAAAGTATATTTGTAAACCATATTTAACAATAAATAAATTGAATTAGCTTTTAAAGTGGCTCATAGAAAATGTTAGAATAGAATAAACATTGCATAATCTTCTTAGTCTATATTATTGAAGATATGGTGATTGAAGCAACTAGGATTACAGTATGTTGGTGCAGCCTTCTTTGTGGTATTGATTTTTAAAACTGGAGTTCTCTGCCCCAGATTTTCTGAAGCTCTGCCCCCCATCCTCCCATCCCCACCTCTCCCAATCTGAAAATCTATGGGACACAGAGAACCAATGACAGCTGTTAACCACACTTTGCTCCCTCTAGGGTGCATGGAAAGTTGATAGTCTTAATAAGAATCTAAAGGAAGAGAAAGATTCAAGTTTAAATCTGCCCTGTGCTTTGTTATCCTAATATAAATTGCTAGAATCACTGCCCATATGTAGAATATTGCTTGCTTTCTTGATAGTCTTTAAGAGATGTTATCCTTCAAAGTTTGAGAGCATTCATTTTGTCTGCGGTCAGAGACTTAACTCCTTCCAGAGTTGCCACTGTGAGTTGCTATTCCTGGCAGGTTGTAATTTTAAGGACCTGCAGGCAGAGATGATCTCTTAACACCACCTCCCATCTTGACAGCTTTTCTAAAAGGAATCTATGGTCATCTCTGAAGAGCTGACTTAGGGATGCACTTTCAGTGACATGATAGACGCCAGAATTTCCCCTCCACACTCAGATAGGTAACGTTTGGGAGTGGATAGTGTGCATCATCACTTAGTTCTTAATCCAGGCTGATGAAAAAAAACCTCAGCCAGCAAAATCATTAACCTGTGCTTGTTTATAACATGTAAAGCAATTCTGGCTTATTACTTGAGGCAGAATATTCAAGTTTAATGAAAGGATTGTGAAACCTGGAGTGTAGATGAAAGCTTGGAATGGAAGCAGTGGAAAAATTAGAGGAGGGGTCTGGAATAATACCAGGGATGACCAAGCCCTTTCCTGGATTCAGCTGATTGTTCGTCCACACAATGCAGAATAATTGAAAACATAATCTTCTCTAGAATATTTGAATCAAGCTTTTCATGTGAAGTCAGAATTTCCTGTTTTTGTGAGTGGTGAATGAATTATTTGGGATAAATAAACTATTTGATTCAAACATGAGCAGCCCGATATGGCATATAGAGTGTACTAGACACTCTATAAAGGCTTTCCCCCCTTTCTCTTCTAGTGTTTCTAAGACCGCAGAGAAATTTGGAATCTATAGACCCACAGTTTACGATTCGGAGGAAAATGGAACAGATGAGAGAAGAAAAAGAACTGGTGGAACAGCTCCGAGAGGTACCGGGAAACACTGTATTACTGAATAATAATTTCCAGCATTAAAGTAGCATTCTGTATTTTTAAAAAGTAGATTTTGAAACACTTCAAACAGACCTCGTTTCAAATCTAGGCAGCTCGCCTACTGACTGTCTGCTACTGGGCAAGTCACTTAACATCTCTAAATTTGAGTTTTTTCATATATTAAAGCAGTAGCTCCCATCTACCTTCGTGGGATTTTGTGAGGAATCTATGAGATAATATAAGTAGAAATACTTAATACCTATGTATAAAAGTTAAAACTTTTAAAAATGCACTGTTATTAATTTATTTAATAAGATTACATGAATTTAAAGATGTTTATAGTTATCCCTACTAGCCAGAATTTTTGAATGTCATTTAATAGGCAAACCATTTGAGTTCCTACCAAGAGTGAAGTCTTGTCCTGGGTGCCAGGGGAGATTTTAAGCTTGGTGATGGCAGGAGCCATGGCTATCTTATCCCAAGTTGTATTTCTACTCCCAGCACAGCTCCTAGTGGCAACTGTGTATATGTATATATTTGGCTACCCTCATGGTCTTTGTGTCTAGTCAGGAGGGTCTCACATAAGTGTGTAGAAGGTCAAACAGCAGGACAAGGATCAGTTACCAAAGAACTCACTGGTATTAGTTATTAAAGGCAGCATATCATGAATTACTACACAAGTTCTTTTATATTCAAAGAGAAGTACCATAGCCATTAGCTAGAAGAATATAGGAAGCTTCTTGAAGAGGTGGATTTTATACTATATCTTCTTTCACTAGCAAATGATTATTGACTGCTGCTCTGTGCCAGGCCATATAGTCTAGGTGATGGAGAGAGAAAAGAACAAAAAGGTCTCTGCTTTCATGAAGCCTATAGTCTATTGAGAAGAGAGAATAAGTAAGAAGGAAACAAATATACACCTTCAAATAACAGTGAATTTTACACATGAGCAATGAATTCTATTAGTAAAATTAAAGCTAAATTTAAGGTAGGTCAGAATCTTTTTTTGTTGTAGATGATACTTTATATACGGTTATATAAAGTATATATATAGCAGGTAGTCGGGAGGAAAGAGATAAAAACCCAGAAACTCCTCACCACCACTTTAAGCCACTGTGGTTGACTCAACAGTCACGTTGGGCAAGTCAGACCTCTGTCATTTGCCTCGAGTATTTGGATGTGCTGTAAACTTGGGAGGCGAACTTTCAGAGATATGTAAAAATAAGATGAGAAGTTGAGACAAGCCTCTCAAAGAGTGATATAATTTTATCTTAAAGCCTGGGTCATATTGATAGCTTATGTTTTAATTTAATTAGAGACTGAAAGCAAGCTTAGAAAAAAAATGAGGTGTCTAGACACAGGACAGTTCTGAAAGAGAATTATGCAACACTATTACATGCACTGATTTTCAAGTGCTTCACTTATTGCAAATCTCCAAATTAAGTCATCTTTTCTCACAGTGTTACCCAATTATGAGGAGCTTTGCTGTAAATCAGAAATTTGTATTTGAAGTTTAAAAAATTGATTTTCCTGCTTTTGAGGAGATGGAATAGATGTGCTTTTCCCCATTCCTTTCACTAAATACAACTAAAACCCTTGGCCATTTTATATAAAATAATCATAAGAGCACTCTGAAAGGTGGAGAGAATAATTCAGACCAGCTGGGTTCCTTGGGACTAGGAATGACTCGGTGGTGAGTCCAGTGGGTTTTCTTTTTTGCTTCATCTTTCTCGGACTTGGAGCTGAAGTAGCTGGAAACTGGAAATGCTCATGGGAACAGTTTTTTTTTTTTTTTTTAAAGTCCCAACAAAAGCTTGCTTACTTTACTCAGAGGACCAGAAGAAGGACAGCCTAGGGAGACAGAAAACTTTTAGACAATAAATGCTCTACTCCAGCTACAGAAAACCTGTGGCCCCAGTGCTACCCATGTCTGCAAAGATGGGATAGGCAGCTGACTTTCACCTCTGCTGGGATGATACCAGAGAAGGCCAAGTTGGGAGCCAGGAATGTCATCCCTACCAACTAAAAACAATCCCCTCCCCTCCCACGGTGTCAGTGGAAGCTGTACATGGGCAGCCTGGATTTCTATCCCAGTCCCAGTCAACTGACCCCAAGTGGCAATCTGCATTTACACAGTGATAGGAGAAGGCAATGGCACCCCACTCCAGGACTCTTGCCTGGAAAACCCCATGGACGGAGGAGCCTGGTGGGCTGCAGTCCATGGGGTCGTGAAGAGTTGGACACGACTGAGCGACTTCACTTCCCCTTTTCACTTTCCTGCATTGGAGAAGGAAATGGCAACCCACTCCAGTGTTCTTGCCTGGAGAATCCCAGGGATGGCGGAGCCTGGTGGGTTGCCGTCTATGGGGTCGCACAGAGTCGGACACGACTGAAGCGACTTAGCAGCAGCAGCACCCAGGTAGTGCCTTCCCATTCCCTGCCAGAGCAGTGTCCAAAATAGCTAGCCAGAAGAGAAAGTTTAAATAGGATCCAAAGTCTCATAACATGATACCAGAAATGTCCAGTTTTCAACCAGAAAAAAAAAATCACTCATTGTCCCAAGAACCAAAATGAATGTGGAAAGGTGATCAACAGCTGACAGCCCTGTGATGGCAGGGATGTTAGAATTATCCGACAAAGATAGTACGGCGCTCGCCGTGAAAGTTCTTCCACAAGCAGTGATGAACATGGTTGGAACAAAGGGAAAAAATTGAATGCTTTGGCAGAGGAATAGATAATGTTCGCAAAGAAACAAGACATGAAGAAGGACCAATGGGAATTTAAAACTGGGAAATACATTATCTGAAATGAGAAGCCCAGGGGATGGGCTCAACAGTGTCACAAAGAATAGGTGAACTGTCGGAAAGAACAAGAGGAATTGCCTAATCTGGGCAGCAGAGAGAGAAAAAACAGACTGAAACTAAATGAGCAGAGAGCCTCAGGGACCTTCGGGAGTTGCTGTAACAGATGATCTACATTCTGGTCCTGGGAGTCCTGGGAGGGGAGGAGAAGGGAGCAGGGACAAAGAGGTGCTTGGCGGTGGGAGGAAGTGGGTGTGACTGCCAAAGGGCAACATGAGGGCTCCTTGTAGTGAGGTGCATGTTCTGTCGATGTCAGGGTCCCAGTTGTGTACGTTTGCGGGTTGCTCCCTTAAGGAAACTGGGTACCTGAGATCTCTCTGTATTACTTCTTATAACTGCGTATGAATTTATAATGACCTCAAAATAAAACTTTGAATTTTTTTTTAAGAAGGGAGAAAAATGGCTTTTTGAATGAAAGCATAGTCCTAGAAAAACACCCGTAATCTCTCTTCTGCCCACTGCAGGCTGTCTGAGATACATTATCCGAAATAATAAGTTTGGGTTGGCTTGGGGTTTTTCATTTGTTTTTGTTTATATTTACTTCTTTTATTTACTTTTGTTAAAATATAGTTGACTTACAATATCATTTTGGTTTCATGTGTACCGCATATTGATTCACTATTTTTTTTACATTGCAAAACAGTCACCACTGATTTGGCTTTTATTTGTCAACTCATTCTGGTTTTCTATTTTAATTGCTAAGCCTGAGGCAATTTCGAACTCAAGAAGTGATTCCATTATTTTAAAAATTCAACTGATTAAAAATTTTTTACATAACTGAATTAATTTTTCTACAGAGGGAATTTTATTTAATATCTTTTGAAAGGTTGTGTTTTCCAGGTGTTCTTATCCTTTATAGTGAAACTTAAACCCCAGTTCATAAATAGTCATAACTGTACTTTACCCTCAGTTGCCTGAGAGCAATTGATTTCCTTTTGATCTCTTTTCAGAGCATCGAGATGAGACTCAAGGTCAGCCTGCACGAAGACCTGGGGGCCGCCCTCATGGATGGCGTTGTCCTCTGCCATTTGGTCAACCACATCCGCCCGCGATCTGTCGCAAGCATCCATGTCCCTTCACCAGCAGTCGTAAGTAACACCATTTAAGGAAAACTAACTCTTACATAAAACAGACTCCTTTGGGACAGTATTGCTGGTTAAAGACACTGATGGGGATCACCAGGATCCTGTTCAAATTCTCTCTGTTGGGCCCCAGACAACTCAAAAGAGCAGAAAAGGAATAGCGTGTCTATTCTTTGTTTTTTTTTGGCCGTGCCGTAGGGCATGCAGGATTTTTAGTTCCCTGACTGGGGATCAAACCTGTGTCCCCTGCAGTGGAAGTGTGGAGCCCTAACTACTGGACTGCCAGAGAATTCCAGGGATAGCATTTCTGAATGAAGCAACATTTTTACTATAAAAAGGGAAAATATTTCAAGTAAATATGTAAATGAGAGAAAATGAACTACTTTCAAATATAAAGCAAATCACGTTAAAGAAATGACTGCTCTGCTTGCTAACTTTAAGACTGTAGAGACAGAGATTCATTCCTCACAAGCAGTTATTTAAGCAGTGAGAAGTCCTTTTGGAAAACTTTTTTTGGTTGGTGGGTTCTCTTCTAATGGAATCTATTATTTTATAATTAGTGAGGATTTTAGGATCACTCTGAAAAGATGTAGGTGCTGCATAAATATCATTAGTAACCTGTCAGGCCAGAGGTTGGTTAGCTGTCATTAATTCAGTAATTCCTTGACTGCTAGCTGTGCTCAAGGGTCAGTTGGAGATACCAAGGAAACAGAAAAGATCAGAAGGAGTGAGTGAAAAAATTCCTTGTCTCACTGTTGAGGAGATAAAGCCAGCCCTGGGATTTTTTCCCTGCACTTCATGGGGCATGTTACCATCAAGAAGAGAGGAGTCAACGATAAGCTTGTCTTTGAAGCCCACTCAGGGTTCATTGGACAAGTAGAGAAGAACTTCTATCCACACTACTGCTATTAGATGAAGCAGAAGAGTTTAGGGGCTAAGGATGTAGTGTTGGGATTCCAATTCCACATCTGTATGAGCCACATGACTTTGGGAAAGTTAAGTGTTCATAAAAGGTCACACAAAGAGTGTGTAGAATGAAAGCCTCACGTGAAGCTGCCCACTCTCGGCCCCTCAAGGAAAGCGTCTCAGGGGCACTATTTGTCTCACTTTCTTTTCTCTTGGCAGCAGGAAAAATTAGGTGATGATCCCATTTCAACTCTCAGTTTTCTATCTATACAGTTAAACATAATTTTTGCTTCCCAAAGACTGACCACATTTTGGCTTCAGAAAACACAGGGGGAAAAACAGACCAATTTGTCTTCTGACTTAAATCTGCTTTATCTGCCTTAGTTTGGGCAGTAAATTCTGTCCTGTAATCCAATATACAAAAGTTTTTAAGTCCAGACAGCTATAAAGTTTGAACTGTGTACCAAATTCTCATTCAGTAATTTTCCTCAAATTACAAGAAAGAAACTATCATTCTTCAGCTTCCAATTTAAATATACAGTTATTGTTTTATAATGCATAAGAGACACTATGAATCATGTATCTATACACATTTGTATATTTCGTCAATTCTTCAGGGAAAAAATGCTATATTCTCTGGTGGCCACTTTTTATCTTTTTCAAATAAAAAATTTTTAATTGAAAATGTTATGTGAAATAATGCCTGATTAGAGAAAAAGAGATAATGGAGAAATGCTGGAGGAAGATAAATAATGTCTTATCCCACTCCCTAAAGACAACCACTATTTACATCTTGGCTTTTATGCTCCTAGCATTCCTCCAACATAGAAGTGATTTTTGAATTGTGAGCTTCACATATATACTGTTTAGTAGTTTTTAAAATTTATGAAAACCTAAGTATTTCCCTGAGTCATTAAAACTCCTCGTAACCATGTATTTTAACAACTGTAAAATATTTTGTGCATAGTCAGCTCAGTTGTGTCTGACTCTTTGCGACCCCATGGACTGCAGCCCACCAGGCTCCTCTGTCCATGGGGATTCTCCAGGCAGGAATACTGGAGTGGGTTGCCATGCCCTGATTCAGGGATCTTCCCAACACAGGGATCAAACCCAGGTCTCCCGCATTGCAGGCGGATTCTTTAGTTTTCATTTTTAGAAATGTTTCTAAATTTAGTCCACTTCTTAGAAATTCTTCCCTGAGCATCTGGAGCCCCCACTGACCAGACCCAGCTGCGCTGTAGCCGTGGAGCCCGCTGCTGCCTCTCTTCTCTGCCTTCACTGTCCACTGCCGAGTTTGCACAAGCTGTTCATTCTAACCTGGAAGGCTGCTCCCCACCCTGCCTCTAAATTTCTTCACCTTGAGGCATCAGCAATTTTCTAATAAAACCTGTTGCTTTGGTGAGAAAGAGAGTCACTGGCCTGGTGAATCAACCCTTCATATAGAAATATATTTGCTCATGGGAAAAGGTGATGTTTAGGGTGTGCTTTTAAGTAAACTAAAGCAGGTTACACAACAGTATGATCTCATAAAAATAGTGTGTGTGTATCCACACGTATATATTCACATACATGTGCAGAAATTTTGCACATGTATGTATGCAAATGTGCAGAAATTCGACATATAAACACATATCTGTATGTGTACACACCTTTTATACACACACACATACATACACAGTATTTAGGAAAATAGAATCCAAATATTAACAGCTGTTCAGGTGGATGTTCCTGGATAATTTTTGTATTGTCTTCTATTTGTTTATGTATTATTCCTCTCCAATAAACATGTATTACTTGTGCCATTTAGAAAGCTTAAAATTTAACCTGTTATTTCAATTATGCCTCTTAATAACTAATTACTTCTGAATGTTGCATTTATAGCCTAAACTTAGCATGGCCAAATGCAGAAGAAACGTGGAAAACTTTTTGGAAGCATGCCGAAAATTAGGAGTACCAGAGGTAACATCAAGCTTAGTTCCAATAACTATGTTTTAGTAATGGTTTTATTTAATGTGTGTTTTTGAACCCACTGAATAGGTATACTCCTTTGTCCATCCCTTTTTGTGTCAGTCTTTCTTGAGGAATGAAACTGAATAAGTTATAAAATTTTAGTTTAAATTACTCTATTGTAGTGAAATAAAAACAGCTTAAAATGGTATGGTCAATTTTGAGGAAAAGGGGAACATTAAGGTTTTGAAATAAATGAGAAATTCCAAACTTTAAGAATGATTAGTCAGCATGATTCTCCAGAGAGCAGCAATTGCTGAGGCTTCTGTGAGCCTCCTGTGGGGTTACATAGGGTAGAATTTTGGAGATGATGTTTTTCCTTATCCAAAGTTCTTAAGCAGAGCAGACCTGGAGTTAACTTTTCACACCCTGTGGTTTTGGGGTATGTGGATCAAAATAATCAGTGTTAATTGAAAATATTATAATTATTGTTCTTATTATCATTAATCATTACCATTAATAATAGAAGTGTTTGTATATTATTTTATAGTTTGTTAACTGTTGCACTTATGTTTTCCCCTTTAGTCCACTAAAGTAACATAAAATGATTTCTTAGGGAGATAAAAGCCAGTCCACTCAATTTGGGTGTAATGTGACAGATTTTTCATCATTGTGATAGACAGAAATGGACAGAAATTACATTTCTTAAATGTTTCTTCCATTTTTTCTAATGTTCCAGGATAAAGTAACTACAAATGCTATCATGAGATAATGTTTTTGAGCATGTGAAGGAATTATATTTTCATGTAATTCTACTCAGAGATAACAGTTACTGGAATTAAGCCTTTTCCCCCCTTCCTTCTTTCCTTCCTATTTTTCAAGTTGGTGAGGTTTGAAGATGAGGGTTAGCAGTGGGCTTCTAATCTTATTTTAGGAAAAAGGGATAAATTTTAAAGCATCTTTAAATCAAAAATGTATCAATTAAAAGAAGCTTGCAAATTCATTTTTTAAAAGAGTGTAATCTTTATATAATGTACTAAATGCATTTATGATCTATCCAGATGTCTTTCAGCAATGTTAATCTGTGTGTCTATATTGTATGTGTATATTTTACTATTGCACATACATTCCTGGCTACAAATGTTTGTGAAATTCTCATACATGTACCTCTTTTAATAATTTGATTCCATCATGGGTTAATAAGATTTCCCATGTGTGAATCAAAATTATCATACCAAGTTTCAGACTGTAAATTATTCGTGTCTGTACTCAAAAGCACTGATGAGTTATCACCTAATTCCCTGTGATATTTTAAAACTCATCAGTGTTTTCTTGGCTTACAGTGATACAAAATGAAATGGGAATGCCCTTAATTATTTATTGTGGGTAAAGGTTGGTAATTATGGTTTCCTTTTAAAGTGAGGAAAAGGAAATTAAATTAGCATCAAAATGCAGAGAAAATTTTATCGTAATTTCTAAATTGTGCCGCTGGCACTAACAGGCAACTGATAATTCCTGAGATGATTGAACTGCAAGGAGTAAATCATCTTTTTTGCCAGTATTTCACTTAACTATGCTTAGTAAGAAATTCATCATTAAGGCTGTTTTTGAAATTATTTTTTTAAGATTTGAGATGATTTTCAAGTTCACATTGTATATGCGTGTGTATGTGATTGTGTATACATCTATCTATATCCATCCTAATGGATAATGCAACAGCATTTTACTGGTAACTGGAATTATAATACATTAAGTTCATTGCTACTAGAAAATGTCTGTTGGCTGGCTAGCAGTTGTACTTCTTTAATAAGATATGTTAAAGGGAGGGAGGAATATTCTGATGGAAAACCAGAAATGTGCCAATTGGAGAGCAATTGGCAAATCTTCTGTATACATAAAGGAACATGTTTTCATCTCTTGGAATGAATGAGGAATAAATTATTGGAAATAAGGAAATGTTTTCATCTAGTAATACGATACTAAGTTGGGGGAGGGTTGGAATGACTCCTTCCCACTTAGATAAGGGTCCTTCTTCCACTACTTAAGATTGTTGATGAATTGCAGTGTGTATGTGGTACACTGCAGTTCATGATTTATAGTGAAAAGGTAGTTATATCCCAAATCTAGTTGCACAAATTACCCCTTGCAATCAGGTATTTTAAAAGGCTGGTATTTAAGAGCAGAGGAGCTTTAACGTTACGTTTTCTTTTTGGTTTCAAACTTAATACTTGGGTAAGAAAATATTCACTGATTTCCCAGTAGCTTAATGAATTCCTCCTAATGTGCAAGCTTGTCCTCTCTTCTCCATTCATAACTTATCTACATAAACATACCCGGAAGTCACAGAGATTGGGAATTCTGTATTTTTTAAGCTAAATATCTAATTGACAGTGATAAACCATCCTGGAGAGACTGAAAAGCCACAGCTGTGCTCTAGCCCGAGTTTGTTGCCCTTTGTAATAGAATTACGGTTTGAAACTACAAACCGGAGTCAGGGTCGGCAGCTTATTAACTTTTACTAGGTTCATCTGGGTGGAATGTGGTTGCTGAGAAGTTAAAACTATTGCACATAAAGCAATACAGTGGGAAGAAAGCAATTTTCAAGTTGTTCCCATTGTTATAGTTTATTATATTTTCTTTAGAAGTCTCCAGGGACACAGTCCCAGGTATCTGCCTTGGGGTTGGTCAGGTTCATGAAGCGTTTTATTGTGTGTTCAGTGGAGTGGCTTACCTATAAATGTGGCTTATTCAAATTGGCTGCATTCAGAATTGCAGACAGTATAAGCAGCCCAGTATATCTCTGCAGAAGGTTAGAGTGTGTAGTAGATGTGTACGGTGACTCTGCTGCTGCTGCTGCTAAGTCGCTTCAGTCGTGTCCGACTCTGTGTGACCCCATAGATGGCAGCCCACCAGGCTCCCCCGTCCCTGGGATTCTCCAGGCAAGAACACTGGAGTGGGTTGCCATTTCCTTCTCCAATGCATGAAAGTGAAAAGTGAAAGTGAAGTCGCTCAGTCGTGTCCGACTCTTAGCGACCCCATGGACTGCAGCCCACCAGGCTCCTCCGTCCATGGGATTTTCCAGGCAAGAGTACTGGAGTGGGGTGCCATTGCCTTCTCCGGTATGGTGACTCTAGACCTCTGTTATTTGTTATGTTTGGATAAGGCTGGATATAGACGTTTCCTAGTCTAGGGCACAGTTAGGATTTGCTGATGCCACTGATAGGAGTTGACATCACAGAAAGTAGTTGGTGTTGGAGTTCTGGAGAAATTCTGTTAGGGCTACACCTGGCATTTTTGCCATCTCTGAGGGATTCTGGGATGAGGTAGAGGTTTGCTAGTGAGAATGCCAAGCAAAGATCCTTAAAAACAAATTGGAAATGGCCCTCCCTGGAAAGTTCCTTTCCTGGTGGCGGAGTTAATATTTCTTCAGGTAGTTCTTTCAGCCTGGGTCACTTCTCTTCCTGCTGCCCTGTGCCTTAGGTTTTGTTTTCTTCTGTTTGGGGCCAATTCCCCAACTAAAGAGACAGCACCTGGAAGGCGAGGCGTGAGGGTGAGTGCAGAGGATCTGCGAGCGAAGTGAGGGGCACGCGGGGTTTGGGATAAATCAGCCGCACCTGTGTCGTTAACTGGTCCTGTGCCTGTTGCAGACTAGAGCCATGAAAGCCATTCGCTGAGAACTTCTTACACCTGCCTCATCTTCTTGAATGCTCACTGTTGAGGATTAGAAGTATTTTATTACCATGCAATGAAGAAAATGAGGTCCACAGAGGTTACACAATTTCCTAACCTCACATTTGCAGCTGGGATGCAGCAGAGCTGGCTTTTGAACCCAGGTCTGTTGGGTTCAAAAGCATCAAGCGCCTGCCTTCTTTCTGGCATACATGGAGGCTCTCTTTGATGCAAAGAGTTCCCTGCTCTGCAAACTGCAGGTGTTGGACTTAAGCAATAGATTAAGCCACATTCTCCAGAGCCCTGGATTCTTTCCAAGGCCCCACCCAGGAGGCGAGGGAAAGCCACATGGGGAGGTTACAGATCATAACTGCCGCCTTGCTTCAGCTGCAGCAGTTTCTCCTTGGCCTGTGGCATATACTGACTTTCCAGTTAAGAGTTCCTTGGGGGACAAGTGTTCTGTTGCTAATTATAGTTTGAAAATCACTGAACCCTTAAGGTTTCTTTTAGCTAATAATCCATGGATGCTCTGCAGCCTCATGATTTCAAAATTGTTCCAGTTGCTTTCTGCCATCAGCTGCTCAGCTGTGGGAAAATTATCTCATGGAAATCTGGGAATTGGGAGATTTTGCTAGCTTCGTCCCAAAGACACCTGTAGTGTTGATGCCAGTCAGACCATGTGCTGTCTCTGACCTCTGGTGCAAGTGTTAACTTGATCTTGAACATACGCTTACCCTTGGTGGGCTTCCAAATTCTTTAGAATATATTCTCAATCACCAAAAATCTGACTTCAATTAAGCCTCTGGGTAATGAGGTATTTTGTGAACATATTGAGGCTTTCTTTGCCTTTTCTGAGTCATCTTGGTCATTCCTGGTCTCTGACCTTGATGTGGAGAATTCACAGTTGGCTACTGGAGGGTTCCCAAGTTTATCCAAACTTTGGGCTATTTTAGGACTCCTACTGGTCTCAGGTCAAGAGAAATCTCTCATTTGTGAAGCATCAAAAGTACTAGAAAATATTTTTTTTTTCTTACCGGGTAATATTGCACCTTGATTTGGGCTGGGGGGGTGGGGGTGGGTAGAGAGGGAGACACTGAAATCTTTGTCTGAAGAGAGATCCTGTGGTTTCTTTGCCTGAGGGAAACAGCCTTGGCTTTTTCTGAGAGATATTGCCCTAGTCTCTCAGCCTGCTGGGAAGCACCCGTGTCTGTGTCTGAAGAGAGAAACGGTGGTCTTTCTTTGAGAAGGGTCACTTAAGTCTCTGAATGAGGGGAGATGCCCTGGTCTTTCCTGGGAGAAGTCTGAGGAGGAGACACCCTGGCCTTTTTCTGGGAAAAGCTACCCAGGTCTCTGAGGGGAGACAGCCTGGTCTTTCTTGGGAGAAGTTGCTCAGGTCTCTCTCACTGAAGGAGGGCTCCCAGGCTTTCACTGAGAGAAGTCACTCAGGTCTCTGAGAGGAGACGCCAGGTCTTTCTCTGGGAAAAGTCGCTCAGGTCTTTGAGGAGAGACGCCAGGTCTTTCTCTGGGAGAAGTCGCTCAGGTCTTTGAGGGGAGACGCCAGGTCTTTCTCTGGGAGAAGTTGCTCAGGTCTTTGAGGGGAGACGCCCTGGTCTTTCCTAAAGAAGTTGCTCAGGTCTCTGTCTGAGGGGAGACACCCTAGTTTTTCTTTGGGAGAAATTGCCCCAGGTCTCCCTATGAGGAGAGATGTCCTGGTATTTCTCTGAGAGAAGTCACTTAGGTCTCTGTCTGAGGGGAGACACCCTGGTCTTTCTCTGGGAGAAGTCGCCCAACTCATTGTCTGAGGGGAGTCACACTGGTTTTTCTCTGAGAGAAGTCACTTAGGTCTCTGTCTGAGGGGAGAAGCGTCCTGGTCTTTCTCTGGTAGAAATCACCTGGGTCTCTCTCTGAGGGAGACACCCTGGTCTTTCTCTGGGAGAAGTCGCCCGGCTGTCTGTCTGAGGGGAGATGCCCTGGTTTTTTCTCTGAAAGGAGTCACTTAGGTCTCTGATTAAACAGAGAAGCTCTGGTCTTTCCTGGGAGAAGTCATTCAAGTCTCTGACTGAGGGGAGAAGCCTTGGTCTTTCTCTGGGAAAAGTTGCTCAGGTCTCTGAGGGGAGAAGCCCTGGTCTTTCTCTGGGAGAAGTTGCTCAGGTGTCTCTAAACGGAGTCACCCTGGCTTTTTTTATGGAAGGAGTGCTTGGGTTTCTGAGGGGACCTGCCCTGGTCTTTTCTCTGGGAGAGATCCCTTAGGGCTCTGAATTAGGAGAGAAGCCCTGGTCATTCCTGGGAGAAGTCACCCAGGCGTCTCTCTGAGTGGAGACACCCTGGTTTTTCTCTGGGAGAAGTTGCTTAGGTCTCTGAGGGGAGGCTCCCTGGTCATTCCTGGGAGAAGTCACCCAACTCTCTGCCCAGGTGATATGCCCTGGTTTTTCCCTGAGAGACGTCACCCAGGTCTCTACATGAGGGGAAATGTCCTGCTTTTTTTTTCTGGAAAGAGTCCCTCAGGTCTCTGAGGGGAGACACCCTGGTCTTTCCCTGGGAGAAGTCCCTTAGGTCTCTGAGGGGAGATGCCCTAGATTTTCTCTGGGAGAAGTGGCTCAGGTCTCTGACTGAGGGGAGACAGCCTGGCCTTTCTTAGGAGAAGTTGCTGAGGCATCTGACTGAGGGGAGACAGCCTGGTCTTTCCCTGGGAGAAGTCCCTTAGGTCTCTAACTGAGGGGAGACACCCTGGTTTTTCTCTGGGAGATGTGGCTCAGGTCTCTGACTGAAGGGAGACAAGCTGGTCTTTCTTAGGAGAAGTTGCTGAGGCCTCTGACTGAGGGGAGACACCCTGGTCTTTCTCTGGGAGAAACTGCTTGTGTCTCTGACAAGCGGAAAAACCCTGGTCATTCCTGGGAGAGGTTGCCCAACTCACTGTCTGAGGGGAGATGCCCTGGTCTTTCTCTGAGAGGAGTCTCTCAGGTGTCTCTGAGTGGAGATGTCCTGTTTTTTTTTTTTTTTTAATTGAAGGAGTGCTCGGGTCTCTGACTGAGGGGAGACATCCTGGTCTTTCTCTGGGAGAAGTTGCTCAGGTCTCTGCTTGAGGGGAGAAGCCCTGGTCTTTTTCTGAGAGAAGTCACTCACATTTCTTCTGAGCAGAGAAGCCTTACTCTTTCTCTGGGTCAAGACACTCAGATCTCTGACTGAAAGGAGATGCCCTGTTCTTTTTCCGAGAGATCTCTACTGGGAGAGAACAGGTCTCTGTCATGTGTCTTTCCAAGGTGAGACTCCCTGATCTTTCTTGAGAAAAGTCACCACATTTTATGAGGGGATTGCCCTGGTCTTTTTCTGAGAGGAGTTGCCCAGGTTTCTGTCTGAGGAGGGAACCCTTGGTCCTGTTGAGAATGGACACCTTGTTCTCTGTCTCTCCAATTTAAATGAGAAACCTTGGCCTCCAACCTCTTTGTGGACCAAGGTCCTTCGTTTAACAGACTTGCTCTCTTTAGAGGAAGAAGGAACTTGGAATTAAATACACCTCGTTTTCTAGCTGCCTAGCCCTTCCTATTCATTACTAGCTCCAGGGAGGAAATAGGGAAGAGGATTAGGGCAGCAACTCCATGAACTGTACAGGGCCTCTGCCTGCCTGGGCAACGCAGAGGCCAGGGGTCCTTGCTGGACTGTGGGAGGTGGAATGTTTTCATTCCGTGTCCACAAGGCAAGTCACTTGGTGTCCGTCCTCTGCATCAACCAGATGAGTTAAAAATAAAATCCTAAAATACACTGAGAGGCTAATGATGACTGTGTTGATATGAATGGAATTATGATTGAATCTTCTTGTCAGGACCTTTCATATTTGTATTTTTTTACTTTTATATGAGGTATTATTTTTGAAAATAATTGTAAAACCTTTCCTACTTTACACCTGTTTTGAGGGTTTAGGACACTATACATATAAAACTGATCTGAAACTTTTAATTGAAACACATTTTATATATAGAAGCTACCTTTTTAGTTTGTTTTAATCTTAAAATAGGAGATAAGAGTTCCTTGGCCTCTTTGAGCCCAATGCCTCTTTTCTTCCCCAAATCAATGACTTTAGTGTCAATTTAAATCCCAACTAATAAACAGTTTTGAGGGGTGGTGAGATTGTTATTATAAGACTTATGTTTCTGTTTGCATTGATTATCTCTGAGGTTGGATAACCAGAGGTGCAGGTCCCTGATTATACACCTGATTATATTAAAATCAGTTTTTAAATTCATAATTTATTAAATAAAGCTAATCTCTAGCTTGGAAAACCAGTCATCCCTTAATAGTTAGTAGGTGTTTATCACCATTCATGTAGGAATCCTCTCCCACTGGGTGTCTCCTGAACAAAGTCTGGTCAGTGGTCTAACAGCCTTTCATATGTACATGGTTGAAAATAAATATTTTATTCCAAATGCTTAAAATTACATTTCTAGATAAATTATCATACCAATATTAGAATTACTCTCTAAGTGCATAAAATTGGTGATTAGTTCTCATATCTGGAGAAAACTCTGGAAACCTTTTCCTACTTCACTCTCTGGCAAATTATACCTTGTCAATTAAGACTTTAAATTTTCAGAATAACCATCAACATTCCTGTGCTATGATATGTTATTCAAAATACTTTGTGTTGATAAGTATACTGCCTTTAAAATTAAATATAAATAAACAGTATTGGAATTATTAAATTCTAAATTCTTAGAGTTTAGTCTGTTACACTCAGAATGCCTGTAAATTAAACCTTTTGCCAGATCCATCTACATATCTGTTTATATCTGTAGTATTTGGGGGAACCTGAGTTAATCTCTCATAGTAATTTTAGCCACATGTTACCTTGTATCAGAATCAGTTAACCTCTAGTAATGGTGATTTCTGTTCACTATAATGGAAATTAGTGTTTGCACTTGCCTCTGGGGACTCTTGAGTGTATTAACTATGTTTTTCAAACACCTTGCAATAATTACTAGTGCTGTAAATATATGGTGAAATTTGACCTCTTTAAATTTCCTTCTCTTTTAGTGTTTATTTTAATTATAAGAAAAATAAAGCATAGTCTTTAAGTCCCTCTTATTAAGACTGAAATTGGGGAAGCACAAGGGTCAGAAAACTCCCAGGTTCTCCTGGCAATTTCAGCCCTGGTTCCCGTCATAGCATCCTTGAGGGACTGATTTGATGGCTGTGAGCTGTGTGACTTGGGTGGAAGCAGAGGCGCCCATACTCCACCCATTATGATTTTTGCCTGTCAGCCAATCTTAGACCCATGCCTTTTTCTTCAGAGATTGTGATTTAATTTAAACCACCCGCCACGGACTGGCTAAAAACAGCTCTACCCACCGTAATCTAAATAAAACCCAAAATCTGTGGTGTCATGAAAATTATTTCCAGAATGAGAAGAATGATCTGTGTTGCCTATCCATGTGAGAAGTGTACTGCTAAATAAATACACTGGAAACCATAGACGATCTGAGTTCTTTAATGGAGTTGCAGGGAAGCAGACCAGACATTTTCCATAAGGTTCTGGGAAATGTATTGAAATACATTCTGGAGATACATTACTGCTTTTACCCATGGAAATACCACTTTTGTGTCAATCACATTTCAGTGTGCAAATGCCTTCTGCCTTATGTTCGTTTTGTTCAGAGTTCACTGATTAAGCACAACGTTGCAATAGAAAATTATTATTGCAATAGGAAGCTACTTCTAGATGTTTCCCCATCTGTTAATTCTTGACTCCATCACTGTCCTAGTGAAATACATTCTATTAGTAGCCTGGTGGTTCAGACAGTAAAGAATCTGCCTGCAATGCGAGAGACCTGGGTTCAATCCCTGGGTCAGGAAGATCCCCTGGAGTAGGGAATGGCAACCCACTCCAGTGTTCTTGCCTGGAGAATCCCGTGGACAAAGGAGCCTGGTGAGCTACAGTACATGGGGTGGCAAAGAGTCAGACATGACTGAGCAAGTAACACACACATGTAGCTGTTTTAATTCTTGAGAAAATAGCAGTGCTCACTCGATTCCTCCTAATGCACTGAGAAAAGATGCATGATCTGAATAGATATAACATGGTTTGTTAATTTCCTTAAATGTCTTCTGTTAATAAATTAAGATTGGGAGGTTTATAATCTTATTCAACCCATTTACACTGAGTTTGCCTCCTTACCAGGGGACATCAAGCTAACTTCAGAATATATGAGAAAGACATAGTCTTTTAGAATCATCTTTCAGTTGCTCTGTGATTTGCCTCTGCTTAGCAGTGATGCTAGAACAGAGGGCAATGTTGTTGCAAAGTATATCATAAAATATATATTATATATATATTTAAATGCTTTGCCAAATTTGGACATAAAGCTGCATTTATGAAATATATCACAAATATTTTCAAATATTTTCTTTATTAATTTGGAAACAAAACCAGAACTTTGGTTTCATACCAACATATCAGTTATAATTTTTAAGTTGAAACTGGTCAGGAATTCAGGGTATTAGAAAACCATTTTTTTCTTGAGAGCAGTAGGCATCCAGAGGTCAACTCAAGACTCAGCACCTACTTTTTGTGTTTAGTTGAGAAAGAAAGAGTTCTGCCTCCTTGCATGGTGACTGTCACGTAGACAAAACCTGAAGGTCCGTGCCCCAACCATACCTGTTTAGTGGTGAAGAAATTTACATAATGATGCTATGTAGGAATGTACTATTATTTAACTGCAGGTCTAAGAAGCTCTGCTAGACTTTTGGTTTCTGTCAGTAGCAAAAATGTGAAATTTAATGTACTTTTGGGGCACATATAGGGATATAATTAGAACTAGCAATGCCCAGCGTTTATCAATAATTCTAAAAGAAAAACAAATTAGGTGCATGCATTACCTTTCAGAGAGAATACTTTAAATTCAGTCTTCATAGACCAGGATAAAAAATGCATTAAGAGAATGGTGAAGAAAGGGATTAAGTTTTAAAGTTTATATTTTTCCCTTTAGTAAGGTGAAGACCTAAATGTGTCCCAGGTGAAAAACTTAATTTTAATGCCATTGTTGACATATGAGAACACTTGAATATTAAAACTCTTTGAATACCAGAATGACATATAAATTACAAGAACATTCTGTTCCTCACTAGCAAGACTGGAGGTAAAGAATTTCTTTGTCCTGTTTGCATAGAAGTCCTTGGGTATGCTGCTTTTCTTTTGTAATTAATAAAAAAAAAAAAATTTGGTGAAATGGTTTTTACCTACTTGAAATAAAGGGTTACTCTTGCCATTTGCTAGTAAGTAAAAATGTGTGCTTCTTTCCAGCCATTGTTCTGTGTATTTTTAATTGTATGCACTGTCTCTTTCTGTTCTGATGGCTGCCCTCGGAATAGGCTGACCTCTGCTCTCCGTATGACATCCTGCAGTTGGATTTTCGTCACATTCGAAAGACTGTTGACACTCTGCTGGCACTTGGGGAAAAACCCCCACAACCAACTTCTGCCCTCCGCTCCAGGGACCTTATAAGCTTCTGTCTTGTCCATATTCTATTTGTAGTGCTGATCTATATCACTTACCGCTGGAATGCTCTGCCTCCCTAACGCCTGCATGTGCATCCCTACGCTCTGGTCTGTCCCCTGCTCTGTGACAGGGTCCTTCCTCCCTCCGAGCCTTTGCCTTGCCAACTTCCATCCCTGTCATCTCTTCAGTAGTCTCTCAAGTTTTGAAGCTGAACGTTTATCCATCAGATTTTCCAGAAGCGCACACTTTATAGAATGCGGCTCCCATTAAATAGTTTCACTTGCTGAGAAGCAGTGAGGACTACGTGTGCCCACACCTCGCGTTTCCTTGTCCACGTAGTACCAGCAGCAGTGCTGGGCGGTGCCTCTTCTCACTCCCAGTCAGCTTTGCTGCCCTGGGTAGAGCCGAAGAAGTTTCTAGAACAGGAGCAAAGGGGATTTAGCGTATGAAAATCTTTCCACTGGGTCAGTGTTGAAGTTGAATCCTAATGCAGGATTGGGTTGTAGAGGGGCCGCCTTGCCAAGACAGAAAGCAAGCATTTGGGGTCCAATTTGGTCCATAAAAATCTTTAATAATAACCACTGTTGACCAAGTTGAAAATTACCATCTGGAAAATGATTGCTTTGCTGGCTGTCCATTTGGCTTCCTCCCTGCTTCCTGAAGCAGGAGCTGTGAAGGGCGTCAGGGAGGGTGACCCTCCACTTCCACCCTGAGAGCCCCTCTGCCCTGCTGCATGAGACTGTGCTGAAGGGTCGGTGGGGAGAAGGGGGCTCACACTGTCAGAGCGCCCCCTGGAGGATCCGCTGCACACCACTCTTTCTGTATATTTTTACTTCTTCCTTGTTTGGTCTACTCTGAGGCTCTTAGAGAGGACTTTCCAGAAGGGATTTCTATTTTTAAATAATATAATGGGTCATTTTGCTTTTTTTTTTTTTTCTACATCACATCATAACTTCAAGTCTAGAATGTGATGGATTTGACAGTATTTATTTCCAAATAAAGCCATGAGTCATGGAACATTCTTGGTCCTGGGGCTTGGGTTACTATGGTAGGAGCCAATGAGATTGCTTTTATTTTAGAAGAATGTGGTTTCTCCAGTGACTTGAAATTTCCATTTAACCGTTGATTTCCAGTGACATTAGCAAGATACTTTTATATTTAATAAATTTAAAGGATTATATGTTAATTATTATGTCTGCTTTCAGAAAAATGTTAATCAGTTTGTAATTAAAGAAAAGGACATTGTGATCTTATCTAGACCAACATATTCCTGATTTGGGGATGTCATTTTATAATACGAGAAGGCCCTGCTCCAAGGTGAAGACAGACTCCCTAGTGCTTCAATTTACATCTGGCTGCCAAATATCTTTTCTTAGGTTGGGTGGAGGGGGAGAATGGAGTTCACTTCCTCAAGATAAATTTCTAATTTACTCAGATGGAAGCAGTCTTTATAGATGGCTACTAAGAAGATAATTTTATTTTTCTGAACATTTCCATGAATCTAGGGGACTTGAGAATGTGGAAAACTCACATAGTTAGAAGAATATATTTTATAAAGGTGCTTTGTTGGTAAATCAGATCAGATTTTCCAACAGGAGACAGTCTTTACTTGGTAATATCTTGAGTTAACTGAGCCTTTCCCTCCTGATTTTGTGTTGATTGGTGAAATACAGGGTGTGTGGAAGTTATCTAATTCACGTCAGTTGTGTAATAAGTAACCTGCAGATGTGCTGAATTGCCTTTGGTGCTGTCTTGTACTCATTAACCTGTAACACAATAAAATCCCTTTGTACAATGTCTAACGAGCACCATGAGCCATAAGTTGTTAATAAACACATTTTGGGTGATAAATCCGAGTTTTTATCGGCCCATCAATACATTCATCTGTGCACCCCCAGAGTTACACTCAGCACTTACGTCCAGCTCTGCCAGTGCATTGAGACTTCCCTTCCATAGTCATAGCTGTTGGTTTTTTTCTTCTTAATTAGGATGGGGATACAGAGGAAGAAGAGAGATGACTTACTGGGTGGCCACCTGAAAGAAAATTCTGTCAATAAAAACTAACCAGCACAATCCCATGAGAGCAGATTTAATTTTCAACGCTGACTTGACATCATTCTTTGGCTGCGTTCCTATCTCACTTCTGGCCTCTGAAGTAGTTCTTTGGATGCACTTTCATTTCTTGTGTCATTAATGCATCTGTACCCTAATGTGCTGCTCCTCTGGGGATCTGTTGGATGGTATTTTTTTCATCAAACAGTCTGGTAACAAGCAAAACACAATTAATTTAGCCCTTTAGGCAAAACTTGGAATGAACTCTCTTGCCCATTACTGTTCATTTCTATTCAGAATATTATTAAACCTCCCTGTGGTTCTTCCCCCAGGTACTCACAGACCAGCTCACGTGCTAGCTTGGTGCCTGCCACTGCCATCTAACTAGGGATACTTGGTCAACCCACTTGTTATCTGAGAGGTGGTTGGGGATTTAGTTGTGATTTATATATGCATACTAAATCTTCCTTTCACGGGAAAGACTTTTTTTTTTTAGTATTTCCCTCTAATACCTGATAAAAATGATCAAGTATTTATTTACACATTCTTTTTGAAATAGAAAGATCTATTTGAAATAGAAACTTCTCTTTCTCCAGTTCTTCCAGTTGATGGCAACTTGCCACTTAGTGTCAGGATTTCCAAAATCTGTGACACTAAGTAAGTTCTATTAGTTCCTTCTACTTATGGATTTGTCCTTCCTAGGTAGCTCACTGTCCTTGGGGAGAAACACTTAAAAACAGTGCTGGTGAAAAGGGCCCCACAGAACTCAAGAACAAGACCACTGAGCAGGATTTTCATCACTGAGTAGATAAGTAAAGGCACTCACAAATAAAGGCCAATTGTTTGTGAGTAAGAAATTAAATTTAGTGTATGGTGGCTAGGGTTATGGCTCTAAATTCCATGCTGGTCTCTGTCATAAGGAGAAAGGATGTTTTACCTACAGGGTAAATGTAATGGACAGTAAATTAAAATTTTATGATTTTGAAAGTGGTTCTGGATTAGGTGAAAAATATTTTAATGGGATTTTATCTCAGGAGATTAAGCTTTTTAAAACATGTATTGAATTTGTGCAATGCTATTTCTGTTTTATGTTTGGGTTTTTGGGCCACATGGCATGTGGGATCTTAGGTCCCTCACCAGGGATCAAACTCACACTCCCTGTATTGGAAAGTGAAATATTAACCACTGGATGGACTACCAGGGAAGTCCCAGGAGGTTAGGCTTTTAAAATTTGGCTTCACATTTTGAAATTAGTTCTCAATAAATAATCAGGTATATAGAATGTTTGCTTTTTTCCTTAAGAGTATCAGGATCCAGTTCTGTGGCTTTTCTCTGGATTTTGTTTATTACGATTGTGTTCATTCATTCATTCTTCAAATATTGAATGAAGATTGTGCAGTACCCCACCTTGGCAGTAAAAAGGGTGATCATGGCTTACGTGACCTTGTCTTCAAAAAAACTTACATTCTAGACTAGGAGTTGGCAAACTTTTTCTATAAAATGCCAGTAAATATTTTAGACTCTGTGGGCTAGACCCTCTCTTTAGGACTCCCCAGCTCAGCTGCTATAGTGTGAAAGCTGCCACAGATGACTCATAACTGTGTCTCAATAAAACTTTATTTACAAAAACAGACCACAGGCTGGACTGGCTTACAGGTTTTTGGACCCTATATAGCGGACCTAGTGGACAATTAAAGAGGAATTCAATATATAAGTTTCTGTGATAGGCCAGGTACAAGATTCTGTATGTGAAACATGGACAAGGGGGACTGACCCTGATGAGAGTGTGTGGTCTTTGAAGCCTTTCTAGAGCCATAATGTTTACACTGAAGCCTTAAAGATGTGTAGGAATAGCCAGGTGAAGGGGGGTATGGTTTAGAAGGGTGAGAGAAAGGGTAGGTAAGTATAGAAAACAAATATTCTAGACAGTAGCTGGGCCGGAAAACAGAGAACCAAATGAAGATTTGACAAGAAATTCTCTCGGCCTAGAAGAGGTTGACATGATCTGTATTTCACGTCGGAGGAAGCAGCCCCTCAGAGTTCTCACGTGGCAGAGCAGGAGCTGAAGTTCTCTTACCCATGCAGACAGTTTCAAGGTTCAATCAGTTTAGTGCTAGGACTTTACATTTTAGAAAGACTGAACCACGTGAAATGTGCTGCCTGGGTAACTTCGTTTTGTCTAACGGGTGGCCTGGCAGGAGGCAGCGTGCTTCTTGGGGAGCATAAGAAACTCAAGAAAGAGGAGAGGCGGGCAGGGACAGCGATCCGCCTGCTCCCACGAGGCGTTTTCTGCGAGAACAAGACGTCTGTCCCTCACTACAAAGGAAACTAAGTGAGCTAACCAGCAGAGCTAACGCCTTTCCTGTGTTGAGGGTTCTCTCATACCCACCTGATGCTGAACTTGGTGGGACCTGCCTAGAGAGAACTCCAAGGGGCCAGGGCCGTTTCCTGTCTCCTGGACACAGACGGAACATACTCGTTTCTCAGTCAAGGACCTTGCGGGAAGCAACATGATGTCGTGGAAGGGGCCGCTGCCATAATATGAGACACAAGTTCAAATCCTACTTTACCTACTGTGTGTCTGTAGCGAAGTTAAGCTCTCTACATCTCCATTTTCTCCTCTGTAAAACAGAATATTGTTTTTATTGGGTTGGCCAAGAAGTTCGTTCAGTTCGTTCAGGTTTTTCCATACAGTGTTACAAAAAAACCCAATACCTCGCAGAGTTGTCAAAAAGAAGAAAGTAAAAAAGTGCTGTAAGTCTATACCACTGGGGCCAGACCTGTAGGAGGTACCCCAGAAGTCTTGCAGAGTTGGAGTTGAATCTTTATTTGGAGTTGAATCTTTATGGCTCACCTGCCTTTTTCAACCCTACTTGTTGTGACTCAGAAGAGGGATGGCTGAAGGGATAAGACTGAATAATTGTTTCATGATTGGAGAAACAATGCAAAGGATTTGACGAGTTTTTCAGAGGGGGTCAGAGTGTATATATGCAGAATACTACTTTATGATTCTGCTCTGTGCTTTAAAAAACAACAGCAAAGGAGCTCATGGGTATCCTAGAACAGTCTGCTACTACACTCTCAGTGGAAGCCACTCATCTCCTCTAACATGGAAATTTTAATGCATTTAAACCCAGTGTAAATGTTCACCTCTCTCTCTTTTAAGTGCATTACACAAGGTAAGGTGAAATCATTTCCCATCCAGCTGTAAATTCACAGCAGTTCCTTCCCATCCCAACTGCTATAGGGATTCTCTCCCTGTGGGATATGCAATGACAGGACTAATGTGACAGAAATGGCCTTCTGGCCACCCTTGAAGCTCCTTGGTGTTTCTCGCAGGCTCATCCTGTCAACCAGAACCTCAGGTTGTGATTCCCATCAGAGTTGTCCTCCCAGTTCTGGTGGTTTTTATAAGGTTTCTGTGATCTGATGCTTGACTTCTTAGGTACCTCCAACCCCATAATGTAATCTGAGGGTACCTCAGGGATTCTTAGGGAGTCTAAATGAAAAGAGAAAGCCAGACAGGATGCAAGGGGAACCTTTTATATCTTCTGTTTACTCCTTGTCACCTGCTGCAAGGGTGGAAGGGAAAATCTTGAACTCTGTGGGAGGACTTCGAACTCACTTGGTGTGTGACAACTCCAGTGTCCTGTTAGCAGGCGGCCAAGGCCTCATATCTTCCCATCCTGTTTCTCTGGAGCCCCAGCCCTTCCCAGGCATGACTTATAGCTTGGAAACTCAACTCTGCAGACCACTGGAGCTATCACTCACCCGTGGGACTGGGGCAGTCACTGATGGAGACGTAACAGCTCAGGACTCAGGACAGCCCCGTCAAAGCCATGTTGCACACAGAGGTTAGGCTTTGAGCAACTATTAGTTGTAGAACTCGAGAATGTTTGCTGCTAAACATAGGTGAACACTGAGGTCAAGACAAATAGGCAAAAATCTTCAAAATGCTTTGGGCAAATCCCTCGTTTTTAAACTTCTATTCATGTTCCTTCCTCAGTGCTCTATTGATTTCTTAGTGTTTTTTGCAATGCTTTGTGGAGTTTATGTGTCAATATAATCCCTTTGTAATTTGATACAGCTGATTTTTTTAGTTTGTTGTTTATCTTTTAATTGAGTGTTTGTTTTTTGATACACAGGAGCTTTACACTTTCAGGTGATCATTTTTATCTTTTGTGATTTTTATATCACATTTTCATCCCCATCTGTTTTTCAGAGAAAATATTAAATACGTATCTATATTTGATTGGAAGGAGTGTTTGGGGATTTTTTTTAACTCTTCAGCTCATCTCAAATTGATCTTGGCATCTGGTATAAAGTGAAGATTTATTTTTTCCCCAAGGAATTCCTTGCACCAGGAGCTTAACCATAATTAGTAGGCGTTTATAATTCCCTACTTGGATTCTGTGGAAACCATAAGAATGAGGAAAATACATTCCTGGTCCCTGTGGTACTAGTCTTAGCAATGAAATGAGATTCACAAGCCATGGCAAACAGGTGTTGGGAAAGGGTACACCCTGACCTCTGGCTGTGGCACCAGGAGGAATCCATTGTGGCCTAGTGCCCAGTGCATAACTCAGACAGAGCCTCCTATTCTTTCTCAAGTTGGCATTTGGCTACTAAGTTGGCGAGCAGCATAAGCTTGCCTCTACATCGAACACACCACTGGTGACAAGATAATCCTATTTGATACACACCAGCCACTGAAATACTGTTCAAATTGTGTTTTAAAGAATCAGCTGTTTTATACTGACAGATGGCCATTACTTAAGGCCTGGAGTCAGAGTTTGAGATACTCTGGAGTTTACTATAAGTTAGGGAAGTGGGAGCGATGGGGGATGCTAAGACTGCGAGATGAGAATCTACAGACTTTTCGAGGTTGTGGAACAGGTTCTTGCATGTGTCTTTTAAAGATCTTTTTAAGAGCAGAATGTCTGTCCTTGGGATAACTTATGGAGATTCCTGCATTGAGGCAACAGGAAGATCTGGTTCCTCCAGCAAGAGTCACGTGAAAGGAAGCAGTTCTGACTGGTGACCCCAGTTGGCTTCCAGTTAAACACTGTGTCCACCACCTGGGGCTTAATGCAGCTTTCAACTCTCCTTAAAAACGGTGGCCACTGAGAAAGGAAAAAAACGATAATACGCATATATTAATGCATGTATGTGAAATACAGAGACATGGTACAGATGAACCTATTAATTGCAGGGCAGGAATAGAGATGTAGATGCAGAGAAGGGACGTGTGGACACTACTTGAAAGGGAAGGGTGGGATGAATTGGGAGATTAGGATTGACATAAACACTGCCATGTGTAAAATGGCCATGAGAGTCTGCCGTATAGCACGAGGAGCTCAGCTCAGCGCCCTGTGATGACCTAGAAGGTGGGAGGGAGGGGATATATACAGACATACAGCTGATTCAGTCTGTGGTACAGCAGAAACTAACAAAACACTGTAACGCAGTTATACTCCAGTTTGGAAAAAAAAAGTGGTTACTGGACTGTGGAGAACACACCATCTTCGGGTACATGAGAGGGAGTGTTTGCTGTGGGGTCATTTCCCCGTCAAGGAGACAGTCTCTGGAAGGAGATTCCCTTGTATGGTATTAGCCCAGGGTCAAATGACAGAAGTGTAAAGTTATTTTGTCTTTGCTCTTTTGTAAACCATCAGTTTAGCATGCAGGGTGCCACACACAGGGAGTGAGTTGCCTTGAGTAGTATGTGCTGGACATTTCCCAAGAGCAAAAATACAGCGCGAGAAAGTAGCAGGACATTTGTGTCTTTGACAGTTTTATAAAAGAGTCTTAAAAGGGAGGCTATTAAAGACTATGGTTAAAATTACTTATTTATAAGGCTGTTTGCAAACTGTGAGAAAAGATGCCTCCATTCCAGAGATCATGGGAAATAAAATGAACTAACTCAGGGTTAATGGCCAGTTTAAAAAAAGATTTGTAAAGGTTTATGGTCAGTAGAACCTTGTGTGGTCTGTATAAATGAGTATTCAAGTTCCCTTAAAATGTGTGAGAGGCTGTCTGCAACTTTGCTTTATAAGAATATAAGCTAATATGTTCCTGGTGGGTGGTTTCCAACTGTATGTAGCTCAGTTATTTAGTGTCAAGGATTTTTAAAAATGTTTAGATCTTTTGCACATTTCAGGACAACTGGAAGTCTTTCTAGAACAACCCTCACTTGTAGAAAATCATTATTTTCTTTGCCAACACAGAAAAGGTCTTGCAATGGGTTGAAAGCTAGGGAGAGAGCACAGTCCGAGGTGATCAAATAGGCAGACAACAGAGCTCGACTTAACTCCTATCAGTGGTGTCTCGAGGTTTTATCATTAGATTCCAGTCATCTAAAAATCAATGCTTTGTTCTTCTTCCTTTTAGGAAAAGCTGTGTCTACCCCATCACATCCTTGAAGAGAAAGGCCTGGTCAAAGTGGGCATTACTGTTCAAGCGTTGCTAGATGTAACTGTAACGAAGGTTCTTTTCACATGAGACCAACTCCTCTCCTTTGCGTCGGCTCAGACGCTTTTCTGGTCAGAGACCCTGGACTCTGCTCTCAGCACCTGTCCCCTCCACCCTCCCACTCCCTGCTCCTCTTGACGGAAGGACATAAGAGAAGATTTCCTACCTTTCGTGACTGACTCCGACATTAAGGTGAGACAGGTAATTACCTAAAACCCATGAGGGAGCTGGTTGTGAAGAGCGGAGCAGCACATCAATGCCTTCTACAGCCTCCTTCATCCCTTCCACGCTCACCCACTGCCATTACCAAGACACCAAGCCCAGCCCTTCTGCAGCAAAGATGCATTTGTTTTTATTAAAACCAAACACATTGTGTATTTCGTGGGGGAGGGGGGTGGAGGGAATGGAACTCAATCAGGTTTTTCGCCACCAAATTTTTCAAGAAGTTTCTTGAGACCATTGCCTTTAAAAAAAAAACAAAACTATTTTCGACATACAAAATATTTATATAAATATTATTTATTAGTGAGTTGTTATTCATCCTTTGGATGCAAATTGTAAACTAGGAAACTATTTTATTACTGCTTTTTTGTGGTTAAACACTTTATTTTAATATTATAAATATTGAGTTATTTTCTATCCTCTTTGGTGTGCAAGTAGTTCTAGGTCTCCATAGTTATGTTTTCTGATGTATATGACTCAAAAAAAAAATTTAAGCAAAAAAAAAAAACAGGTGCTTCTGTGACAAGAACTGTTTTCTGGGGAGGCATTATTTACAGTTTGGTTTATGGAACATTGGTCTTATTTATATTTCTGCATTCCATCCAGCTTCCTACATTCCAGCAGCCCTGTTGTCCCCTGATATAATGAACTGACTGAAATCAAGAGAGCACCCCAAAGTTATTTGTAAATAGCTGTGATGGAAAAAAAGACATATTAAACTTGAATATAAAAATGTGAACAATTCTTTTTTTGGGTTCATACTTATTTTGCTATGCACAAAACATTCACGTTTTAACGCAAAGAAGTAACAAGTGTTGGCCTCATGTGTCTTGTCGTGTGATTTTGCACTGGAACCTGGGTAAAAGTCTAGCACCAAAAGGTAGGTAATAAGAAAGTGGTGTAGGAGAGTGGAGAGGAGAAAAAGATGATTCTGTAACCAAAAAGTTTTTTAAGGGCAGCTTTGTGGAAGAGTGATCAAGAAGTAACTTAAGATACAGAGGACCTAGGTCAGGAAACCAGCACTTTCTACAGCTGCCCATTTTAAAAGAGGCAACAATTCTGAGATGTAGACGTGCTTGTTTTATTGCAGCTTAGCTGGTGGCTTTCAAAGTAGCTCATGAAACACTGTAAGACTCACAAGGTCTGGTGTGAAACCACAGAAGTGAGTCAGTGAATTGGTGGGGCAGGTGGATGCAACACCAAGGTGGGCGCAGGAGAAGGTGAAGTAAGTAGTATTTGTGAGCCTCAAGGGCCCGGGAGGGAGCAAGTTCACAGAAAACAATGAGGTGAGAAAACCCAGCAGAGGAGAGGGATCCGTGTTGGTCTGAGGGAGACACGTAAGACTTCACAGACACACAACCTATTTCAGGCAATTACATGCATGTGCACCCACCCTGCAGGTACAGATTTCCCAGGAATTCGTCTTTCAAAGCCTTGTGAATGCTGACTGCACCTTTGCCTCTGTGAAAAGCCATTGTTGAGTTTTTTAGCAGCAGCAGTCACAAGTTGTAAGAAAAGACAGATGTGAACACAAAAGAGACCAGGAGGACAGTATGCGTTGAACACAGACACATCAGCCGATGCCAGGGCTGCCCTCCCGTCTGGGCAAGGGGGAGGGGGCGCTGAAAACAGTCGTTTGGATTGGCAGCTAGCAGTTACTTCCTATCAAATGTACTGTGCACTTTAACCTAATTTAAAATATATTTTAATGTTTTCCTGTACTGCACAAATACCTGTTTTGTCAAATAGCATAACAATGTAAAAAAAAAAAAAAAAAAGAAACGAAAACACTTTGAACAAAGAGCGTATTCAATGTAAGCCACAGTCAAAGGTTGATGATAGAAATAGGAATTCAGATGACTGCACCTTGATGGGCATTGAGAATGCAGGGTCCTGAAGTATTTTTTTTACATGTATATATGGCAATATGAAACTCTGTAATCCTTGTTTTGAAAGATTTTTTTTCATAATTAAAATATTTCTTTTGATACTAATTTTCAGTATTTTCTTGCAGTTGGCTGTATAATATGAATGGCTTCAATATTTTGTAAAATGCTTTTTTTTTTTTCCTCTTCAAAATGGAATCCTTTGTGTGGCTAAGATGTCTTCAAGATCTTTGTCCATTGCTTATATGTGCAATAAGATGTGCATGGCCGGCTGACAGTGCCCTAAGTGGACAGAATATGCACAGTGCAAATATCCTTCCTTTTATGATTTAACAGCCATTAAAACTTTGAATTTGTACAAACCATCTTCTGATTGACTTACCCATCAGATGCAGAAAAGAAATCCAGAGTGTCACTGATGAAACAGATGGTAGCAATCATCTAGTGTATATATTAATGTTTTTGTGTTATGTATTGTGAAATATAAATATAATATGCATCTATAGGATAGGACAGTCTTTATCCAAACTAAGATCTCCCCTGGAACCCACAGAACATACAGCAATTAAGAGCAGAGTTGCTGTGGTTGGGAGGGGCAGGTGAGGGAGGGCAGCTGGGGTCCATGTGTATCAGACCTCTCCACTTCCCCTTGGGTGGTGGCCCCAGAAGTGTCCTTGAGGAAGTCTGAAGGTTCTGTGGTGCTTGCTGTGAAACCCTGGGGTCTGGTCCTCCCTCCCAACTGTCTACTGAGGAATCGACCCTCAGGGAGTGCAGTGGCTTCCCATGAGTCCAGGTCGGTGTTACCATTTTCCCCACACATCCAGCCTACCTCTGGGAGAAGAGCAGCTGTTTTGAGGAATTCAAGGGAAAACAGGGACAGATCATTTCTGCTTTCTTGCCCCAACCCACACACAAGAGCTGAGATCCACAACCTGAGCAGGGACAGCTGGGACCAGTCAGGGCCTCGACACTTAGGAACCATATCTACTGAGTCAAAAGAGCTATACCTGGCCTGTGAGGCGCTTGACTGGAAGTGCTGCTCCTGTACCCAAAGCTTAGCCATCTTGGTCTCTTGCACATTACAGGAGTCCAGTGCTTTGCAGATGCTTTGCGTTGTAATTTGACTGGAATGACTGTGAAGGACAAGGGGAAGGATGGAAGCGGGAGCACTGGGGGGAGCCTGGCAGGGCATGGTTGCATTAGGGTCACCCTTGGAGTTCAGCCACACAACACTGACCACAGCTGGGGACTGTCCCAGAGACTGAATTCCAGTCACCAGCTGTATCTGAGCACTTCCTGGTTTCTCCTGGGGTGAGATTAGGGCAGCAACGACGCCAGTGGGCTGGTTATCTATTCTATCTTCCACTGGAGGTCGGCTCGCAGAGATCAGGTCCCTTTGGCTGTGGGTAAGGCAGGATTCCCCTCTAAAGAGCTCTCTGTACTTCCCACACTCACATGCTAACGGGCCACCTAAATGGCCAGAATTTATGGAGTGGTTCCTGAGAGTCCAGTGTTTTTTCTGAAGTTTCAGTTCAGTCGCTCAGTCATATGCAACTCTTTGCGACCCCATGGTCAGCACGCCAGGCCTCCCTGTCCATCACCAACTCCCAGAGCTGGCTCAAATGCATGCCCATTGAGTTGGTGATGCCATCCAACCATCTCATCCTCTGTTGTCCCCTTCTCCTCCAGCCTTCAATCTTTCCCAGCATCAGGGTCTTTTCCAGTGAGTTGGTTTTTCACATCAAGTGGCCAAAGTATTGGAGTTTTAGCTTAAGCATCAGTCCTTCCAATGAATATTCAGGATTGATTTCCTTCAGGATTGATTGGTTGGATCTCCTTGCAATCCAAGAGACTCTCAAGAGCTTTCTCCAACACCACAGTTCAAAAGCATCAAGTCTTCGGCGCTCAGCTTTCTTTATAGTCCAACTCTCACATCCATACATGACTACTGGGAAAACCATAGTTTGACTAGACAGACCTTTGTTGGTAAAGATCCTGAACTATAAACGTTCTGAACTATCAGTTCAGTTCAGTTCAGATCAGTTGCTCAGTCGTGTCTGACTCTTTGCGACCCCATGAATCACAGCACACCAGGCCTCCCTATCCATCACCAACTCCCGGAGTTTACTCAGACTCATGCCCATCAAGTCAGTGATGCCATCCAGCCATCTCATCCCCTGTCGCCCCCTTCTCCTCCTGCCCCCAATCCCTCCCAGCATCAGGGTCTTTTCCAATGAGTCAACTCTTCGCATGAGGTGGCCAAAGTACTGGAGTTTCAGCTTCAGCATCAGTCCTTCCAATGAACACCCAGGACTGATCTCCTTTAGGATGGACTGGTTGGATCTCCTTGCAGTCCAAGGGACTCTCAAGAGTCTTCTCCAACACCACAGTTCAAAAGCATCAATTTTTCGCACTCAGCTTTCTTCACAGTCCAACTCTCACATCCATACATGACCACTGGAAAAACCATAGCCTTGACTAGACGGACCTTTGTTGGCAAGTAATGTCTCTGCTTTTTAATATGCTATCTAGGTTGGTCATAACTTTCCTTCCAAGGAGTAAGCGTCTTTTAATTTCATGGCTGCAGTCACCATCCACAGTGATTTTGGAGCCCAAAAAAATGAAGTCTGACTGTTTCCACTGTTTTCTATTTCCCATGAGGTGATGGAACAGATGCCATCATTTAGTTTTCTGTTGCTTAAGCCAACTTTTTCACTCTCCTCTTTCACTTTCATTAAGAGGCTTTTTAGTTCCTCTTCACTTTCTGCCATAAGGGTGGTGTCATCTGCATATCTGAGGTTATTGATATTTCTCCTGGCAATCTTGATTCCAGCTTGTGCTTCTTCCAGCCAGCGTTTCTCATGATGTACTCTGCATATAAGTTAAATAAGCAGGGTGACAATATACAGCCTTGACGTACTCCTTTTCCTATTTGGAACCAGTCTGTTGTTCCATGTCCAGTTCTAACTGTTGCTTCCTGACCTGCATACAGGTTTCTCAAGAGGCAGGTCAGGTGGTTTGGTATTCCCATCTCTTTCAGAATTTTCCACAGTTTATTGTGATCCACACAGTCGAAGGCTTTCGCATCTGGAACTCTCTTGCTTTTTTGATGATCCAGCGGATGGTGGCAATTTGATCTCTGGCTCCTTGGCCTTTTCTAAAACCAGCTTGAACATCTGGAAGTTCTTGGTTCATGTATTGCTGAAGCCTGGCTTGGAGAATTTTGAGCATTACTTTACTAGCGTGTGAGATGAGTGTAATTGTGCGGTAGTTTGAGCATTCTTTGGCATTGCCTTTCTTAGGGATTGGAATGAAAACTGACCTTTTCCAGTCCTGTGGCCACTGCTAAGCTCCATTAAAACATGGCTGCTTGTCTATTTGGTTCTTAGCTGCTTCTCCATTGCCCAGTACAGTGCTAATCATGCAGTAGGCATTGGAGAGATGTCAGTTAGAAGAATCAATGAACTTTACATACATTATCTCAAAGTCTCTTACCAAAATGCAATAAGGGACTTGCAGTAGACACCCATGGTGAAATGAGTTGCTCAGTCTTTCCGACTCTGTGTGACCCCATGGGCTATACAGTCCATGGAATTCTCCAGGCCAGTATACTGGAGTGGGTAGCCTTTTCCTTCTCCAGGGGATCTTCCCAACCCAGGGATTGAACCCACGTCTCCCGCATTGCAGGTGGATTCTTTACCAGCTGAGCCACAAGGGAAGCCCAGGAAGACTGGAGTGATTAGGCTATCCCTTCCCCAGCAGATCTTTACAACCCAGGAATTGAACCGGGGTTTCCTGCATTGCAGATGGATTCTTTACCAACTGAGCTATGAGGGAAGCCCAGACGCCCATGGGGTTGTCCCCTAATACCACATGCTTCTAGGAGCTAACCTTGCCTTGTATACCATGAGGTTTTCTGTGTTTCTTTTTTTTTTTTTTTGGGCTGCGCCCAAGTGACATGCAGGATCTTAGTTCCCAACCAGGATCAACGCATGCCCCCTGCAACAGGAGTGCAGAGCCCTAACCACTCTACTGCCCAGCCATTCCCTTGGGGGTTCTTACCTGACGCTGCCCACTGGCTCAGGGGCAGCCCCGTTGGTCACAGTTGACTAATAAGTCTCCTGCAGGACTCAGATTCTTTCCTGGTGACTGAAGACAGAAGACACACAACCTGGGAAACAGCTAGAGTATGAAGATGACCTGCAGGGAGAAGTAACCAAAAAAGCCCTGCTGTTTGCATTCTTGATCCAGTAGTAAAGAGTTCAGTATTTCTGAAGCTTGAGTTGGCAAACCCCCCATGAATGTTTTCAAGAGGCAGTGACTTTGCATGGAATCATTTGAGTGCAAATTAACTAGCAGAAGCTGAGACTCAGAGTATTCAAATAACTCATTCAAGGTCACAGCAGGGGAGAGAGCAGGGCAAAGTCAAATTCAGCCATCTCAGGCCAATGTCCTTTTCTCCCTACGGAAGAACTTCCCAGCAGAGCTAACCCAGGTGAAGTTTCTAGAGTTAAAAGAAAAAAAAAGTTCTCCACAATACCTAAGATGTTTGGAGATACAAAAGAAAGTATATTTATAAAATAAAACCTGGTAAGCTGAGCCTGTTGGGACCAGTGCAAAAGCTAGGTAAGACAGATTAAGGTCAGAACAAGAAGAACAGGAAAAAAAGATTTATAGATAAGCACAGTGAGAGGACACACACCTCACTTTGACCTGAGGTCTGGGAACAAATCTCCATTTTCCTCGCCATTTTTCTCTACCAATTTAATAAAACATTGCTATGACTTTTTAAAATTTGGGGATTCTTTCTGTTTATCAAAGTTATACATGTTCATCATAGAAACTTTGGAAAGTATAGAGAGGTTGGGGAAGCCCAGTAATCCCAGCTTAAGGGAACTGTTAAACTTTCAAAATATTTTCTTTGAGATATTCCTATGCATTTTTACAGAGTACCACCCTAAATACTGGTTCCTCCCCTCCCCTGCACCTTGTTAATGGTAGAGCATATGTGTTTTCCAGGATAGAATTGTTTCCTGAAAGAAACTATGGTCTCTAACAGGCATAATAGGATATTTTAGAGGCTTCCTCTAGAAGCACCTAGAAGCATGTCTAGAGCCTAGAAGCACGTGGTATTAGGCAGGCAATACCTAAAAGAAGCAGAAAGTGAAAGTTGCTCAGTTGTGTCTGACTCTTTGCGACCCCATGGTCGCAAAGTCCATGGAATTCTCCAGGCAAGAATACTAAAGTGGGTTGCCATTCTCTCCTACAGGGGATCTTCCTGACCCAGGGATCGATCCTGGGTCTCCTTCATGGCAGGCAGATTCTTTACCAGCTGAGCTACCAGGGAGTCCCCAAAGAAGTAGATGTACTTGGAAATAAGGGTAAGGGCACTTAGGTCTTTGGTGAAAGGGAGCCTGCAAGAAAAATGGGGAAGTACAGGGGGGTGGGGAGGGGAGGGAGTGCGAGAGGGAAGGGATATGTGTATACTAATAACTGATTCGCAGCAACAACCAACACAACATTGTAAAGCAACTATCCGCCAATTAAAAATAAACTTAAAGAGAAAGAGGTGATCACTAAGGATGCCTTCTAGAAAGTGGCCACTAGGGGGTGTGTCCTTAAACAGCTCCACAATGAGCTCCTAAACTCCACTCAATCCTGGAGGAAGCTTTGAGAAATGGTATGGAACACCTCCGGCCTTCCCTGGGGGCACTAGTGGTAAAGAAGGTGAAGGTGAAGTCGCTCAGTCATGTCCGACTCTTTGCAACCCCATGGACTGTAGCCTACCAGGCTCTTCCATCCATGGGATTTTCCAGGCAAGAGTACTGGAGTGGGTTGCCATTTACCTGCAAATGCAGGAGATGTAAATGACTCAGGTTCAATCCCTGAGAAGATCCCCTGGAGGAGGACATGGCAACATACTCTAATACTCCTGTCTGGAGAATCCTATGGACAGAGGAGCCTGGCAGGTACAGTACACGGGGTGGCAAAGAGTTGGACACAACTGAAGCGACTAAGGACAGACAGACAGACAGACAATAGAACACCTCACACTTCAGAATTATCCCAGTCAAGCTCCCTGGAGGGAGCTGAAGTATTCATAGCCCAGAAAAACCTCCTCCAACAACATGCCTAGAAATGCTTCAAAAATAAATAATACACATTTAACTGCTGTTATTATTATAAGAAAATAAGGAAATCCATAGAGAGAGCTGGAGCTCAGAGTGATAAGACAAAGGTGAAGCCGCGGCTGTACTGGGATCTTTTGTCCATCTTGATGATGACCAAGAAAAGATATTATTAATAGGTCTTCTGTGATGGAAATAAGTACATGGACCCATTCAGGGGTAACTCCTGAGTCAGGGAAATAAGTACATGGACCCATTCAGGGGTAACTCCTGAGTCAGATGTGAAATCTCTGCACAAAGCTAGTATCTGTATAAAGTTGCCTCTTCATTGAAAGGATGGGGGGAAAAAATCAGTCCGTCTGCAAAGGGAGAGGACAAGGAAACTAGCCATTACTGACAGAGAGTAGGTGGGAAATATTATCTCCTGTGACTTTGTCATCACAGCTCTCATCTTCCATAGGCTTAAGATTTGAGTTTTTACCACAGATACAGTCTGGGAAACCCCAAGATGAAGCATGCGTACTTAAAGTTTCTCAGATTTGTCACACTCCAGGACACCAGGGAGATAAAAAAGCAGTTCCTTACTGAAGGAAGGTTTCCACCACCAAGATCCTAATTCCTTGGGATTATACCCAACCATGCATGGGTTTACCATCCAAAGTGACCAAGTTAGCTCTGGAACTTGAAGCTTGAAAGCTTCTTTTGCAACTTACTTGCTGGCAAGTCTTGATCTGAACTGTCAGGAGACTATTTTATTTTATTTTATTTTTTTTTTTTACCGTTTATCCTCTTAGTATTCAGAAGAGAATAGATTTACGAGAGGCAATATATAAAGAGACGGTGATTGAGAACTTTCCAGAGTTGATAATGCATTCGAATGCTCAGATGGAGAAAGCATAGTGCATTTTAGGCAGGATAAGTAAAGACAAAGACAATCCTAAAAGAGAAGACAGCTTACCTACAAAAAAAAAGAAAAATCCAATTGGTTTGACAATATAGACTTCCTGATAGTACAATCAGAAGCCAACAGACAGTGAGTAACCTCTTTAAAGTGCTAAGAGAAAATAAATATTCATAACTTGAGACAAAAAATGAATTACCATCAACTCACTTTCATCAAATTAAGTATTTCAGGGAGAAGAGAGGTCTAAAATTCAAAAAGGTATGGTTGACAAATAAATATAAAACTGCATAAGCATATTTGAATAAGCACTGGCCATAGGACAATGACCACTGGTGTCTAATTTGGAGTAGGAGGTTGCTAAATAAAGGACAGTGGAAAGAAAGTGCCAGTTGGTTATTACAAAAGACAGGAAGGCATTATGGAAGTTCAAATACTCTAATTCCTTGTACTTCTTTGATGGAGGGTAGAGATGTTGATTTATTTTTAATTGTGTTAAATGTAAATGTGGACATATTAATGTAAGAAAAGAGTTTATTGCTTTTAAATCAGTAAAGAAGAAGCTATGAAGTTAAAAAATCCCTTCCAAAAGTCACAGGAAGGGAGTGGATTGGGAAGAAGACGCAAAAGAAGCAGAACAAGCAGAGTGGCCCCAAATAACAGAGTAGAAATAAACCCAAATATATCAGCAATTACAGTAAATACTAAAGAACTAGACAGCTAAAAGGCAGGTTAAAAATCCAACTATATGCTGTTTACAGACACCATGAAATATAAGGACGCAAATTGAAAATAAAAGGACCACACATTGATTTGTCTGTGTTCCATACATATAAATAAAAGGAAAGTCATTAAAGTTATATTAGTATCACTCGGTAAAGGCAGTTGAGGACAGTCATCTGAACAGCTAAGCAGAACCTTCCAGCAAGTGGTACTTGAAATCTGTGTCAATATATATCCAGGACAGCTGTGTTCAACCAAAAAGTCTTTGTGTTAAGAGGTACACATATTAATGGGCGGAGGACACTGTCCTGTCAGGCAGGTCTGGAGCTGAGGATCATTGCATTGAGCACAAGGTCATTCAGAAGATGGGACGAACATTCTCAGATGAGGACAAAGAGGCTTTTTCTGACTCAGAGAGGTGATGAGACCTAAGGAACAGGAGGCAATTGTCTGTAGAAAATCCATCTTATGACTCTCCTCTGCTTTTCAAATGCTGGACTTGAAGGTACAGCAACACTAAGGAAAAAATAAACTGCTGAGGGTTTAGAGAGGACCGCTGACTCGGTATTTCTGCAGGATCAAGGGGGGTAAGGTGGGGGTGGGATTGGGGAGAAAGTGTAGGTAGGGGTAAGCTGCCTGTTCTCTGCGATTGGACCTACGTCAATAAAATTGGGCACTTGGCTGATAGATGCGCCCCAACAACTTTTGCTTTCCTTTGAGAGGTAAAAGAAAGTATCCGATCTCTTGGAATTTGAGTCCCACATAAGTATCTGCTGCAGTCACAGGAGCTGGGGGCAGGGAACAGAGAAGGAAGACACATCTTCTGTCTGAGGAAGACACTGCAGAGCCTCTGGTGAGGATGAACGTGTAGACGTAAGTAGCGGACACGCCACCACACACATAGTTATTGCTTAGCTGGATACAACTCTGCTTGGAAAATAGTGTTGACGCTGTGTCCTTTGGCTTTCTTCCTACTTCCGTTCTTCAAACTGCGGTCTCAAATCTCCTTTGGTCTGCTCTCGGCTTGTCTCTTCATTTACAGGGAAAATGAAGACCATCAGATGTGAACTGTTGAATCATTTCCTGTCTTGGAGGTGAAAATGACTGTCCACGCTTCCAAGGTTAAACGTCTGCTCCACGGCTGCGGGGGACTTTGTGTGATTGGTCTCTGTCTCTGCGTGTCTCTCGCTCTTACTTCCTCCCCCCTGCATCTTCTCCAATCTCCCCTCTCTATCTATCGCGATTCAGCCACAAACTCCAGCCTCACCAGCCTGTGGGAAACAATTCCCTTGATTTCACCTTTCTGCTCAAAAAAACTGTCCAGTCTCTTGTCCTCCCAGACCCTTCGAGATTGTTCTTTGAAGGGTATTCTGTGAACAGTGCTGGCAAGCAAGCTCCATGAATATAGGAGTCTTTGTATACTGCTGGACGAGGCCAGGACAGTCTAAAATATAATAGGCACTTGATAAGCGTTTGTTGAATAAATGAACCAGCGCCCTCACTTTCCATTCATTTTCCCTCTTGTCCTCACCACTCCATTGAAAACACTCATAATAATGTCATGGATCCCACCCCAGTCGCTTGATCCAATGGCCTCTTTTCATTCCTTGCTCTAGTTGATTCTCTTGTAGCATTTGGGGTGTTGAGCCCTTGCTACTTGAAACCCAAGAGTTCTGTCCTGGTGCTATTTTTCTGTCTCAGAGTGTTCATTTTCCATTTTCTTCATAGGCTCCACCTTCTTTTTCTTTTCTCTTTTTTAAGGAGGAGTGTTGACACTCTTCGATTCCTGTGAAAGATATCTATCAGGTGGTTCCAACAGCAGCAGTGATGTATAAATCTACATATCTTCACAATTCTAGGACCTGCTTCCCCTCTGAGATCCAGAATAATGTAGCTCTGAGTATCTTCACTTGAATGTCTTTGTGGAAGTCACCCACTTGGAGGTTCTTCAACTTTAATGTATTTGAAATTGAACTCCCTACTATTAATACCTCCCCAAACCCCTTCTTCTTCTCATGTATCTCCCGATTCAATGGTCTCATCACCTGCTCAGTCTCCCAGGCTAGACATGTAGGGTCATCACTAATGTGTCCCTGGCCCTTTCAGTTGGTCACTGAACAATGTAGATTCTTCCTCAGAAACATCTCTCAGCCCCAGCACCACCTGTTCACCCCTAGTGCCAGCCTCATCAACTCTTTCTGAGATGAGTAGTCAATGGTCCATTTGGTCTCCCTGTCTACCTCATCTTTACAACCTTCTCCTGTGACCATAATATGAAAAAAAGCACAAGTCTTAGCATGTCTCTTCCCTACTAGAAATACCTTCACTGCCTCACGGTTCCTTGTTCGCAGGTTTCAATGCCATGCACGCCTTTCCAGCCTGTTGGCAATTTATCACTTGGTGCAGCCCCGCCAGTCTCCCGTTACCACCAGGGTCTCTGACTTTGTTTCCTGGGCTACACATGCTGCTTAAGATGCCCTCTCACCTCTTCTTGACTTTGCAGAGTGCTATGCAGGCTTGATGACTGATGGTCAATGCCTTTCATTTCGGTGAACTTTCCCCTCCCCCTCCAGATGATGTCTTCCTCCTCGGTACTCCTGAAAAAAGAACCCGTTCTGCTGTAGTTGAAGGTTTGCTTCCCAATAATCCTCTTTTATCAAGCTCATATTAGACAAATAATAATTCAGTGGGGAAAGGGACATAATAAGACTCACAATAATTTATTTGTTCTCTTATAGAAATCTTAATAACCAGAGTAGTCACAGATCCAAGTGATGAAGAAAATTAAATACAATAGCTGAAGTTTATTGAGTACTTGGGGCTTCCCAGGTGGCGCTAGTGGTAAAGAACCTGCCTGCCAGTGCAAGAGACGTAAGAGACACGGGTTCGGTCCCTGGCTTGGGAAGATCCCCTGGAGGAGGGCATGGCAACCCACTCCAGTATTCTTGCCTGGAGAATCCCATGGACAGAGGAGCCTGGTGGGCTACAGTCAATGGATTGCAAAGAGTCAGACACAACTGAAGCAACTTAGCATGCACCCCAAATTGAGTAGTTACGACCTGACCAGCCCTGTTAAAGGTTTGTATTGGAAATCTCACAGCAACCCTGTGAGAAGCACCTACATAATCCCTCTGCCTTGACTTTGTGCAATGAGCCAGATCAGACTAACTGAATGAGGCTGGGCTGTTAGCAGAATTACCTTAGAATCTATATTTAAAAATCATTCCAACAGCCGGGACAGCCTCTCTGCACTATGCAGAAAGAAATGGGCTACATTATTCTATAGTGAATACAGGAAATTTCTATACTCCATCAGGTTTTCTTTGAATATAACTAAGAAAATGAGTTACTTGCTGTTTATTCTGGGAAACTATTTGTAGTGTATTGTCTGTTGTGCTTCTCCTAATCACAACACTAGGTGGCAGTGTTTTTACTGAAATGATTTGAGAAGAAACCAGAAAGGACTAGGTTTTAGTCTTCTGAGAATAAAAATTGTGCTTATGCAGCAATGACCAAAGACGCAATGCATCTCTAATCCACCACTGGGGCAGCCTGTGCTCAATATTATAACTCTGCATGCAGGGCTGAAACACACCTGTCTAGATTTCAGGAAGATTTCTGAAATACGATCTTGGAGGAAAAAAAAAAAAAAGAAAGTCCTCTTACTCAGTTCCCTCCTCCAGAGCACATTTTCTCTTCATATTTGAATTTGTCCAGCAAACCCAATAAGATAAAAATGTTCACTGATTTAACTGGTTGAGGACATATTGCTATCGTCCCAAAGTGGAAGGGCCAGGCTTCTCATCGTCACCTACTGTCACTCATCAGGTATCACCCGTGGCGGAAGACGGACACCTGCTGCCAGAGAGGAGAAGGCATCAGTGCTCCTGGATTGGAGCCCTGGAATCAGGCCAAATAGAACACAATAGAATTCCTTTTATTATCTCTTTAAGACCAAAAGGACATTTTCTCCTGGACTGGCTAGGGCTACTAAAGGATGTGAAGAAGTATACAAACTAAGTTTTCCTGGAGGGAGGTATTTTATTTTTAGAAAAACAAATTAATAGCACAGCAGATATTCTGTGCTGGTCCTCACAAATTCTTTTTTCACAAAAGTTTGCAGTTGGGGACTTCTGAGGGTCTCATACTTGCATAGGCATCCTCAGCATATGAACTATTATTTACAACTGCATATATTAATTTACCAATGCATTATGTATATTACAAGGCATATAGAAATATGTAATAGGAGGGAATGAAATGAAAATAAACAAAGGCAGAAGCTCTATTACATTCCTATGGGTGATCTTTAAGGAAAGGACACCTCACTCAGGAGTCCTCTGACACTAGTGCATTGGTTACTAATATCCAGGTGGGATGAGAATGATTTCATACGGGTATCTTATCTTGCTATGCTCCACGGTTCTGTGAGTTAGAGGGTGAAGGGGCTCTTGTCTACACATTTTCAGATGAGGAATCAGACTTATAAGGATGAAATGAGCTGCCCAAGTTACATTATGGAAGCACGAGATATATCAGGTTAACTTCTTCTGAAAGTATCATTATAATAATTCTATCTTTATTTTTATATATTTTTTAAAATAATTCTATCTTTAAAGTGTTTTTGAATCAGAACTTAAATTCTCAGGCCTGTAAAGAAAGTGAGAAGTGCATGGGACTTCCCTGGTGGCCCAGTGGTTAAGAATCCACCTTCCAATGTAGGGGACGTGGATTTGATCCCTGGTAGGGGAACTAAGATCCCAGATGCCACAGGGCAACCAAGCCTGTGCTCTGCAACAAGAGAAGACTGTGTGCTGCAACTCGAGAAACATGCTCACCACAAGGAGAAGCCTTTTTGCTGCAATGAAGACCCAGCACAGTCAAAAACACACACACATAAAGATGTTGACATGTATGGTGTAAGCACTGTTTTTTCTTCCTGGCTTTCAACATTTATTAAACATTAATGTTTAAAATTCATGTTTTCCAACTTAAAATATGCTATATGCATAAATAACTTGTTAGTAAAGTTGACCTCACCCATCAAAACTAAAGCCACTTTGTCTCTCATCCAGGGTGTATGTTCATAGTGGCCAAATACAAGAACGGCATTTTTTCTGATGAGAATATGTAAAAAAGCCGTTTGGATAATTTGAAATGTTTATGAACTCTTCAAAACAAAAACTCATGTCTAACTTGTCACAGTTTATTACACATATTAAAAATATTTTTTAAACGTCAGTTTGGAATTTTTCCACTGTAAGATTTCAATAAATAATTTTTATCTGGACTCCACTTGCATCTTCAAAATTCAGAGAGCTCACAAGCCATCACACATCACCGTCACTTCTAAGTGGTTTCTAAGTGAGATAACATTATTTGACTCCATAAGTGATGTGGCCACTGAAAACTGTATTCTCCCAAATAAACATCCTTGTATAACATCAAGAATTTCCTTTCTTTTTCATGCAGTAGTATATTTATGATCTCCACAACATGACTACTTAAGAGATTTTAACACAATCTTCATTAAGGTATAACACATATGAAAATGTGTATAAATCTTAAGTGTATGGCCTGATGAATTTGCCAAGTGAACATGCTCATATACTAAGCACCCAAATGAAGCAAGCATCACTAGTCCCCTGAAGGACCTTGCATGCTACCCTCTAATCACCTCTGCCTAGGGCCCTTACTCCTTCTGCTATATGTAATCCCATCCTGACTTCTAACACCATAGATGAGATTTGCCTGGCTTAGACTCTTATATGCAATGGTACATAATGATATATACAGTTTATAATTTTGTACTTGGATTCTTCCACTCAAGATTGTGTTTGAGGGATTTCCCTGGTGGTCCAGTGGTTAAGACTCTGCACGTCCACTTCCAGGGGCACTGGTTCCAGCCTTGGTTGGGGAACTAAGATCCTGTATATCATGTGGTATGGCAAAAAAAAAAAAGATTGTGTTTAATGTTTGAGACTGTGCTGCTGCATCTAATTTTAGTGTGTTTATCTTATTGTAGAATATTCCACTGTACGAATAGACCGGTTTTATGCATACTATTGTAGATGGGCATGTGGGTTGTTTCCAGATTTGGGCTATTATGAGCAGTGCTGCTATGAACATTCTCATATAGGTTTTACATACATGTTTCTGCTGGGTACACCTCTGGTGGGATTGTTGGGAAGGGCCGTTATGTTGACTTAAAACTCAACTTTCAAAAAACTAAGATTATAGCATGTGGTCCCATCACTTCATGGCAAATAGATGGGAAAAAAATGGAAACAGTGATAGACTTTGCTTTCTTGGGCTCCAAAATCACTGTGGACAGTGACTGCAGCCACAAAATTAAAAGGTTCTTGCTCCTTGGAAGAAAAGCTCTGACAAACCTAGACAGCACATTAAGAAGCAGAGACATCACTTTGCTGACAAAGGTCCATATAGTCAAAGCTATGGTTTTTCCAGTAGGCATGTATAGATGTGAGAGTTGGACCATAAAGAAGGCTGAGTGCTGAAGAACTAATGCTTCTGAATTGTAGTGCTGGAGAAAGTGAAAGTGAAGGTTGCTCAGTCATGTCCGACTCTTTGCGACCCCAGGGACTGTAGCCTGCCAGGCTCCTCTGTCAATGGAATTCTCCAGGCCAGAGTACTGGAGTGGGTTGCCTATCCCTTCTCCAGGGAATCTTCCTGATCCAGGATTTGAACCAGGGTCTACTGCATTGCAGGCAGATTCTTTACTACCTGAGCTACCAGGGAAGCCCCTGGGAGAAGACCCTTTGAATCCTTTGGACAACAAGGAGGTCAAACCAATCAATCCTAAAGGAAATCAACTCTGAATAGTCATTGGAAGTACTGAGGCTGAAGCTGAAGCTCCAGTACTTTGGCCACCTGATGCGAACAGCTGACTCACTGGAAAAGACCCTGATGTTGGGAAAGATTGAGGGCAGGAGGAAAAGGGGGTGATAGTGGATGAGATGGTTGGATGGCATCATTGACTCAATGGACATGAGTTTGAGCAAACTCTGGGAGTTAGTGAAGGAAAGGGAAGACTGGTGTGCACAGTCCATGGGGTCACGAACAGTTGGATATGACTGAGTGACTGGACATTATGCTGGATCTCAGCAGACTCTGCCAGTTACACTCCCATTAGCAGGTCACCATACCGCCAGGCCAACACTTGCGATTTCTCCTAACTTTAGCCATTTAGGGAGGAGTATAGCAGCACTTCATTGTCTGCATTTCCCTGGTCTTATAAACACGTTTTCATGTATTTATTAACCGTACTTACATCCCATATTGATAAGTACCCAATGGAATCTTTTGCCCATTTTTCTGTTGGTTTATCTTTTAAATAATTAATTTATGGAGTTCTCTATATATTCTTCAAGTTCTGTCGGATACCCATTTTGCAAGCACCTCCACCCATTTCATGGCTTGCCTCTACTAGTAATGGTGGCTTCACTGTATTGTTTTGTTTCATAAAGGGAGATTCAAGAGGGCTTTTACATTTATAGTGATCCAGGAGATGAGTCAATTCCTTTGCCTCCTTCTGTCAGGTGACTCAGAAGCACACAAGACTAGTATTAGGAGTTCATTTTTAGGTTATTTGTTATTATAAAGTCATTGAAATGGTTCCTTATTATATGAGAGACTGGGATTTTTTTCTGGTAGGGGAAACATTATTCAGGTATATAAGAATTTAGGTATATATATATATATATATGCATTCATTCCTCCCCCAGGCCAGTATTTGTGGCACATAAAAGCAAGTTCAAATTTATTGGCTCCCTATATATCCTTAATGGTCAATTCTGTATTGTAATTGAAGGGCTTTTGTCGTTATTAGTTGCCATTGGCTATATGTTAGCAATTATTTACTGAGTATTTGAATGTTTTGCATTTACCCTGCAAAACAAAGTGATTATTTTCTTCTAATGTTGTGCCAATTTGTAAGATAATAGTCCCTAGTAATTCACTTAAATGCTAATCTAGCTATTGCTATGAAGGCATTTTTGCAGATATGATCAAACTGCCTAATTAACTGACTTTGAATGAGGAAGATTATCCTGGATTATCTGGTGGGCCTCATTCAGAAGGTATATAAAAGCAGGATTAAGGACTGAAGCTGAGAGAGAAGAAAGTCCAGCTGTGGACAGCAGCCTCAGCCCTGCCCATGGCGTCCCGGCTCCTGAAATTCCCTTCCTGATAGCACTTCATTGTCTGCATTTCCCTCCCCTCCCTTCCCTTCCAAGTCTTATGAATTTCAGACTTGGTTAGCCAACTCCCACAATGACACAGCAAATTCTTTGTAAAATGTCTCTTAATGTACATGTCTACCAGTAGTTCTGCTTCTCTGGTTAAATCCTCAACAAATACAAAGATCATAGGATCACACAATTGTTTTTCTTTATAAAGGAATTACCTACATGAAAAAATTTGTGAATTTAAAAATTTTCCTCATTAGAGGACATAAGTTTGTTCAGACTTAGAACCATTCGGGTGCAGTTCATTGTAGGGTTCAATCTTGCATACTGATATTTAAATAGTAATAATTCTAAAAAAGTTTAGTCTAATTCATATTTACATAGTCCTTATTTTATAACTTTAAAAACCTGATGTCTTCCTCTATTACCATGTAATATGCATTCTTCTTGAATGTTTAAAATGTATAACTTTTGTGCTCTTTAACAGAAAAGTATATTTCTTTTAAAACAACCAGAATTCACCTATCATGTTTCAAAAGTGTGTCCATTAAGTTCTCAAAGGAACATACTCTGGTACTCACAAAGAGAATAATTACTTTTCTTGGCTGAGTTTATCAAGCTACATTTCTGCATGTAATTAAAGGAAAATATCTTTCACAGTAACATATGAAACAAGCTTCCTTATCTAATTTCAGATCTAATCTAGTATTTAATTCTTGTCTCTTGAGAGAGGTCCAAAAAATGTCCACAAATCCATTTGACTCAACAGATAAGAAATATCATTGACTGGGTTCTGGAAATTTGACTTCTAATCTTAGCTCTCCCAGAAATAACTGTGTAATGATGGGAAATTCATTTAATCTTTCTGAGTCTATTTCTGTATTCACCAACTAACAAACAGTTATTCAATTCAGTGACCACTAGAAGCCAAGCAGTTGTTAGACACTAGATAGGAAACAATAGGAAAAAAGACAGTCCATGCCTCTGAATCATTTCCAAATGATCTTGAAAAAGCTGTTAAGTATCAAATACTTCCCAAGTGAACACTGGTAAAGTAACTTTTAAAATCAGAAGCAGGTGTGATATATTTATTCAGAGGGTGATTCAACTACAGAATGAAGCATTTTTAGCATTATGAAATCCAAAGTTTTAAAATCTCATTTCCTTGCAATTCTGTTTATTACATTTTTATAATCCTGAAGAGGTTTTCTTATCTGAAGTTTTTCATGCATTCAGGTATTTTGCATGATGTCTGATGTGATCAGCAATAAAGGTTGCAATAAAGTAGTAGCTATGATCATAACCCTAGAAGACAAAATAGAGAGATGATGTTTATCTAACATTCAGAAGTGAATAAAGGGACATTAAATATATCTTGCATGTCACTTAATTTGTTTGTAAATAATTACTATCACCATATGTGAACAGTTTCTAATCAAAGTAAAGCTTATTACCCTTTTACTTCAATATTTTCACTGAAAAAAGAACAGCAAAAATGTAAAAAGAAAAAGAAACATTCTGCATAGCCTAGTTTCTAGATACTGCCATTAATATATGCAAAGAAAAGAAATAACACATTAATTAAATGCACAGAGTAAACATGTGGTCATGTCAACACGGACAAAAAAGACTCAGAATTTAGAGAGCTTAGGAACACAGGCAAGACATTTCAAATCCCAAAGGAAACACACTACCACTGATAAGAAAATGTTAAGATACAAAATAAGCACACATAAACAATACAGAGAAAGAACATGTGAACAGCCAAATGCCCTATCCTGGGAAGTTAAACAAGGCCATCATAAATCACATTAAAAATGTGACCTCTTGTGCAGTAAAAGCTGAGGAAAAAGGAATAATTCAATGCTGACATCTCTCAGCAATAAACCAAATTGGGTAAAAAGTCAGTAAACTTTTAAAAACTACCATGCAGCAGAGAGAAAATGTAATTGAGTTGAAACAGATTTCTATCTGGTCATATAAAATCAGAGATAGGTGATCAATGGCAGATGGAGAAGCAACCCTTCCTGAAGGTGTCCTCTAAGTACAAAGTAAGTACCTTTCAAGGGAGAAAGAAATTAAAAATAGGATGGGAAGAACTTAAGGATGTTTAAAACCCAGGTAACTTTTAGGACAGCCCTTACCCTGCCAGAGGCAATTAAAATATAAAATAGAATAAACCAGGAAAGATAAGAGTCTAAGAAAGTTTAACCTGATTAAGCGAATGGTCTGACTGGAAGAAAAAGGAATTTTTCTAAGCACTGAAGAAATAAAACTGGACCTAATAAAAAATATCACCTGCATTTCAGGGAAGAAGGCAAAATCCCTAAGGTTTTGATGAATCAGTAAACGTTCTCAATCTCTAACTTGCAGCAGTATGCAAAGCGTATCTTGGGTACACCAGTTAATAAAGAGTTCTACTTTAAAATCATCAAAGAAACTTAAAAGCAATCTGTTCTCTATTTTCAGTGGCCAAACTGTAGAAGTGAATCTGACAGGAATGTTGTCAAAATTAAGGCTGAGCCTTGGAATTACTTGGTTTCACATCACTCAAGGATTAGACCAGTCCCAGTTAATTAGTTAAATTTAGAGCTGAAGGACAGTTTCTCCTATAAAAAAAGTAGCAGACAAGTATTTGGCACCCATGTAATTCTTGTTAAGAGGTCAAATGTGCCCATGATTTTTAGGCCACAAAACCTGTGAAGCATAGTACCAAGTAGTACCTGCCAGTTTTCAGATAAAAAAAATGGACCTGACCGAAAATAGGTATGCGTGTATGCTCATTCGTGTCCGACTCTTTGCGACCCCACAGACTGAGCCCCCTGTGCTCCTCTGTCAGTGAGGCTTTCCAGGCATGAATACTGGAGCGGGTCGCCATTTCCTACTCCAGGGGATCTTCCCGACCCAGGGATCGAACCAGTGTCTTTTGCGTCTACTTGCATCGGAAGGCAGATTCTTTACCACTGAGCCACCTGGGAAACCCTAACGATAAAGCAGACAAGTCCCTCAGACCTGAGGTAGTCTGAAGTCAACCGAAGTTGGCTTGAAAATCTGAAAAGTTGCCTCTCTGGAGCCACTGCCGAGGTATGTCCATTGTGCTGCACATTCAGCTAAAACAAACCTAAACCTAATCTGCTCCAGACTGGGCAGTTCACTCAAACTGCCCATGCTGGAATGAAAGTGAACAGAAAACTGGGCCTGAGCTAAAAATTGTGACTGATGATTTCAATCCTTTCTCATCTTTAAATAAAAAAGGAAAAGCAATGCTCTGTCTTGACTCTTCATTAAGCATAGACAACTACATTTTTCAGTTGCTTGGGATATAGGCATTTTAGAAATAAATAAATTGACTTATTTTTGCCCCTCAAGAATTTCATCAGTGTTCTAACCCTGCTGCTTTTATAACAAACTCTAGAAAATTTTCAGTCTTTGTAGGAAGGCTGAAACTTTGCTGTTAGTGGTAACAACAAAATTTCCTGGCATAAACTCAAGGTATGCAGAAGAGGCAACCAACACCACTATTGCCAAGAAGTTAAAGTCATTTGGAAAAAAACACATTTTGTTTTATCACTTATAGCTAGAGTTAATACAATTAAACACACTGTTATCTTTATAATCAAATTTCTCAAGGTTGATCATTGATCTAAAACATGTAATTCTGATGATAAATGTTCAAATTAATCTATTAATAAAAAAATTCTATTTTTAAATGATGGCTAGTCACAAGAAAGAAAAAAGGAATGTTGGGGAGCATGTGGAGAAATTAGAACCCTTGTGCACTGCTGATGGGAATGTAAAGTCGTATAGCTGCTATGGAATATAGTATGAAGGTTCCTCAAAAAATTAAAAACAGAATTACCACATGATCCAACAATTCTACTTCTGGGTATAATAACCAAAATAACTAAAAGCAGAATCTTCAGGAAACATTTACACATCCATGTTTATAGCAACATTATTCACAATAGCTAAGACTTGGAAGCAACCAACGTGGTTCATTGACAGATGACCGAATAAGCAAAATCTGGTATATGCATAGGATGAAATATTATTCATTGTTAAAAAGGAAGAAAATTCTGGCACATGATACAACATGGATGAACCTTAAGAGGACTATGCTAGTGAAATCAGCTAGTCACAAAAAGACAAATACTATGTGAGACCACTTATGGGAAATCCTCAGAGCAGTCAGAGAGACAGGAAGTAAAATGGTGGCTGCTAAGGGATGGGGGCAGGGAGAATGGGGAGTTAGTGTTTAATGGGGACAGAGTTTCAGTGTTACAGGATGAAAAGAACTGGGGAGAGGAAGGATGGTGAGAGCTGCACAGCATTCTGAATGTATTTAACATCACCGAAATGGACACCTAAAAATAGTTAAGGTAGGAAATTTTATGTGGTATTGTGGTATTTTACCACAATAAAAAAAAAGCTGGAAGAAAAAAAAACCCAAACAGGTGGACAGGATAGGAATGGTCTCTCATCTGGTCATATAAGGATAAAATGAGTTAATGCTGTGAAAACAGTTTGGAAGCTTACACATTGTGGCTCAGACGGTAAAGCGTCTGTCTGCAATGCTGGAGACCCGGGTTCGATCCCTGGGTCGGGAAGATCCCCTGGAGAAGGAAATGGCAACCCACTCTAGTACTCTTGCCTGGAAAATCCCATGGACAGAGGAGCCTGGTGGCTACAGGCTGTGGGGTCTCAAAGAGTCAGACACGACTGAGCGACTTGACACATTGATCTAGATAACACTTATCATCATAAGTTTTAGATCAATGTGTCTGGAATATTACCCATAAACATATTACCCATATGGCATATTACCCATAAACATGAATAAAAATGTTTTTAAAAAGCCTGGCCATGTATAATTTTCAGGGTTCATTTCTCATCTTGAAAGAAAAATTTTGTTTATATTATGTTCTGAAGTGTATGATTATGTAATTACTAAAAAATAAAGGCAGAATTTCTTTAATTACAACTATATTAGCATAGAGTTAGGTGAGTAGTGTATAGTCAAAAGTATTTTAGCCAAGGAAAAAGGAAAATCTGCAAACCAATTGAAATTCAGTAATCGTTCTTAAACAACGAGCAAGCAGCACAACAGACTGGTTAGTATCTAACTCAATATATAGTGCATATGTGTGTGTCAGACAAACAATACACAGCTTCCGAGGCTAAGATGTGTACTTAAAGTGAAGAGTAATTAAGGTGTAAGCTTGTCTTCTTATTTGACTGCAATAATAGCTGCATGTGTAAAGAAAGATACCCGATAACACTGATGATTAAGTACCATTTAAGCACCAAACTTTGAGCTATTTACTGATTTTACAGTAGGACAGAAAATTGTAAATACTTTTCACTGCCAAAAGCTTTCCTATTTTTTTGTAATCTGGTCTTAGATATCATTAATTTAATAGGGAGGTTTTCACTTTGTCTTATTGTAATTAGAAAATATCTTACTAGAGGTACCTTTTCAAATTCTAAAATAAAATTAAGAAAGGACTACGGAATCTTATTTTTTTAAGAGTGAGTTTAGAACAAGGTAAGGTTTCCTGGTACTTGCCTCTTGTAATCTGAAAACAACAGGGATTTTCTTTTCTGTACAGGCAGCTATGAAGTTATCAGGAAGTAACTGTCCATCGGAAAGGAACTCGTCCTCCTTCCCTTGATCAATTAGTATATCCAGCTGAGAACCTGGATAGGACTTCACAAGACAGGTAGCATCATAAGCCTATAAAAAGAGGAGAAATAATGAAAAATAAATTCACAAGTGCCAGAAAGATATTCTTCAGAATATCCTATACTAGAACTGAATAGAAATTTAAAGTCATTCAAGCTCTAAGGCTGATTAAGTTGGCTTGTCTGGTTTTTATTTATTAGGTCTTCAGAATTCTATTCTCATTAGAGCTTCTTCCTTACTTTCAAGCAGTCCTAGACCAACAGCAAAGGTTTTATATCTCAAGTATTCTTCATTGTGTAACCTTTTTTCTTCTAAATCATCAAGGTTATTAATCACCTCTCAACTCCAAAAACCCTGATTCTTTTTCTTTGTAAATCCTTTCACAAATTGACTATTTCTTCTAACTATCTCAAATAAGCAGTCTATTTTTGTTTCTGCTTTTTGACTAATTCCAGGCATAAATCTCTCTTTCACTATCTGTTGTAAACCACCAAATATCTACTATCTCCAGAAACTTTCAGGAAGACATGAATAATCTGAATCATGTTAACAACTCAAATTTAGTATCTGAGGAGCTGCTGCTAGTTACAATTTTCTATTTTACCATCCATCTTTAAATGTTGATCACTCATGTATATTCACTAACCACAACTTTTTATGCATTAATCAAGACAGACAAAAGATTTTCCCTTCTAAAGTATCATGCATTTTCAGACTTGCTTTCTTTAGTCTTAAAAGGAGAGTGAAAGGAGACATATAAAGTCCAATTAGTTTAAAGTTCTATGATTTCATAATTCTGCATAGTCTCCTTATTCCAAGAGTAAATTAAACGCTGGCCTAAACACTAATTAAGACAGTAAAATCTCCTGCCACTTGGAGAAAAAGGATACACATTTCTTTACAGGCTACCTCTCCCCTATTTCCCTCAGGCAGTTGGTCTTTCACTCAAATCTTCTATTAGACCATAAGGCCCCTGTGGACAGGAAAGGATCATCACCTTCTTGACAGGAGATTTCAAAACTCTACACAAACTCTGCATATGGTGAAAACTCAACATACTGATGCACAAGCATTGTCAATGCACTGTACTCCAAGTAACTAATAGTAACAATTTTTGGCATTCTTCCAATATAATCAAAACCGAGGCCTAAGCAAAACAAAACTTTAATGTAGTGACTAAGAGATTAACCTTCCAATTCTGTTAGAATTTCAAAGACCAAACTTAAGAAAAATAGGGGTCCATGTGTAAATGATTTTGAATAAACAGCAATGAAACAAAAAAGGTTTTTTTTCCCCCACTCAAGCATCTGCTACTTGCTAACAATCACATGGTGATCAGCTCATTTGCAAAATATTCAAATTCTTGGTAGGAGTTTTCAAATAGCCCATTTCTGCACAGTCTTGGAAAAAAGGGCCTGTTTTATTTTCATCCAGAAGCATCTGTTCCTATGCTTGAAAAAGCAATCTCGCTGTTGGAAATAGACTCATAAATGTACATTACACACACAGTATCTGTGTTTAAAGGCTGTTAAGCCTAGAATTAAAAATCTAAACCCGAGAGACACTAGATTTTGAAACAGATACAAAAAAAACCCCAGGCCTCCTGGTTCTTACCATGCAATCGGGCACACAGTTAGTAAGAGGTAAGTCTAAATTTAGTAATAGGGGGTATTTTTCGTAATGTTAATTTAGAAAATAAACATAAATGAATCATTAGCAGAAAAAAGATGTAGCCTCAGAATATCTGCCATAATTCAACACAATTTAAAAAAGATCCTTCATGGGTATGGTTATTGTTATATGTATTTATTTTTGTTAATTATTTTTAGCTCTGGATGTTTGGGCTTCCCTGGTGGCTCAGATGGTAAAGAATCTGCTTGCAATGCAGGAGACCCTGGATCCTTACTTGAATAAGTTAGGAGTATAATGTCTGGAGTGCAGCTTTTCATCGAATTTGAAAACGTATAATGAGTATTAAGAGAGCCATCCAGTACCTACCTCCCATTTACTTTGATCTGTTCCCAAGTACCCGGTGAAGGCTTTTTTGCCCCAACGGCAGAGCACTGGGTTGCAGAGTGGCGCAAATGCTGACACAGACTTACGAACAAAAATAAAATAAAATTTACAAACAAGTTATATTTTTGTAAGTTCACGATGCACAGACATTTGCAACTTGCTTAAAAACTGACTTGCCATGAAAATCCCTGTGAATGATTTTTCTTCTGCTATATTACGAGCTTAGGTTATATGCCTCTCCAAGATCCATCATCCTTTGTATGTTCTGTTCAAAGAGCTAATAAAATATAATTGCTAAAGCAACAAAGCAGTACATTACATTTTCATTAAATAAGGCACAAATGAAAGTTTGTGATGAATTTCTACTCAGTTTTTCCAGTTAAAACAATGGAAAATCAAAGTAAACTTTATGTGAGAATACTCTTGGTAAAAATATAAGTAAATGATAACATACTGCCACAATAACATTAGTCAAGACTAACTTTTAGAAAAAAAGAGCCTAGAAAACTATAGTTTGAATAGAAGCAATGAAAATTTCTTGATAATACCTCTAGTAGACCAATGAGAAAACACTGGGATACAAGGCCTATTCTTTTGAGTCTGTAGCATATATTGTATGGTCAATTTAATAGTCTTCCCCCACAATCTCTTGAAATTTCCAACACTAGAAAAGTTTAGTCCCAATACTAAAACAATAGTATATGATTTCAATCTCTGTAAGTTCCTAATACTATATTATTCAAGAGAAATATCTGTCACTAGAAGCTTAGGTAATCTTACTTTGTATTTTCCAGGATTCTTCAAAGCACAAATCAGAGCTCCGTGGCCCCCCATAGAGTGGCCAAACACAGACATCCTTTGGGGGTCCACTGGAAAATTGTCATTTACGAGTTGGGGAAGCTAGAGAGAATTTAATGGTGGGACAGAAGATATGAGAGAAATAAGTTTAGACTCTTTCAAAGTTGTATTAAAAAAATCAGTACTTCCAAATCACACTCTTACAATGGTTTACACCATAAAGACTTTTTTAAAATGCAGGATAGACAATGATTATTAATATATCACTGGAGAATATATGATACATCACCCTTAGAAAGCAAATTTAAGACGATAAGGCAGAAGAAACTTCAAAATGTTCTAAACTTTGATCCAATAATTTCACTTCCTGGAATCTTTTCTAAGGGAAAAGTTCTTATGGGTAAAAAAATTATACACAAAGATAATCAATGCAGTAATATATATGATGGTAAAAAACATATGTAAACATATAAATAGCTCCATTAGAAAAAAGTAAATCACTGCATATGATGGAATACTAACCAACTGCTAAAATTAGATCTAAATTGTTAAATTTAGATCAGAATATTCTAAAATATTTGTTTTATGTAACGAAAAAAGAACAAGATAAAAATGTTTCACAATTATATGAAAACTAGTCATAAAACAAGGTCTGGAATATACCAAAATATAGTTGTCTGGGGTGGCAGAATTATGCATGATTAAAATTTTATACTATTATTTCTGAATTTTTATGATGTGGACATTAACAGTTAAAATCATATAAAATTTAGAAAAGTGCATAAACTGTACACAAATATTAATAGAAGCAATGCTTTACCACTGATCCTTTCTGATTATGGTTAATCCCTGTGAAATATGCCTGAGTGAACCAACAGCCAGAGAAATGCAAAGTGTTTTCATATACTATTTGCTTTGTATAACCTGGTCAGTGTAAACAGGTATCAACATAATTATTAAATTCTTTAAAATTGTACTTAGTGAATTTATATTGTAGAAAATAGGAGTACAGTACCAATGAACTTTGGAATCTTTACAAAGATAATTAGCAAATATATACTAAATAGGCTTCCCAGGTGGCACTAGTGGCCAATGCAGGTGATGCCAGAGATGTGGGTTCAATCCCTGGGTTGGGAAGATCCCCTGGAGTAGGAAATGGCAACCTACTCCCGTATTCTTGCCTGGAAAATTCCACGGACTAAGAAGCCTGGTGGGCCACAGTCCATGGGCTGCAGAGTCGGGTACGACTGAGTGACTGACCAGATCACATCACATATACCAAATAGATTCAACAATACCATACCTTAGTTTAAAAGACTAGAAGGATCTTGTGTCCAAAAATCAAACTTTCACAGTCATCGATTAATAATTACAATGTAAATTAAATTACCTCCTTTGTTACGTAAGAGTACATTCTATAGTTAGTTTTCCAAAGATCTTCAGTAGCATCGACATAAAAGCCAGCACCCGTGCCAAAGTCCCAGCTGTCCTCCTCTCCTTTAATATTGCAGCCACCTAATTAAAGAAAAGTCTCGTGGTTCCATCTACTCTGTTAGTAATGGCCCACGTTTCATAATACACTTTAAAATGAGCCTGAATATTCATTTGTATCAGAGCTGTTCGCTGGACATTGTGAGCTCTCTGGCCTTTTGGGGCACATACTTCCTTGCCCTCTTGAGTGCGGTCCTGTGACTAATTCTAGACAAGGAGGCAGGAAAGGGAGGACGTGGTCCTCCAGGCTGGGTATTCACTGGCTTTCTCTGTTGATGTTAGAAGCTCCTAAGTGTCCTAAACATATCCTCACTCTGCTTTACCTGTCAAAGGGTTTCGACCTTCTTTTTATCTTTTGTAAATGTGTTGAGAGTTCTTCTCTGATGACCCTCCTCACTACCAACATTTCTTTGCTTCTCTGTACTACTGTGTTCTCAGAAGGGATGGGGACAAATGCTTGTGCTCAATTCGCTATCTTGAACTGACAGCGAAAATGTCTTCTTATATACTCTGGAATCATTCCATCCTGTTTCCCCTATTTATCCATCCCCCCAGTGGAATTTTCTTACATTCTTTTTTAATTAATTAGGTTTTATTTTATATACTTGCATGCAGTTTAAAGTCAACCACTAGGATTTCAAATAAAATCATAGTGATATGTAATTGGATGGAAATGACCTCTTTGTATGAGTTGGTCTGCTCATCCAGGAACATGGCACTTTCCCACTAATGATTACTAAGAATTTTTTATGGTTTTTACTTAAAAATAAACCTTATTTTAAAAGTTTATTCTGGAGACATTTTATATTTTTGATGCTCTTCTGCATTAAACATTTTATTACATTTCCTGTGAGACATGTCTTCCTTTTTGTATCATAGGGACTGTGAAAGGAAATGCACTGCTTCCCAAGGCCGGTCATTCAACTTCCAGATAGTTTTAGCTTCCATTTAAATTCCATTTCCTGACCCTTCCAGGGTCACAAAACAAGTTTCAACTGTCTGATGGATTGAATTCTCAAATACCTGATATTCTCATTTTTCTAATGTATAATCACTTGTATTAAAACTAATATTTGTTTAACTGCATGACTGTTTCATGACTAACAGAAATGAGAGAAGATAATTACTACATGCAAGACAGGCTACCCAAGGAACAAAAAAATTATTTCCTATGCATTGTAAGTTATTTTGGTACTAGTGCCAACATGAAAAAGATTAATTGAGTTGCTCAGTCTCTGTTTAAAACTGTCAACCTATAAAATGGGAACAGCAAAACTGTTAGTAAAATTCAGTGAGGAAAATATATAGTATAGTATTTTAGAGTCATGATGTTGCCTGAAAGATTAGTAAATAGAAAAAATACAAAATAAATTGCATATATGTTACTTTGCTTGTAACTTAGTCTTAAAGATTTATACTTTTACAAAGAATCTCTGGAATAAGAACACTTACGAGGGCTGGTATCTGGAGCAACGACGACAAGGCCATGTTCTGAAGCAGCTTGATGATAACCAGATTTTGATATAAAATTTTGTTCTGTGCAAGTTAAACCTAAAGATTGAAAATATGGTTATCTCATGCTATACTGTGAACGGCTTATAAACTTTAATTTTTTTACAACACAAGAAAATAAGCTCACTTACTATTAAAAAGGTTTGTTGTTTTTTTTAAAGAAATCATGCTGAAAAAGACACTAAAGTTTCTCTTCTCATAAAATTTGTAACAGTATCAATCTAAGAATTGTCTTAGGTTAAATGATCCCCTAGTTGTCTTTTCAAAGTCACCCACTAAAATTTCAATTACAGAAATCCTTTGCACTAGATGTGTTTGGGAATTCAGAATTTTTCAAACTGCAGAATGGCAATATGGTGCATAAACCAAATGTTATAACAACCCCAATGGCGTGTTATCAAGTATGCCAATACTATTCTTGCATCAAAACATAAATGTTCACAGTGAGATAATATTATGGTCATCATAATACTAAGAATATTTTTATATACAAGTAGTTCTCAGCAATAAAATTTAGACTAATCACCTTTGCGTTTCTCAGTGTACTAAGAAGAGAACAATGGTCACCAAATATCTTCCTTAACTGAGTTTGAGTTTTTACAACTCTTCCTGCCATTTTTTCTAGCTCTGTGTTTTTTTAGTCATGTGATAGGAGAGATGACAATTCTCTTATTGCTGCTGCTGCTGCTAAGTCGCTTCAGCCGTGTCCGACTCTGTGCGACCCCATAGACAGAAGCCCACCAGGCTCCTCCGTCCCTGGGATTCTCCAGGCAAGAACACTGGAGTGGGATTCTCTTATTACGGGAGCCTAATACTGATATAATGATGTGAGAATGGCCAAGAATGAACTGGCAGTAGAAGCTTGAAGTTAAACACCACTTAACCCAATAGCCCTTTTCTAGTAGCCAATGCTAAATGTCCCAATATGCCTGATAATTAGCAACACTAAAACTTACTGATTTGCACGAAGCAGAATAAATTATCTATACGACATAGAAACTATAAACTATTTAACCCCCAACACCCAGCACAGAGAGTTATGAAACGGCTGCCCAATAAAGATGTGTTAAATTAATAATTATAAAATAGAAAGTTACAAGTATCATTGGATAAATGTTACTAGAGTTTATGGTTAAATAAACCGTTAGGATATATATTTTTTCACTAGTCATGGAAAGGGAACAAGGTCCTCGTTCGTTCTTCTCGGAATACCTGTCATAAACACTGGAGCCAGATCATGGTGGAGAATTGCCTAAAATACTCATAAAAGGTCAGCAATTTTAATTAAGTGTAAATTGAATAAAAATGCAAATTAAATGTAACCTTAATGTAAATGTGTTCGAAGGAGACAGGGTAATAGTGCAGGTTGCAAGAGTTTTGGATTTCAAACAGTATCTGGTTCTAAATGTCATTCAGCTCCTTCTTAACTAAGTTAACTTAAGTTACTTAACTATGCAAGCAACCAATATTCTGAGCCTCAGTTCTTCCATTTGAAAAATAATGGGGATGATATTGCCTATTTTTACCTCATAAGGTGGCTATGAG